>NC_016088.4:28611884-28971997 GCF_000004515.6 Glycine max
CTTGGATCTTCTTCATCAATGGAGTCCTTTGCTTCTGGAATTTTAATGGCAGCGGAATGGAGAAGAAGAAGAATTGAGAGGAGATGCCACTTCTAGGAGAAGATGAGTCAAGAAGAAGTTCACCACCATAGGAAGCCATGGATAAGAGCTTGAAGGTTGGAGAAGATGAGTGGAGGGAGAAAGAGAGAAGGAGAAAAGAGGTCTGAACTTTGAAGTGTAATTCTTAAATGATCAAAGTTGAAAAAATGCACACACATGGCCTCTATTTATAGCCTAAGTGTGACACAAAATTGGAGGGAAATTTGAATTTCTATTCAAATTTCACTTGAATTTGTGTAGCCAAATTTTTACTAATTATGATTAGTGAATTTTAGCTATGGTTCAACCCACTAATCCAAGATCAAGTCCAAGATTCTCTACTAAGTGTGCTTAGGGGTCATAAGGCATGTAAAGCATGAAGGATATGCACAAAATGTGACTATATGATGTGGCAATGGGGTGTAGGAAGAAAATGCTCACCTCCCCCTCTAAAATTTAATTGGATTGGGCTTTTCCCAATTCAATTAAATTTATTTCCCAACACACACATCAAATATTCACTTAATGCATGTGAAATTATAAAACTACCCCTAATACAAAAAACTAGTCTAGGTGCCCTAAAATACAAGGGCTAAAATATCTTACATTTCTGGGGTACCCTACCTACATTATGGAACCCTAAATATAAGGCCCAAAAATAATGAAACCTTAATCTAATATGTACAAAGATAAGTGGGCTCATACTTAGCTCATGGGCCCAAAATCTACCCTAAGGCTCATGAGAACCTTAGGGCCTTCTCTTGCATCTCTGGCCCAATCTTCTTGGAGTCTTCTATCCAATGCCCTTCAGGGGTAGGATTGCATCAATAATTAGTGAAACTTTGGCTCCACAAATTAAATTTCAAATTCAAGTGAAATTTGAATAGAAATTCAAATTTCCCTCCAATTTTGTGTGACACTTAGGCTATAAATAGAGGCCTTGTGTATGCATTTTTTTTCAACTTTGATCATTTGAGAATTACACTTCAAATTTCAGACCTCATTTGAGACACAAAATTTTGTCCTCCTTCTCTCTTTCTCCCTTCACTCATCTTCTCCTACCATCAAGCTCTTATCCATGGCTTCCTACGGTGGTGAGCTTCTTTTGGACTCATCTTCTCCTTGAAGTGGCATCTCCAATCATCTTTCTCTTTCTCCATTATGTTGTCATTAAACTTCAAGAACCAAAGTACTCCATTGATGAAAAAGATCCAAGGCCTACAAGCTCCACGTGGAGCTACATCATGTGGTATCAAGAGCATCTTCCACAATCAATTTAATTCCTTGTTCTTCATCTTATTCTCCATGTATATCCTCCATTATATTGTGGTTTGGTGCTGTTTAGAGTAGATTCAAAAAAATAAACCGATTAAATCTTAGATCTACAGTTGTTATTGCATTTCTATGGTTCAAATTTTATAGATCTACTCTTGAATCATGTTTTTGTGTTGATTTTAGGTTCTATCATTTTTCAGTCATAATCTTCTTGGGCTGAACCTTTAGATCTAAATTTTCTTCCAAAATATTGATTATAAAAAAAGCAAAAAAATCTAATTGTAAATCACTTAATCCATGTTGTCTTAGAGTCATGTTTAGTCATAATAATTGTCACATTATCTCTAAGTTTGTGTTGAATTTTGATTTTGTTGATTGAATTCTAGATACATTTTTTCATGTATTCTTTTCATTCTTAGCCTATCATTTGAATTTTGAGTCTAATTCATGCATGTTATTTATTTCATAACATGTTCTAAATCAATGCCTAGAAGTAGTCTTGTTGTTGAACTTTTTTTTTGGTTTTCAAAGTTTCCTACATGATGCCTATGGAGAAATTGAGTTGTGGTGCTGAGTTGTGGCTTGATTTGTGAATCAAAATAAGTCTTAAGCTCTCTTGAATTGTTTTATTCAAGACATTTAAGCATAAGCAAACACAAATTGTAATTATCCAAGCCTTAAGAAACATAAACACTACTCTTGATTTCTAGGTTGAAATCACTGGTGCTGGCAGCTTGAACATACAAACTTGTAAAAATTACTAGGAATTGGCCACTGCGAATTTTGAGATAAAATTAGAATAAAAGAACCAAGTGATTTGCATAAAAGGAAAAAATATGAAAAATCACACAAGTTGGCAGGAAAATCAGTGTCCAGGAAAAAGAAAAGTGAAAAGGAAGTGTTTGTTGTTTTGGCTCGAAATTTTTTCTATAATTGATGCATATTTTATACCAATCTTAGTTTTGAAATTTCAATTGAAAATTAGTGTGAAAACAAGTACCAAAACTAGAGGTTTCTGGAGTCTAATTTTTTTAGTTTTTTTTACTCTACTCTAGAGTCATTCTAGGTTTCTCTTTGAGTCCTAGCCTGCTTTTATGTGTTTTTCATTGCTTTAATTGTTGAATAATCCTTGAAAATTTGTCTTGTTAAAACTCTATTGGTTTAGCTTTCATTTCATTTTTTGGTCTTTTGTTATTGCTTGTCTCTTTGTTTCCTTGTTTGTGAGTTGCCATATTGGGAATTGGAAAAGAGGATTGGTGTCATCCCTTGAAGAATTTGAGTCAAGAAGCAAGGGGCCAACCACCTTAAGAGCTATTGGACTAAGAAACACTCTAAATTGAGTGGATCACCAAAGAGAGAACAACCACCAAAATTAAGGACCGTTTTATAATTTTGTAATTGGCAATTTACGTACCTTCATTGTTTTCAAGTTTTGTAACAAAAAGGCCTTTCATTGGAAGTGTGTTGGGAGCCTCCAATAGGTTACCAAACTTCCATTTGTGTGTAATAATTTTAGGCAATTTTTCCTTAGGATAGTGAGTGTTTTGTTGGGAACCTTAAATGTGGTCATTCATACACTCCTAGGATCCGCCTAGTTTACATTTCTTGCACTTTAATTTCTTGCTTACTTTCATAGCTTATTTTCTTTACTAGTCACACCTAGTTTATCTTGTAATTACATAATATTTTCTTCTTTCGTATCACGCTTATCTTGAGTTCTTTTGAATCCTAGTTTTTACCTTATACAAACCCCCAACAAGAAAGAACCACAACTTAGGAACCAACATAAGTCATCATTCATCTTGTGTTAATGGTGAGGGTACTAGTCATAAGGATCCTTTATCTAGAATCTTAGATGATTTGAGTTCCCTCAAGTTAGGAAAGAAAAACTAGAAAGAAAAGAAAAAGGAAAATAGAGGGTAGAAATAAATCAAGATGAGAGAGAACAAATAAGAAAGGAAGAAAGAAGAAAAATAATGAAAGAAATGAAAAGGGAAAAACATGTCTCCTATAGTAGTCATAACTCTTGCAAGAGTTTAAGTGAAGAACTTAGCGACTATTATAGAAGGCGTCATAGCTCACATACTAAAAATCATTCCCAAAGAAGAGAAAAGGATAGAAGGCCTCAAGAGGTTAACATTAGCCTCCCATATTTCCGTGGAAAAGATAATGTTGAGGCCTACTTAGATTGGGAAATAAAGGTTGAACAACTCTTTGCTTGCCATCATATTAGCGAAGAGAAAAAAGTTCCATTGGCTACCCTTAGCTTTCAAGGGTATGCCCTCTATTGGTGGACTTCCCATTTTAGGGAACGAAGGATTCATGGGGATCCTCCAGTAGAGTATTGGAATGATCTTAAGAGTGCCCTTAGGAAAAGGCACATTCCCTCCTACTATGAAAGGGAGCTTATGGACAAGCTTCAAAGGCTTAGACAAGGGAGTATAAGTGTTGAAGAATATAGAAAACAAATGGAACTACTCCTTTTAAGAGCTGGACTTAGGGAGGAGGAAAGAACAAGCATAGCTAGGTTCCTTAGTGGGCTTAATATGGAAGTGAGGGACAAGGTTGAACTCCTTCCATATATGGACCTAGATGAGCTAGTCCAACTTTGTATAAGAGTGGAGCAACAACTTAAAAGAAAGTCTTCTTTAAAATCTTAAGGCTTTCACTCTTATCCAAGGAAGGACCAAGCCCAAGGAATTTTGGAGGCTGCACCTTGAAAACCCAAGGAAGATAAGGGTAAGACCATAGAGAAATCCACCCCTAAGACTAGTTCCCAAGAAAGGACTAGCAACATAAAATGTTTCAAATGTCTTGGCAGAGGTCACATTGCCTCTTAATGCCCCACAAAGAAAACCTTGATTATGAGGGGTGAAGACATTTATAGTAGTCAAGAGGAGACTACTTCTTCCGCTTCCTGTAGTGGAAGTGAAGATGAAGTAAGGGGTGAAGAGTCTAGTGAGGAAGTCTACCCCCGTGAAGAAGGTGACCTCCTAATGGTTAGAAGGCTCCTTGGAGGTCGATCTTGTGATCTATCTCAATCCCAAAGAGAGAACATCTTTCATACAAGATGCAAAATTTTAGATAAAACCTATTCTCTCATTATGGATAGTGGATCTTGTTACAATTGTTGTAGCACAAGATTATTTTCCAAGTTGAACCTCACTATCATTCCCCACCCAAAAGCTTATAAACTTCAATGGCTCAATAAGCAAGGGGAAATGATAGTTAGCCAACAAGTGAAGGTACCTTTCTCCATCAGGACATATAAGGATGAAGTTAATTGTGATATAGTTCCCATGGAAACAGGGCATATTCTTTTAGGAAGGCCATGGCAATTTGATTGGAAGATCATTTAGAATGGCCTAACTGATGAGATTACCCTCACCCATCTTGGCACTAAATTTGTGTTGCATCCTCAAACACCTTCGCAGGTGGCCAAAGATCAACTAACTATGAAAAGATAAGAGGGATGAGGAAGAAAAACTATAAAAACAAAAGAAAAAGAAGATAGTAAGGCCTTGTCTTTAAAGGCCAAGGGGAAGAAAAAAGAGGAAAAGGATTCCTCCAAGAAGATTATTAAGAAGGAAAATCATTTTGCAACAAAAGGTGATATCAAAAGATCACTCCTTCTTAAACAATCTTTCTACCTTCTTCTATCAAGGGAAACATCCCTTAGCACTATCATACCTCTTACGCTTGAGGTTATTCCTCAAGTAAAGGAGTTGTCGGATGAGGGTTTGATTCGTAAGAGCTTAACTCCTTGTGCTTTGTTGGTACCCAAAATAGGTATTATGAGGCACTGAATCCTTATGATAGGTGGTATGATGAATGTGTTGAGTGGTGCAACCCTCTTTTTTAAAATCACCCATGCATCCAACATCTTCATGATTCACATACATAGGGACTCATTAGGTAGGTTTGTTCTTATTTTTAGTTTAAACACAAACTTAGGTGCTCATATGGGACACCTTAGGTTTGTCATACTTTTTGGTAGGAATAATCAACATGAAAATATAGAAAAAGGCATGTTTTATTGCATTATTTTCCTTAATTTTTTAAATAGTGATCAAGGGGTTCCCAAGAACCCTAAGAGAATAAAGATCATTCCTGAGTGGCCCACTCCACCAAGTATAAGGAAAATTTGGGGCTTCCATGACTTAAGAAACTTTTAAAAAGGTTTGTCCCATATTTTTCTATACTTGTAGCGCCACTCATTGATTTGGTGAGGAACCATGTTCCCTCATGGGAAGATGCCCAGGAAATAGGTTTTCAGACCTTACCTTACTCCAACATACCAAACACCACTAATATATATGTTTTTATTCTTTTTACAGGTGTTGAGGGAAGAAGTCCAAAGTTTCAAGAACCTCTGGATTTGAGGTCAAATCCTTTTCAAGGGGGAGGGAATGATACAATCCTACCCCCCAAGGACATTAGATAGAAGACTCTAAAAAGATTGGGCCAGAAATGCAAGAGAAGGCTCTCGCATTCTCATGAGCCTTGTGGTAGATTTTGGACCCGTGGGCTAAGTATGAGCCCACTTATCTTTGTACATATTAGATTAAGGTTTCATTATTTTTGGACATTGTATTTAGGGCATCATAGTGTAGGGAGGGTACCCTAGTAATGTAGGATTTTTCAGCCCTTGTATTTTAAGGCACCTAGACTAGTTTATCTTATTTTTTTAATCCTAAAAATATTTAAATACTTATTACTTTTTATCTTATTTTTTTATAATTCAAATAATCCAATAATAAAGCAGTAACTTGTTTTTGGTTTTTATTTTTACAACATTCCGTTCAATATCATTCATTTCATTTTACTCCTAAACATATTGAACATGAAAGGTAACGATCTGTGTATTAGTAAACGCGCTGTTCTGCCAACAACCAAGCAATGATAAGAAGAAGTCTGCTATACGTGGAGAAAGAATAGTGTGGAATAGAATGTACTTTCTCAGTCTTATTATAATTATTGTATAAAAAAATATTATTTTAATTTTTTAATATAATATTAATTATTTCTTCACTTAATTATATCACTTATATATTAATAGTGAACTATAAAATCTAAAATTAAATTACTGATAAATTAAGATTAATTTAATAAAATTATTATTTTCTTTTATTTATTATTTATTTCTTAATCTATGTAGGATGAAAATTATTTTTATTTTGGAGCGGAGGTAAGAATTAGTGAAATTTTTAGTGACTTTAAAATTTTGATTTTAGTGTTTAGTTTTCAAAAACTAATAATTGTAAATCTGTTACAAAATCTGTTTAGATTGGACCAACTTTGTCTAGAAAAATATGCAGAGATCAATATGGTTCGCTGCTGCTATGTTAAGGATATCATTTTCCTTAAAAAAAATAAAAAAAAAAACCTTTGTCAGATATTAGTTGCAATTCGTCCTATTTAGGTTTGACTTCGGATTAGCCACAAATTACACGATTCCAACGCTTTATGCGTTTTTCTTTCTTGTCCCATTGGTATACTTTTAAATGTTTTAAATTCTTGTTTTAATTGGAGGATATGTACAAGATATTTTTTTTTCTTATCATTACGATATTAATGTAAATGTAAAGTATTCATCGATTTTATGAATAATTAATTTTTATCAAAAAATCTAACTAATCATTTTCAAAGAAATTTTTTCTTTTAATCATATTTTTTTCATCCATAAAATTTAAACTTAAAATCTTACTTAAGAAAGTTCGAGATAACTTAGTCAAGACAATTTATTTTGAATTTTAGCATATGTTTTATCAAAATTTATTCTATTTTTAATGATATATTTTTTAATATATATATATATATATATATATATATATAGTTATATGTGGAGTGATCAGACATAAATTTATATCACTTTTCATAATTTGGTGACTGCAAATCCGTACTTAAGTTTTTTTTGTTTTGTTTGGGGGAGTACCCAAATTTCAGTTTCTAAAGTTAATATTTTAAATGTTGGAATTTAAATCTAAAATTTGAATTTAAAAAAAAAATAAAAAACACTATTAACCTTAGAATATAATTATATTAAAATCTAATATTTTATTAATCGTTTTTTTAAAATAAGAAAAATAATATAGAACACGATGAAATACTCTTTATTCCCTTTGATTCAATACGTTTATTTTCTTCTTTTCCAATTTCAAGGTAGAATTGCATTATTTAAACGTGAAAAAATTAATATTCTATACAGTTATCTTTATCTCTGTTTTGTTTATTTTTCCTTCAAAACACATAAAAAAATATACCTTAAAATTAATGAAGATAACCTTGTACTATCCTTTTTCCAAGTTCACGTGATGTTTTCCTTAAGAATTAGCTTTTTCCTGATTTATTTCATAATTTCATTCCATTTCAAACTATAATCATTCAACATAAGAATGTAATGACTGGTTTAGGAAACGCTATTCTGGTCGGGTGTAAGTGGTCTGAATGGTTTGAGTTTTTTATATTCTTTAACCCAATACCCTTACACTTAATTGAGTTGGATTGGTTAGATTTAATTGGATTGAATTGGGTTGATTATCAAATTAAGTCATTAAAAAAATATCATCTTTTTATATTAAGTCTTAGAAAAAAATTAAAGAAATTTTTAAATTCAAAAATAATAAGGATATTTTTTTATTTTACATAATAATAAGAATATTTTTCAAAATCAATATTCATAAAATATTATGTTATTCATGTGATAAATAGATAAAAAAAAATAAACCATAAATGTATACTCACAATATTATTAATAAAAAATATATTTTCTTAAAATAAACATAAAAAGATAAAATTTAAAATAATGTATTACTTAAGATAAAATAGTATTACTGATGTGCTTAATTTAAAAATTTTATTTTAGTAATTTAATTGTATGTAGATTAGAATAAGTTGGATTGAGTTTGATTGGATAAAAACTTCAAATCTATCATGCAATCCAATTTTTATTAAATTAAAATTAATTTAATTCAATAATTTAATTTAACTCACACAAATTTAATTACATTGCCTGATTCACATTTATATTGGGTTGAATTTGCTTACACTGTTAATGCTGACCGGAAATGAATCAATGCTTTATGTGGTCCAAAATGCAACCGAACGGTGACTCGCAACAAATGGATAGGATAGGTTGAAATGTTATAGAATATTAAATTTTTTATTTTTAATATTTTCTATTAAAAATATGTTTTATTAATCTAATAATTAATTTTAAATTTATAATAAATAAATGAAATTTAACAAATTTTATTTATTTATAGAAAAATGATATTTTATTACCTTTATTTTATATCTTTTTAAAAAACTTAAATATGTTTTTGTCCAACAAATTTTAAATTTATCTATTTTAATCTTCCAAATTAAAATTTATATTTTTTAAATTCCTTAAATTTACAAAATATTTTTTAATAACTCCTGGCCAACTTTTGGTAGTTTGGAAGCAGAATGTATGATAGTTTTTTCTACATGAAGGACTAAAATAAATATTTGGTGAATTTGAGAGACCTAGAAGATAAATCCTCAAAATAAAATATGAGAGACTAAAAAACATATTTAAATTAGGGAGACCGAGACACACACAAATGAATTCAGAATCAGATTCTAACTCTCTTAACAATGTTTTTATTCATTAAAAACACACACTTATTAAATGATTTCACAATCATATTCTATCTCTTTTAACTATGTTTTTCTTCATTAAATACATGTGCACACACAAATTAAATGAAATCACAATTAGATTCTAACTCTTTTAACAATGTTTTTATTCATTAAACATACACACTCACAAATTAAATGAATTTACAATCAGATTCTAACTCTTTAATTTAACAATGTTTTTATTCATTAAACATGCACACTCACAAATTAAATGAATTTACAATCAGATTCTAACTCTTTTAAGATTCTAACTCTTTTAACAATGGTTTTATTCATTAAACATACACACTCACAAATTAAATGAATTTACAATCAGATTCTAACTTTTTTAACAATGGTTTTATTAATTGGCAGGGACGGACAGATTCAAGAATGCATTAAAGGGGACAATTTTTTTAACACAATTATTTAAATTTTAATAAATAATTATTTGATAAATAAAAAATTCCACAAAAGTATTTATTATTAAATTTGTGTAAAACTAGAGGTAAAATCTATGACTATAAGAAAATTAAGCAAATATTAACTCACTATTCTATTTTATTTATCAATTTTCTCTATCAATATTAATTTATTTTTATTGTATTTTATTTTTCTTCTCATGTATAAAATCCATCCTTGAATCATTGGTATCTCACCTAAATAATTAAATGAATTCATAATCATATTTTAACACTTTTAACAATATTTTTATTCATGGATATCTCACCTAAATAATTAACGAGAGTAATTTTACAAAAAAAAAAGAATATTAACATAATAACTTGTATAACTTATAATTTAATGTTCATTGCCTTTAATGACAAATAATATGAGATGTAAGAATTTTGAAGTAAAATATGTTATTAATTTCACACAAAAAATTTGAAATAATCATTAGTAATAAGATTCACATAAAATTTTATTTAACTGTAAAATAGAAAAAAAAAAACATAAAATATGTTACCAACCCTAAATTTGTTTCTTTCCTTTGTTTCCATTGCTTCTCACCATTCAAGACTCAAGTTCGAGACTGAAGAGGTGTATAAATTCCCATATGGCACCACCTTTTTCTCAACCCTATATACCATTTCATACTTTCCAACACCTAAAACTTAAGCATGCTGACTAAGTACCTAGCTCCAATTTATACTCATCTCAAATGGGTATTCGATTTTGTTCTCTACTACCCCTTTTACATGCTTTATGATTCTCATCCACCCATAAATCTTGGAACTGAATTGAGTACATTTCATTATGAATTAACCTCTGGCTCAGAGGAACATGTGGATTGTGCTGTGTGTCTAAGCAAATTTGGAGAAAGAGATGAGGTGATTAGAGTTATGAGATGTGAGCATGTCTTCCACAAAGGTTGTTTGGATAGATGGTTGGTTTCAAGAATGCCACGTGTCCTCTTTGCAGAGGATCAGTGACTCCAGAAAGGCCTATCACTAACTCTGGAGCTGAGGTTGTGCTATTTCAGTTTTGTTCTGTCCAAAAGTGTAATGGTGAGACATGGTGGCTACGCTGAGTACATTAATGGGGGCTTCAAGGCTTTTGCATCCTACATCAGCACAGTGTGTAGATTGTTAGTTTTTTTTTTAAGATATGGTTTGGAAATTCGAGTTCTAGTCATGTGTATAAAAAAATATTTTGTTGAGATAAAATTCACTACAATAACTCTACGTCTGAAATCAAATTAGTCTCAGACTATCGATAGAAGGATAGTGGGAAAAAAACTTTTGGATCCAATGAAATAAACCAATCGCAGAGTTTAGTTTATTTAACGTTTTTGGCTGTGCAATTGAAAAATTGTGAATGTAGTTGATAAATTAAGGAAACAACCTTTTATGATGTTTATTTTTATTTTCACCTGATATGTTTCTTTTAGGTTTGCAAAATGAATTTAGCTTTTTTTCTTCATTTTATTACAAAAATATTAAATAATCAATATAGCCTAGCTACATATGTGAGTAAATAAATCCTTATTTGATGTGTTAAAAAGCAACACCTCTTGTAACACATTTTTTTGATAATTAGTTGAAATTTACCAAAATCATAAAATTGTATAGTTTTCACTCCTTATTTAATGATCTCTCATTTTATAATTATATTAGAGAATATATTACAATACTTCTGGTGATCCAAAATGCAACCGTGCATGACCCCCAATACAGATACAAAATGGATATAGAGGATAGGAAGGTGTCAAGCCTTAAATTTAATAACATACTTTTTTTTTTATCAAACGTACATTTTATTAATGTAACAGTTAAATTTAAAACTATTATAAAATAAATTTAAGTTTATAAAATAAAAATAATTGTCATTACTTCCACGTTTTGTTTTGCATCTTTTGAAATATAAGTAATTATAATTTAACTATATATGTATATATGAATATCTAAAAATGTAAGTACCTTATACGAAGTTTTTGAAAGGATTTTTTGTACATATATAATTGCAACGAGTATCTCCAGACATCCATAGAGATTAATCATTTTCTGAGAGATTTAAAGACATAAAGAGGTAAAATGTCCCCTTTCAATCAGGGTATTTCATACACAAAAAGTTAGGATTTAAACCTTCAACTACTTGCCTAAAAGACCCAAGTCCAGTACTATTAGACCAAGGGTGTTACTTTGGGCACTCAGCAATTTTGTTGGGACACCCAACACCCTAGGTGAAAGGGTTAAAATGTCTTTCATCTTATTAATATAAATACGGCTACAGTGTGCGTCCGTACGATTCCGGTGCAATGCTTCTTCTTCCTTTGTGTCGTGCTTCTTCCTCCTCATGGTGGTCTCCTTCTTCTTCGTTCTCCTTCACGCACATCATGGTTGTGGTTCTTCTTCTTCCTCCACTTTCCGTCCTGTTGTGATTCTTCTTCTTTTCTTCTTCTTCCTCCACTTGTCGCGCCGTTGTGGTTCTTTTTCTTCCTCTTCACTGTGTCGTTTCACTTCGTTGGTGCTTCTTCTTCTTCCTTTGTGGGTGCTGGATGTTGTTGTTTTGGATGTTGTTCGTATTAGTTTGATGTTATTGTTTGAAGTAATGTCGCAAACAAAAATGACATTTTTTTTGGAAAAATCCCATACGGATCATCAATCCGTATGTGTCATACGGACAATCCGTATGACCCATAAGGATTGCAGATTTATATGGTTTTTTTTGTTTTTTGTTGAATAATTTTTTTTTCAATTTTTTTCTTCTAAATTTATTTTTTTTTTGAAATTTTTGTTTACATTGTAAATATATATTTGTCAATTATTATTTAAATTGTTTCGTGATGTAAGATTTTTTTGTAATGTTAGTGAAATTTTATAATTTTTATTTATTTATATGTTAAGTATTGATTTTATTTATAAAAAAATATATTAGTTAATACTAAGATTAGATTAAAGTGATAAAATTAAGATTAGATTGGTGAAACAATTAATTTTTAATATTGTTATATTATATGTTTAACTTTTTAAAAAAATCGAAATAAATATTTAAAAGATGTTGAATTTGTTACTTATGAAAAATATTGAAATCATAATTAAAAATAATTTAAATTTGTTAGTTGCAAAAAATATTTAAACGAAAATTTTAAATAATTAAAATTTGTTATAAAAATATTGAGACATAATTTTTAAATGTACAATAAATCTGTTAATTATAAAAAATTATGATATCAAAATTTAAAACTTAAAATATGATAAGATTGTTAGTTTAAGGGAATGATTGAAATCAAATTTAAAAATATATTTAATTTGGTAGTTATAAAAAATATTGAAAACAAATTTGAAAATTTTAAATATGATAAGATTGTTAGTTTAAGATAATAATTGAAATCAAATTTAAAAAGATATTAAATTTGGCAGTTAGAAAAAATACTGAAACCAAAATTTAAAATTTAAAATATGATAAGATTGTTAGTTTAAGATGATGATTGAAATCAAATTTAAAAATATATTAAATTTGATAATTATAAAAAATATTAAAACCAAAATTTAAAATATGATAAGATTGTTAGTTTAAGATAATGATTGGAATCAAATTTAAAAATATATTAAATTTGATAGTTATAAAAAATATGGTAATCAAAATTTAAAATATGATAAGATTGTTAGTTTAAGATAATGATTGAAATTAAATTTAAAAATATATTTAATTTGGTACTTATAAAAAATATTAAAACCAAAATTTCAAATTTCAAATATGATAAGATTGTTAGTTTAAGATAATAATTGAAATCAAATTTAAAAATATATTAAATTTGATAATTATAAAAAATATTGAAACCAAAATTAAAGATTTAAAATTTAATTATTAACCATTGTTTAGTCATGCTAATTTAAAAATTAAAAAAAATTAGAAATATACGGATTGATGATCCGAAATCATACGGATTGACATTTTATATGTTTCTAAATTTTTTTTACTTGACGAGTAACTACCCAATTTCACTCTATCCTCTTGAACAATACACACGTTTGCCATCAAAGACAAAACACTCAGAAAAGAAGACTAACAAAAACTAACGAAAACAACTTACATTAAGGGCGTAAGATTTTGTGAAAAAGACACGACAAAAATGAAAAATCAAACTTCCTATTTTGACATTTTCAAAAACTTTTCAAAAACTGTTTGGTAACCCAAGCAGTTGCCTTACACCAACCACTTGTTGGATTTCTTTTGGCATGACTAATAATGTAAAACATTCATTTCATATTATTTTTATAGCTTAATATATTGTGAAATTATTTATCAATTTTTTATAAACAAATAATTGTAAAATTTCATGTTCAATAAATAATTTGATGAATTCATCATCAAATATAACTTTTAATAGTTAATCTAAAGAATTTTAGTTTTTATTTTAGGAAAACTTTTTTTTTTATCATAGCAAGTAAACATTATCTAATTATCATATTGTGAAACACGGATTGTTAGTTGATTCAGAAAGAATATTGTATCAATAGTTAAATTGGTGAATCACTTATTGTGGTTAACTCCGCCCTGTAGGATGTACTGCTTTCATATGACCCAGGGATATATGGGAGGGTGGCAATGAAAGATAGTTAAAATTTTAAAACTTATAAAGCCATGTTTGGAACGGATTATGCAATGTGGATCGGACACTCTCCACGTCCAACACTCATTATGCAGAAGCAAATATTTGTAGCATATATTTTGTGGTGGTTAATCGCATTGAAGAATTGAAAGCAAACATGCACTTAAAAACTGTTTGGAATAAACTCGAGACTGCAAAAGTTTTCCAAATAGTAATAAGCAGGAACCAATCCAATTGACATTCATTTTTTCTTCAGAAAACATCCAATTGACATTATAATGCACCATTATGCTACCAACTGATGTTTTTCCCCCTTCTTTTAATAAATGCACAATTGATATACAAACAAAAGATTCGGTGAATTGATGGGCCGAAACCATATAAAAGCAAAACTGATATCCGATACATACATAACACATCCAATAAAAAAGAATCAGAGACATACAAGGGGGAACACTGCAGCAGAAAGAAAATACCTTTCAGAACTGCAGACAGATTCCCCAACCTGAACAATGTAAGATATTGGTTTCCAACCATTTCTTTGTTTCACTCTCTCTGGTATTATCAACCCATCCTTGAGACAGCACTCGATGACAGGACACGAAATTCTCATCTCTTCAGTACCATTTGAATGGCATTTCGTTGAGACTGAGACAAGCTCTGAAGTGCAAGACAATCATTGGACAAGTTAAGTAACAATCGTCTGTACCACAAGGTAAACTAAATGAAAAATATTACTGTGTAATAACCTTGCAAATGTGATCTAAGAGCTGTCTGTCAGACTGAGAAAAGCTAACAAAGAAATCAAGAAGGTAATTTGCCAGGTTTATCTGTCAGTTGCAACCATAATTGTCAATAGATACATAAGCAAGTTAGTGAAACACGTTGAGAAGAAACAAAACAGACTCTAGAGCACAGACCTGATTGAGAGGATCAGCAATACTTAAAAGGTCATCTTCATAGTGATCATCTTGATCCTTGTGATTTTGAAGCAAGTTCAGCAAAATAAAAAAAGAATAAATTAAACATTCAGCATAAAAGTATGATATAATTGCATAATACAGAAATTTAGATGAGTGACAACTACTGTAACTCAACCAAACCTCATTAAATACTTTCGCCATTGCTTCAAGTTGTTCATTTGTGGCTTTTCCCGAAGATGTAGATACTGAATAAAGAAATTCTTTATCATTTTCAATGCCATCTGCTTGAACTTCTTCCCAGTCACTATCCTGAGTACAGTTTATATTATATTAGGTAATAAGCTTACTAATTAGTGTATAGTTAGTATACACATCAATATGCATTAAATACCTCATCATCAGCGGCCAAAACTTGTTCTTGTATCTCAGTTAATGCATCTGCCAATAAAGCCACTATCTGCAAGATATTAAAAAAGAAAAAACATACCAAGTTTATGTACAATATCAAAAAATTCCACTACTACCCATAGTCTCCTTTTACAGATAACCAGAAATTTTAATCAGGATGGTAACACAGTAGCATTGTTGCAATTCATCCAAGACATTTTGTCAAAACAGCACTTTGGGTTTTAAAGGGAAAAAAAGCATTTTGATAAAAACAAGTGCTAGAGAATTAATATGAATGAAACCGTTCACATATTTTTACCTAATAATAAGCGTTTGGTTGGACATGTAATATAAAACAATTTACGTGTCTTCCTTTAATTGCTTAAACTTTTGGAATAGTTAATAAAAAGATGCTTCTACTCATACACTAAACAAAAAATACACAATAATCAGCAATAATTTGCAAGATAGAACCTCAAAAGTACACATATCAAGAAATACAAAAATGCTAAGACACTGTCATTTGTAGGAGATATTTCTCTGGTATATTCTGTTTGTATAAGAGTATATGTTTAAACTATTTGTTTAAAAGGTTCACTGTCTAACAGTAGACCTGCAGTAGGTTAGTTTTTCTTATATAACTGATTTGTGTCTCAAGTTAATTATTGAGTTTAGTCAGTGCTGAGTCAGCACTGAGTAGCTTCTCTCGCACTCTTTGTGTAGCCTATAAATATCTGTATGATCCTCTCCTCACTTAAGAAATAAATACACTCAAAGTTAGTTTTAGTTTTCTGTTATTCTGTTAGATGTTAAGATTCTTTTATGGTATTCAGAGCTTGAGAAGCTTCTCTAATGGCTTCTGGTCCTTTTCAACCTACACCATTCCCCACGGTTTCGCCAACTGGTGTCAATTCTTCCACTTCTATTCCAGCTTCACCAATGAATTCCTCTTTTCACAGCAATGGCCGTGGAGGTGGCCGCATTTTCTCTTGCGGTGGCCATAGTGGTGGTCGCGGCTATGGTGATGGCCATGGTGGTAGATTGATAGGAATTCTGCTATCAACTGGAACAAGCCTTTCCAAGTGTATTCGCGTGGGCCCAAGCCCAATAAGTCCTAATCGTATCTGGTTGGTTTGTGTAGTGAAAGTTAGTTAGGGGAGAGAGAATGCTGAGTGTGATTGTTGTTATATAGGAATGGGGTTAGTATTTGTAGGGGTATGGGGGATTTGGAAATAGAATTGGAGACCTGAGAACCTTTCTCTGTTTTTGGGGGAGCATGGCTCTCATTTTGTGTTATCCCTTTCTCATTTTTCTGTGTTTACAGTTTCCTTTGATAATAAACACCTATCATAAATATGGACATAAGGCTTCCTATTGCTATTACAGGCATGATGATAACTGTATCCCCACTCAACCAATGGCTTATGCAATTCAGAATCAGTACTCCAACTCAAACAAAAATCCCAATCAACAGTGGTATTCTAACCAACACCCAAACCAATACCAAAATCAGTATCCAAACCAGTATCCTACTAGTCAACATTCAAACCATTATCCCACTCAATCTTCCAATTCATATCCTAATCAGCATCCATATCAGAATGCTCCACCTCAATACAACAATCCACCACCACAAGCTCATCTAACCAGTGCTCAGTTCTCTTCACAAAATTGGTATTCAGATTCAGGTGCATCTCACCATATCACAAATGTTTCTCAGAATATTCAACAGACCACACCCTTTGAAGGACCAGATCAAATTATTATTGGTAATGGTCAGGGGTTAAACATCAATTCCTCAGGTGTAGCCTCCTTTAAATCTCCTTTTAACTCTCAAATTCCTCTTGTTTTTAATAACCTGTTATTTGTTCCTTCTATAACCAAAAACTTGATGAGTGTCAGTCAATTTTGTAGAGATAACTCTGTTTTTAGAGTTCCATTTTTAGTTTTGCTTGGTCAAATCTCAGGTCTCTAAAGAGATCCTTCAAGGGTCGGTTGGTGTTGATGGCCTTTACCAATTCCCTAATCTGCATCAGTCATCAAGACAGCAGCTCAAGTCTCAGTTCACTGTCAATACCATTTCATCTGATGTTTCAGAACCTGTCTTCAGAGCATATTCTTCAAATTCTGTTCCCAATTCTGTAAATAGGGTTACTGATGCTTCTGTTGTAAACACAGGTTTCTAATAGTTCTATTTCTTTTGCAACTTGACATTCTATATTAGGACATCCTAATGTTGATACTTTGAAACTTGTATTCAAACTTTGTAATCTGCCTATTATCAATAAAACAGGTTCTGACTTTTGTTCACATTGTTGCATTGGTAAATCCCATAGACTTTCCTCCTCCCCTTCTCTTAGTGTCTATTCAACTCCTTTTGAACTTATCTATACTGAATTGTGGGGTCCTTCTCCCATTGTGTCCAGCACTGGCTACAGATATTATGTAACCTTTGTTGATGCTCACACCAGATTTACTTGGCTGTACTTGTTAAAAAGTAAATCAGACACTAACTATTTTTAAACAGTTTCAAACTATGGTTAAAACTCAATTTAACCTACCTATTAAAGCTGTTCAGTCTGATTGAGGAGGTGAATATAGGCCTTTCTCTATGTATCTTACAGATCTTGGTATTATGCATAGAATGATCTGTCCTCATACACACCATCAGAATGATGTTGTAGAGAGGAAACATAGACACATAGTTGAAACAGCTTTAACTATGATGTCCCAGGCCTCAATGACCCTTGACTATGGGGATTATGCAGTCATTTCTAGTGTTTACCTAATAAACAGACTTCCTTCTTCAGCAATTCAAAAAAAAGTGCCTTATCAAAGACTGTTTCACAAGCTGCCAGATTACAAATTCCTTAAAGTCTTTGGCTGTGCCTGTTTTCCTCTTCACAGGCCCTATAATCAACACAAGCTGCAACCAAGGTCCCAAGAGTGTCCCAATACTTTAACTGTGCTACAGTCTCATAAGCTTTTTCATACTCCAGCTGCCTCAACACCTTCTGCTACTGCTTCACCTGCAGCTGCAGCATCTGTCAATTCACCTGCAGCTGCAGCATCTGTCAATTCACCTGCAGCTGCAACACCAGCCTTATCAACATCTAGTTCTTTTCCTTAGCTACAAGGAAATCCTGACTTACCTATTATTCCACCAGCAACAGCATCATCTGTTCCTCAGATGCATCATCTAATCTTGAGGCCACTACTGCTGAGGTATGTTTATCTTTTTCTACCACTGCTTCTGTACAGCATGTCACTGTCTCTCAAAATGCTCTTGTCAGACCTGATAATGTGCACTCTATGTGCACAAGAGCTAAAGCTGGTGTTGTCGAGTCTAGACTCCATCCTACACTTTTTCTGGCTCATTCTGAGCCTGAGTCCACAAATCTGCTCTTTCCAATCCTACTTGGTTTGCAGCAATGAAGACTGACTATGATGCTTTGATGAAAAATGGTACATGGACTCTTACTGATCTACCTTCATCTAGGGCTCCAATTGGCTGCAAATGGGTGTTTAGGGTGAAGGAGAATCTTGATGGCACTATCAACAAGTACAAAGCAAGACTTGTAGCAAAGGGATTTCATCAGAAACTTGGTTATCATCACAATGAGACTTTTCTCCAGTAATCAAACCTGTAGCTGTCAGAATTCTTTTGTCTCTTGCCATTACTCACAAGTGGAGTCTTCAACAGTTAGATGTCACCAATGACATTTTAAATGGCATCCTTGAAGAGGATATTTACATGTCCCAACCTCCTGGTTTTGAAAACAGCAACAAGCAACTTGTGTTCAAGCTGCACAAAGCCATCTATGGCTTAAAACAAGCCCCTAGAGCTTGGTTTGACAGACTTAAGACTACTCTCCTTCAATACAATTTCAGTTCAAACAAATGTGATCCTTATTCATCTACACTGAATCCAGCACTGTGATCTATATGTTGGTATATGTTATGACATGATTGTCACAATCCTACTCAGTCCAAGTATATAAGTGACCTGTTGACTAAAACCAAGACGGATGAAGCTAATTTCATCTTCTCTCCCACGGTTAGGGCTGCACGTTAATCAAGTCCGGGTATGAGTCCTTTTCTGATCCCACCCTGTACAGATCTGTTGTGGGAGCTTTGCAGTATGCTACCATCACTCGACCTGAAATTAGTTTTTCTGTCAACAAGGTCTATCAATTTATGTCTGATACTACTGAACAGCATTGGGCAGCAGTAAAGATAATCCTAAGATACTTGGCAGGCACTATTAATTTTGGTTTAAGCTTTCTCCCTTCCTCTACTGGACCTTCATTTTCTCTACATGCTTATTGTGATGCTGACTGGGCTTCTGATCCAGATGACACAAGATCCACTTCAGAAGCAGCAGTTTTCTTTGGCTCCAATCTAGTCTCATGGTGGTCTAAAAAGCAATCTGTAGTTGCTAGGTCCAGCACAGAAGCTGAATATCGTAGTCTGGCCTTGGCTACAGCAGAAGTCACATGGATCAAATCACTATTGTCTGAGCTTCATATTCCTTGTGCAACTTCTATTATTTTTTGTGATAATATGAGCATTGTTAGGGAAAAATTCATTCTTGAACCAAACATATGGAGCTTGATTTATTCTTTTGTTAGGGAAAAAGTCATTGCAAAGCATCTTCAAGTTGTTCATGTTCTAGCTGTTGATCAAAGAGCAGACATCCTAACAAAGGCCCTTACTCCTTCTAATTCACTACTTATAGGTCCAAGCTCAGAGTGGTTGAAAAGCATTCTGTCAACCTCTCATGAGCTTGCAGGGGGTATAGGAGTATACTTACTCTGTGTAACTCTTTCTTTTCTTCTAGTCATGTTGTTAGTCTAACTATAGTTATAGTTATGTAACTGCTATATAAACTGTATTGTACTCAGTTTCTGTTTGGGTTGAATACAATCAACAATGTCAGCTCACTTTAGTTTTCTCATATTCTCTTTCTCTTAGATTCTGTTAGTATGGAAGATCCTGCTCCGTACAGGTCCATTGTCGGGCCTGTACAGTATATTACTGTCAGTCGACCTGAGATTGGTTACAGTGTCAACAAAGTCTGCCAGTTTATGGCACAGCCTTTTGCTGACTCACTGGAAGGCAGTCAAAAGGATTTTAAGGTATCTCAGGCATTATATCTTTTGGGTTACATTTCCAGCCAGCATCTCAGTCAACTCCCTACAGTCTTTCTGCATCCTGTGATGCAGACTGGGCCTCTGATGTTGATGACAGAAGGTCCACTTCTGGATCAGGCGTATTTTTTGGACCCAATCTCATATCCTGGTGGTCCAAGAAGAAATCCTTAGTGGCTCGATCAAGTGCAGAGGCTGAGTATCGTAGCCTTGCTACTACTGCATCTGAACTTCTCTGGATTCAGTCGCTTCTTCAGGAGTTAAAAATCCTCGGCACTACTCCCACCATTTTCTGTGACAATCTGTGCAGTGGCTCTTTCTCATAATCCAGTCCAGTTCTTCACTCTCACACCAAGCACATGGAGCTTGATATCTTTTTTGTCAGGGAGAAAGTTTTGAATCGTTCCTTAGCAGTCACTCATGTTCCTGCTCAAGATCAGATTGCAGATGTTTTCACTAAACCACTATCTAGTACTAGATTTGTTTATCTAGACAAACTCAGAATTATAGTTATTGATAAAAAATCAATAACTCTGAGTTTGTGGGGGAGTATAAGTGTATATGTTTAAACTCTTTGTTTAAAAGGTTCACTGTCTAACAGTAGACCTGCAGTTGGCTAGTTTTTCTTCTATAACTGATTTGCGTCTCAAGTTAGTTATTGAGTCTAGTCAGTGCTGAGTCAGCACTGAGTAGCTTCTCTAGCACTCTGTACCCTAGAAATATCTGTATGATCCTCTCCTCACTTAAGAAATAAATACACTCAAAGTTAGTTTTAGTTCTGTTATTCTGTTAGATCTTAGATTCTTTTAGTTTTTTAGTTAACTTGCACTTCTGTTTGTCGGTTATAACTGACACTTATCAGTAATGATCCTCTGGTTCTGGCCAATATATAGATCTATTGTAACAGAAAATCATCATTTTTTTGTATTTTTCAGATATATGATCAATAAGGTTCAGTATTCTCTCTACTCAATTCTTAATACCATTTGACAACAACAAAACATGTCCAAACAACTAAGCTCTATAGATGATCAGATATCTTCCACAAGGCAGTCTATACAATAAAAAAGAATTACCTTTGTAGAAAGTGGCAACATTACCCATTGATCTGGGGCTGATTTAGCTTTTGATCTTGTAGTTATTCCCTCGCCAGACTTCATGAGACAAATAAGTTAAGGAATTCAGCAAGCACTCCCACCCTCTCGGGCGAAGAAAAACAGAACAAACAAATAAATAAATAACAGTAACACCTTAATAAGATAGCCCTGGACATGTATATTTGCCAATTCATTGTGCCTACTGGTTAGCAACAAGGCCAGGGCACTTGTAGTGACTTTTATTTGATATGCCCCCTGTATCTCCCCTACAATCATATATCAAGTGTTAGAAAATTTACTTGATATTGCTTATGCACAATTAAGCATTCCTTACTGATCATTCTCATGTTTGACACAGACCTACATGTAACATAAACATGAGTTTCACACAAAAAAAAAACAAATAGACTATTCACACCCAGTTAGAACTGGGGAGTGGGAATAAGTTGTTAGGATCATGGAAGTCAAACTCGAGATTCTACTCTGAATCTAAAAGGAGTCACAGAATCATAAAGCATAGAATTGTAACTCGAAGCATAAGATTCTACAAGATTAATATATATATATATATATATATATATATATATATATATATATATATATATATTATAAATGCATCTAACATAGTATAAATAAAAAAGAAAAGAAAATTAACACACATCAAATACTTATTAAGCTTAAATTCATAATGATAGATTCATAGTTAAGCTTAAAACATTGAACTAGTGCATGCCTACTCCTTATATAAAACACAACATGAAGAGATCTTGTTCTTCCAGGTGAACACCTTGACGCGGTTCTTGAAGGCCTACCAAAGGAGTACAGTCCAGTGATCGAAAGTAAGTGCGAACTACTTCCGATTGGAGAAGTAAAGGCACTGCTGCTCGAACATGAGGCACGCATTAAAAAGTTTCAGAAGCGCTTAGCTGATTCACCTTCGATTATTGTTGCTCAAGGTTACACTTCATCTATAAATTCTTACAATTCATCCTCGAATAATTTCAATCCACAAAATCAATCCAATTATTCTGGAAATCATGGTGGCTTCAATCGTGGCGATTGCTACAGTTATGGAGGCGATGATTCTGATAGCGGCGGTGGCTACAGTTGTGGAGGTAATGACTTTGATCGTGGTGGAGGTCATCGTGGTGGCGGCAAAGGCCGTGGTCGTTATGCAAATTTTCAGTGTCATGTTTGCTTCAAATTTGGTCCCACAGTAGCTTTGTGTCATTTTCGTTAAGATTCTGATTTTCAGCCAAATGTGTCTCTCACTTTGATGGAATCAGAGTTTCAAAGCAATTCATCAAACACCTTTGGTTCAAAACAGAATCAGGGAACTAGATCTCACAGACTCCCAACCTAGTGCAATGCTGGTTAATTCTAAAAATCAAGATCCTAACTCTACTATTTGGATACCTGATTCTGGTGCATCCTTCCACGTAACTGGAGAGTCTCAAAACATCCAGCAGCTTGGTCCATTTGAAGGGCCAAACCAAATATACATTGGTAATGGCCAAGGCCTTTCTATTAAGTCTTCTGGTTACACTAGTTTATTTCCCCTATTAATCCTAGAGTCTCTCTCCTAATGGCAAATTATATGTTTCCAAAGATGTTATCTTCAATGAGCTTAAATATCCTTACAATGATCCTTTTCCATCTTTATCCAACTTTATCACTTCTTCTAAGAGTAATTTTTTACCTACTGTTTATATTCCTCTTGTTTCACCTTCTCCTAATGAACCCACTCTTTCTTCTCAACATGCTGAAGCTAATTCTACTTCTGTAAGTGTTGATCCCTTTATATCCCTCAATACTGAATTCCCTAATTCTCAAAATGTCACATCATCTCCTTTTTCAAATGCAGAACCAAATTCTGTTACTAATGCACACTCTAACACTGTTTCTGACTTAAACATAAATCCAAGTGAACTGTCCAGCACCTCTTCTTCTCGGTCTCACACTGTCACTTCTCTTTCTTCTAATCATGTTCTTCCCTCACAAAATGTCCATCCTATGCAAACTAGATCCTTCACTGTTTTTGACACATTGTGAACTTAAGATTGTTAAAACAGGCTGTTGTGGACCCTCAATGGTTTGCTGCTATGAAACAAAAGTATGAGGCTCTTCTTAACAATAAAACATGAGATCTTGTTCCTCTTCCCAAAGACAAGCAAGTTGTGGGTTGTAAGTGAGTCTTTAGAATTAAGGAGAATGCTGATAGGACAGTTAACAGGTTCAAGGCTAGGTTAGTGGCTAAAGGATTTCATCAGGTTGTTGGTTGACTTTAATGAAACATTTTCTCTTGTGATAAAACTAGTTACAATCGGACTGATTATCACTCTTGCTCTCACTAATAAATGGAATTTGTTCCAGCAAGATGTCAACAATGCCTTTTTAAATGGTCATCTTGAAGAGACTATCCACATGCAGCAACCACCAGGCTTCGAAAGTTCAGATAAAACCTTGGTTTGCAAGCTACAAAAGGCTTTGTATGGCCTTAAATAGGCACCAAGACAATGGTTTGATAGGCTCAAAGGACTTTTACAGCTTGGGTTTGCGGCCAGCAAGTGCGATCCTTCGTTGTTTGTTTATAAAGACAAAGGACACATTATCTACATTCTTGTTTATGTAGATGATATTATTATTACTAGTAACTCCAATGTTATAATTCAGCAACTCACCATCAAGCTGCATTCCAATTTTTCTCTTAAACAATTAGGAAAACTTGACTATTCTCTTGGTATAGAAATCAAATCAGTGGCTGATGGGATTATTCTACTAACTCAAAGCAAATATATCAGAGATTTGCTTCAGAAAACTAAAATGGCAGAAGCACAGTCTATTTCTTCCCCTATGACTGCTAATTGCAAGTTAACCAAAGCTGGCTCGGATTTATTCAATAATCCATCTCTCTATAGGTCTGTTGTTGGCGCTCTCCAATACACAACCATTACAAGGTCTGAGCTTGGGAACAAGGTCTGTTAGTTCATGGCTCATCCTATGGACTCAGACTGGACAGCTGTTAAACACATTCTAAGGTACCTCAAAGGCTCTATTCGTCATGGTCTGCATTTCAACGTTTCTCCTTCCTCTTAGCCTTTTACTATCAAAGCCCTGTGTGATGCTGATTGGGCCTCGTGTCCAGGTGATAGAAGGTTTACCTCTGGTGCAGTGATTTATTTTGGTCCTAATTTGGTCTCATGGTGGTCCAAAAAACAACAAATTATGACTAGATCTGCCACTGAAGCTGAATACAGGAGCTTGGCTCAAGCCACAACTGAAGTTACATGGATTCAAACTCTTTTAACAGAGTTATCTGTTCCTTTTCAGACCCCAGAGATTTACTGTGACAACCAAAGTGCAGTAGCTATCACTCATTTTCCAGTTCTTCATTTCTGGACTAAGCACATGGAAATTGACATCTTTTTGTCAGGGAGAAAGTCTTAGCTAAAGAGCTCAAAGTGTATCATATTCCTGCTATAGATCAATGGGCCAATGCCCTCACTAAGCCTCTATCACCAACTCGGTTTCTCTTTCTTTGATTCACCGTTTCAACAATCTAATTCATATAAAAGTCTTTTGCTAAAAGTTGAACTTACATATAATATAAAGACAACATTTTCTTTTGATCGGCAAAGATAATATATTAGATAGATAAAAAGCAGTACCAGTGGTACTGATATACATATATATTAGATCTTACTGCTGGCTCCACAGTCAGATAGTCCTAGTCTAAAGGAGAACCAAAGTAAGGAATAAATTAAATATACATATGTTGCCCTGCCCATTATTCTAGCCTCTACTGATACAAAAACCTTGACTAATACTACTTGACCATTGGTTAAAATGGATTGTGAAATCTTTTTCAAAACCCCTTAGCCACGTCCAGATGAGGAATGTAGTGTCTTCAAGCAGTTTGTTAGCATTGAAGGTTGCATTAGAGAACACTATGCTGTTTCGGAACTTCCAAATAGACCAAGTTAAAGCTAATCACCAGCAGTGCCATCTTTTAAACCTTACACCATCCACTTGAACACCTGTGTGTTGAAGAAAATGCTGTTTTGGAATTGGAGGAAAAGCACCTTGTAAGTGTAGCCATGACATGGTTTCCCACCACAAGGGTTGGGTTTTGCTGCAGTGGAAGAATAAATGTGATGCAGCCTCTTCTGCATTTCTGCAGAAAGGACAGAGCGTGTCTATGAGCTGCACTTGCCTTCTCTGTAGATTTTGTCTGGTAGGTAGTCTGTCTCTAAGAAGCCTCCACCCAAAAACTGCTATTCTGCTTGGTATCTTTTTTTTTTTTTTTTACCAGCAAAGATAATTATATTCATATATATGAGAAAAGTACCAGAGGTACTTGAGATACATATAATTGGATGGCCATAATCTGGATCCAAATCAGACTAAAATAGAGTCTGGATAGGAACCATAAGGCTTCACCCTGCCATGAATTAAAATGCTAATACAAAAAGCCTTGTCTGATATTAGTAGACCATTGGTTAAAAAGTACTGCAAAGCCTTTCTCCAGATTTGATAACCATGTCCACAAAAGGAAAGAAGCATCATCAATCAATTTGTTGCTGTCAAAGGATTCGTTGGTGAAGATGATCTTATTTCTCTTCTGCCAAATTGTCATAGTTACAGCCGGCCACCAGCACTTCCATCTATTAGTCCTTGTACCACCAGCCAGTATGGAACCATGATGGAGAAAGTGTTGCCTTGGGTCAATCGGTAGAGCTGCTGAAATATTCAGCCAAGATAATGATTCCCACCAAATGGGGAGGATTTTGCTGCAGTGAAAAAACAAATGCCCTGCTTCCTCTTCCATGTTTCCACAAAATGGACAACTCCTATCCGCAACCTCTACTTGTCTCCTGTATAAATTTACTTTAGTAGGCAGCCTATCTCTAAGAAGCCTCCAAGCAAAAACCGCAACTTTTATTGGCATCTTTAGATTCCACAACTCCTCAAATGCTCGATCCCTTTCCCCCTCAACTGCTTCCCTTGTCATTAATTTATAAGCTGATTGTACTGTGTATTGTCCGCTTTGATATGCCTTCCACACCCACTCATCCCTTCTGTTTCACTGTATTGTGTTCCTCTCAATGTCCCTTAGGAAATTTGAAGCCATTATTATCTCATTGTCAAACAATGGCCTCCTCCATGACAAGTTCCACTCCCATTCATTGTCCTTAAAATCTCCCAACTGCTGGATTGTCTGGTTCTGTTGTTGGGAGACTACAAACAGTCTTGGATACTTTGTGATTAATGAGGCCTCTCCTTGTATCCACTCGTCTTCCCAGAATTTAAACCTGTCCCCTCTCCCCACCCTCCACATGATCCCTTTTTTGAGCTGCTCGCCCTGTTGTGAGGCTTGAAAAATTATCTTTAGGTCCCTCCACCACAATGAATCCTTATTGCTGCCAGGTTCTTCATCTAGACCCCTCCACCCGCCATATTTGGATTGCAAGACTCTTGCCCACAGCTGTCCTTCATGCTGGAATAAATTCCACCACCACTTGCCAAGTAAAGCAAGATTGAAAGTGTTTATATCCTTCATGCCCAAGCCTCCTTTTTCTTTTGGTCTGCATACTATCTCCCATTTGATCCACGCTATTTTGTTTTTATCTGGACCTCCACCCCACAGAAATCTGTGCAGCAAGCTGACTAGCTTATCCTCTACCTTCTTGGGTATCCTGAAAAAAGATAAAAAATAAATAGGAATAGAATTTAGGACTGATTGGATAAGGGTGACTCTCCCCCCAAAAGATAGGTGTCTTTGTTTCCACTTAGATAATGCCCTCTCACACTTTTTGATGATAGGATCCCACATCGGAACCCGCCTCAGATTTGCCCCAATAGGTATGCCTAAATAGACAAACGGGAAGGACAACAAGCTACAATTCAACCAGCTGGCTGCATCAGACTTCCATCTTTCCGCCATACCAAATGCACCAAAACCACTTTTAGCAAAATTAATCTTGAGACTCGATGCAAGTTCAAAAATCCGCAAGATTGCTTTAATCGCCCTAACATTCCCCTGTGAGGCTTCCCCAAAGAAAATTGTGTCGTCTGCATATTGAAGGATGCTAACCTAAACTCTATTTGACCCCACTGAAAAGCCTCGGTACAGATTTCTCTTGACAGCCTCTCTCACGAGTCCATTCAGTGCCTCTGCCACTATATTGAATAGAAAAGGTACTAGTGGATCACCTTGCCTGAGACCTCTCTGTGGTGAGAATTTCGCCGAGGGGCTACCATTTATCAGTATCGATACGGTAGCGGATTTTAAACATCCCTCTATCCACTGGATCCATTTAGCGCAGAAGCCCATCCTCCTTAACATATAGATAAAAAAATCCCATGAAACTGAGTCGTAGGCCTTCTCATAGTCTACTTTGAAGACTAGACACGGTTTCTGACTTCTCCTTGCCTCATCCACCACTTCGTTAGCTATCATTGCACTTTGTATCAGGTGCCTCCCTTCTATAAATGCAGATTGGGTTTCATGTATTATAAATGGCATGACCTTCTACATTCTGTTGGCCAGCAATTTGGTCACTATCTTGTACATGCAGTCAATTAATGAAATCGGTCTATACTCATCCAGCGACTGCGGATTGGGCACCTTGGGGATTAAAACAATGAAGGATGCATTACCTCCCCTTGGGAAGATACCATTGACATAAAATTCTGCTTGGTATCTTTAATTTCCATAATTCCACAAAGCATTCCTCTTGACTACCCACAACTGCCTCCTCCTCTAGCATTTGATATGCGTTACGTGTTGAGTATTGGCCTGTAGGGTCTGCACTCCACTCCCCCTCGTCGGATCCTTGTTGCTGTATGACCTTACCTTCAACCTCTCTCATGAAGTTGACAGCCAGGTCAATTTCACTGTCGAATAGTGACCTTCTCCAAATGAAATTCCACTCCCAACCTCTGTCCTTATGACTTCCCATCTGACAAATTAGTTGATGCTGCTGTGATGATATCCGGTATAAAAAAGACAACATATTTTGATTTTAATAAACTTCTATATCAAAGATTGGTTCAAGCAATATTTGCTTTGGACTTTATTCAACTTGTTATTCTACAATAAATATTATTTTGGTCTCAAATTGGTGTATTTAGACTAAAAAATTAGTATTATTTAATCTTGACTTACTAAATTATTGTTTCAATGTTATTCATATTTAAGTCAATAATTATATCAATCTCAGTCTACTCCTTAATTCAACTAAGTCCTAAGAATGCTTTCCTATTTCTATTTATTTTTTTTGCACAAAATATAATTATATTTATTTACTTTCATGACATATCTTATTTTTCATTAGACTAAATTGTAATATATTATTAATAGTAGAAATTAATTATTGTTGATTCTAATCATGTGAAAAAAATTCCACCCCCCCCCCCCTCTCATTTTTTATTGAAGGGAGTACTGGAAAAGGATACAAAGAGTGGAAGAAGAGTAGAGTCTTGGGGAAGCAATAGAGCCTCACCATTTAGCAGTGGGAAATAAGTGAATATGATAAGTGATGGGCAAAATAAGGAAGCAACCAAATTTCAACTGGGAAAGGAAGAGAAAGGGTCAAATTTGAATTCCACCCCTAAGCAGCTTCCTGAAGATGAAAGGCTTGTGTTTCACTCGCGATGAAAGATACTCCCCTACTCACATAGCAAGAATAAGCATCTAAAGATCATGCTAATAGAGGAAGAAGAATCCAATAATGGAGTTGATCGAGGAGAGGAGGGAGAAGAAATAGTATGGAAAAGGAAGCTTAAGCAGTTAACATTGCATAGCTTGGTTGGATTAACTTCAAGGAAAGCCTTTATGTTATGGGGGAAGATTCCAACAAAGATAGCATAGGTGTTAGTAAATTGTGGGGCAGCTTCATATCCAGCAACACAACAGTTGTAGTTAAAGGTGGAGGAGTCATCTGCAGTTGTTACTCTCTTATTGTTGGGACTTCGGGAATAGGTAGAAAAGTCCTTAGATGATGGGGTCATATCATAGGTCTGTGGCTCCAGAGTTGAGGACCCAGTGAGATGGAAATCTTTGAGACATTAAATCCAAAGAAAAGAGGAAGCAAACCTTGATGACCAAGACACCTACTGAAGATAGAAGAGTAAGCTTTATTGTGTCTTGTATTAGTAAAATAAATATTATAATAGCTTTAGAGACTTTGCTTGCTAGGTTTTATTTTGATGATGCCATGTATGGGTGAATGCACAAACATGTAAGATACCACTACTTCCTATGCGCAATAAGATAATTACAGAGATAATTAATGCTGAAATAGTTATTTATATTCAAGAGAATTACAAAGAAAATTAATGCCAAAAATATTTACAAGAGAACAATTAAGATACCACTACTTCCTATGATGCATTGAACTTAGCTATAACAAGTATCTAGGCAACTTGAAAAAATAAATATTGAAGTTCTTACTCCCTCCGGTCTCAAATATAAGAGACAAAAACGATTCACGCTAACTAAGAAAGTTAGTTAACCACATTCAATTGCATCAGTCTCAATTAAAAGTTAAATTCCCCCAACTTACCCTTCATTCAAACTTGGTATTATGAATAAAAAGGAGTCATTAGAACTATAACCTCAATTACATGAAGGGTATTTTAGAGATAGTAGCATTAAATGAGATACTGATAGTTGAAATTTTCTTATATTTGAGACCAAGAAAAAGGTGTTTTTTTTTCTTATATTTGAGACTAGAGTTGCATCTCCTAAAATATTCCTATTTCCAACACAAAGCATTAAACACTATTTGGTATTTGGATTTGATCCTTAACAGTAGAGTCAAAACTAATGACTGTTTAAACCATTCATTCATGAGGATAACTCCATAGCCATAACCAAAAAGAGAAATTACAGAAACATACTTCAGTCCTATGGACAAACTATGTAGTGACAAGTTCATAATTTGCAAAAAACAAAATCCCAAAAAAATCACAAACTAAGATACCTTAACAAATATAACAGTAGATGGATGCTCACCTTGCTGCTTAGTCCATTCTGACATTATATAAGCAAAGGAATTACCATGTCCTTCCGCAGGAATTGAGATCAGCAAATCAATAAATTGTCCAACATTAGGAACACTCATGTGTACCTGAATTTTAAGTAATATTTCAGTAACTTATTCCTACAGAGTAAGAACAAAAAGGGAAAGGAGCAGCTTTATTGCAAAACATATAATGTGATACAAAATAAGATGCTAAGGATAACTTCACATGAACCAGAAAATAAAAAATTAAAAGGATACGTCAAAACACAGGCTCTTACTAACAAAGAATAATTATTGATAAGGGAAACACAAAATTCAGGAGAAACATGAAGGGAAAAAGTAGCATAACAAAGTCGCATAGATTTTTTTTTTTATCAGCAAAAGTATGATTATATTATATATAATATTAAATTCAGTACAAGAGGTACTGTTGTATATACAACCTAGCACCATACTATGCAAAGCTATGGTGACCTAATACATGCAATACAATTAGGCAACCATAGATCTGACTGTAAGCTAGGCACCCAACCACAAAATATCTATAAGCTAATCCCCCCCCCCCCCCAGCCAGATTTTGTTGGACCAGTGGTGGAATGTAATATCAAATCCTTTTTCCAGATTTTTAAGCCATGTCCAGCAGAAGAATAAAGCAGCCTCCAACAACTTGTGGCCTTTGAAGTTGTCATTTGAGAATAAAATCCTATCTCTATGGTGCCAAATGCACCATGTCAGGGAGATCCACCAAATCTGCCATCGCTGTAACCTAATACTATTAGAATGAATGTATAAAAATAACTGTTACAAACAGTAATTGCAGGCAGGACAGTTAGTATAAGCAAACTACTTTTCTTTCACTAACAGAATTCTGTTAGTTGTTAGTTAGTTTGTGATTAGCTTCAAGGTCTAGAGGTTTATAAATACCTCTTTTGTAACAATATTAGATCTAACTTTTCTGATTCAACAAGATCAGTTTTCTATTCTCTGTAAAGTAAAATTCACTTTCCTTAGTTTATCGAGCTTCATCTTCACGATCATGGCTTCGGCATCTCAAAGTTTTAATTCACATTTGTCGACAATATGTTGTGCCAGTCAAGTCATCAAGTCCCATAAACTGCAGAGGTTTAGGGTTAATCTGATCGTTCCACCTCAATTTCTCCAAGAGGATGATCGGATCATGGATCGCGTTAATCCTGAATATAAAGCCTGGGAAGTGCAGGACCAAAAATTGCTTGTTTGGCTTCAGTTGACACTCTCAAAGTCTGTCCTTTCCCGCATGCTAGGCTCGAATCACTTCTATCAGGTATGGGAGAAGATTCACGAGCATTTTAGTCTTTACACCAAGTCTAGGCCACATCAATTGCAAACGGCAATGCGTGCTGTCTCACTCGACGGGAAAACAATGGACGAGTACCTTCACAAAATCAAAAACTATGTCGACGAGCTCGCCGGTTTTGGAGTTCCAGTTTTCCATAATGAGCATGTTGATGCTATTCTTGAAGGTTTACCTTCGGATTATGCACCAGTGGTTTCCGCGATTGAAAGCAAAAAGCGCACGCCATCTATTGCAGAGATTGAGGCTCTCCTTTATGGCCATGAAACTCGCCTAGTTCGATACAATCGCGACACCCAACTGCTTGTATCTCTGTCTATTAATTACACTCAAGGCTACTCATATGAAAGTTCGTCCAAAGCTAATGATTCCAGCAGTTTCAGAGGAAGTTATGGCAGAGGTAATGGTGGTCGCAATGCTTTGTTTGATCGAGGTGGTGGTCGCGGTGGTTCTAGAAAAGGCCACAGTGGAGGCAGATTTGCTAACTTCCAGTGTCTAATCTGCCTCAAGTATGGTCACACTGCTAATGTGTTCCACTTTCGTTCTAATATGAATTTTTAACCTCATGAGTCACTCACCTTTGTTGATACAACTACACTCCAACCAATTCCTTATTCGATTGCCTTAGGTAGGACCTCAAACACTTGGGTTAATCCTAACTCTAAACCAGTTGCTCAGTCCTCCAGCCAGCCTAGTGTGATGCTTACCAATTCAACACCTCAGGGTAATGGTCAAGCTAACTCAACATGGATTCCAAATTCTGGAGCTAGTTTCCATGTAACTGGTGAATCACAGCATATCAAACAGCTGTCACATTTTGATGGACCTGACCAAATCTTTATAGGAAATGGTGAAGGTTTGAGCATTTCCAACACTGGTTCTTCATCATTTTTGTCTCCTAATGACTCTCATATTACTTTCAAACTTAATAAGCTATTACATGTTCCTTCCATTTCGAAAAATTTACTAAGTGTCAGTCAGTTTGCTAAAGATAATGTTTTCTTTGAATTTCACCCTCACTTATACCTTGTCAAATCACAGGGGACTAATAAAGTGCTCCTTCAGGGTGCTGATGGTCTCTATTCTTTCCATGACATCAAACTCCATGATCACAGACCTTAGCTGTTATCAACAACATCTTCTACTGCTAATAAAGAGTCTACTGTAACATCTAGTTCTGGTTTTTCATCTCCTAGCACTGTTAACCTTTGGCATGCTAGGTTAGGACACCCTAATAGTCATCTACTAAAACTTGTTCTTGATCAGTGTAACATTTCATCATCTAATAAAGTGATTTCAGATTTTGTATCTCTTGTTGTGTGGGAAAGTCTCATAGCCTGTCTTCTCGTGCTTCCACTTCAGTTTATTCTCCTTCAGAACTTGTCTTTACAGATTTATGGGGGCCATCTCATTTAACCTCCTACCCTGGTTTCAAATTAATGTATCATTTATTGATGCCTTTTCACGATATACTTGGATATTTCCTATTAAAACCAAAACTGAAACTGTGCCTGTTTTCCAAACTTTCAAGTTATCAGTTGAACTTCAACTATACACAAATAAAAGGGGTTCAATCTGATTGGGGTGGTGAATACAGACCCTTCTCTGCTTTATTAGCTTCCTATGGCATTTCACACAGGTTAATTTGCCCACACACTCATCATCAAAATGGTGTAGTTGAAAGGAAGCATAGGCATATAGTTGATCTAGGACTCACATTACTTCATCATGCAACTCTACCTCTACAGTTTTGGGATTATGCTTTTGTCACTGCAGTCTATTTGATTAATAGGTTACCCACTGCATCACTCAACTTTGCTATTCCATTTGTCACTCTTTTAACAAAGAGCCTGATTTTCACTTTCTTAAAACATTTGGTTGTGCATGCTTTCCTCTGTTGAAACCCTATCATACTCATGAACTAGATTTCAGGTCTCAAGAGTGTGTTTTCTTGGGGTACTCCTCTTCACATAAAGGCTATAAATATCTGTCTTCAACTGGTAGAATTTATATTTCTAAGGATGTTTTGTTTAATGAGTTGAGGTTTCCATATTTAGATTTGTTTTCCTCTTCCTCTAGTTCAACACAGAATATCACTTCCTATTTCAACCTCAATCCTGACCTATCTTCTCCTGTTTCAGCCTCTACACCTTCACTTTCCCAAATACCCTCCTCCAATTCCCTTTCAGCTCCCTCTGTTCCTTCTGATTTCTCTGTTACTGCCTTAAATCAGACCTCATCTGAATCCACCTCCACTCATCCTCAATCATCCAATACGGTGTCATCTAGTGAATCTATACCAACTGCACCCTCTCCCACTCATCCTCAATCATCAAATACTATGTCTCATAGTGAATCTGTGTCCACATCAACTCTAATTCCCATTAAAGTGTAAAGCAGGCCCTGGAAAGTAGGTCTAAATGAAGCTATTATTTTTTTTTACTTTTTCATTTGTTTGTTGTTGTGTTGAAGATTAGTATGTTGAATGCACTTTCGGTCATATGCATCACTTTTGATGTTTATGTTGCGTTTCACTTTTCAATCTTGGAATGGCCTTAATTTCACATTTTAGGGGTACCAGTATTTTGTGAAAGACAATTGCAGTCGAAGACAAGGGATTGATGGGGAGAGAAAGGAACAAAGGTGGTGAGGAAAGGATTAAAAAAAATGCCGTTGCCAGAAATTGCCTCCGACAACGGCAAATGGTGATCAGAAGGTTGCTAGGAGGGAAGCAATAAATCTAGTGTGAGTGGTGTAAATTGGAACCATATAAATTAGATGAATCCAACAGTTGATATAGTTGGTTCATCATGAACCACTTACAAGCTTGTCCACCGTAGTCTTTGCCTTGATTAATAGCAAAAAATGTTATAAATGACCATTTCCAGAAGCACTGGCTTTCAACCTCTGAAGGTTATTAATAGTGTTAGAGTTTGTGGGTTCTACTTTATGTGTTGTGCTTATTGGGCCTTAAGCCCACTTCTGCTTTTGTACTGTATCTATTAGCAAATCAATGAGAACCAAATAGAAATAGAAATTTGACCATTAACCATTACCACCAAAAACTGACAGTAGAATCATTCAAATTAATCTGAAAAGTTGGCGATATTACCAGTCTGGCAAAAACAATTAGCAATGAGCTTAGCAAGACAGAGTTTTGAGCAGATTGCATGCGTTTGACAAGAGCAGCAATCAGGTCTCGTATATGTACAGCCATCTGTGATGGTAAATGCAAAATCAGTTGAAGAATGTAACTTCCAACAAAGAGAGACCCAGAGCTTTCCAATTTGGGGTCTAGCAGTCTGTTCCAAAATTTACAAGAAATCAGATAACAAATCAGAAACAGGGAACAGATACACCCGCATATACACACAAAAGTAGAAAACCAAAACTAAAACCATAATAAAACTGCCCTACTTTTAACTGTAATGGACACTGGACTAGAGAGTTCAGATGAACCAGAAGCAAAGTAAGACTTTTACATTTTGATTACTTAAACTAATCAGCATTCAGCAATTAGTCTCTTTTTTTGTGGAAGGTGCAATTTACTACTTTTATTAATTACAATAGGGCATTATAGTGTCATGTTTCAAAATTGATATAACCAAAGTCCAGCCGCTATCTTTTACCTTGGTACAGGATGTGCTTACTAAGCATATCCAAGAATCAGTTCCATGCATGCCTTTGTGGATGATATAGTGAAAATTAGAACGTTGACAGGAACTAAATGAGAAGTTAGAAATATGAAGGCATGTTTTAGGTGGAATTGATTCTGAATGAGCATTGCACTATACATTACTCGGATATCAAAGGAAGGTGCCACATGTAGCCTACAAACTTGCTACATACCATTAATATTAATTTATTAATTCATTGAAGCATCACTGTCCAAATAAATGACTAGGACATTTGCTAAATTTTGCACTCCTTGCCTGTCTATTGAATATTGATTTGGACTACTGCTAAATTTTACATTCATTATATATAAGCATAGAGGCAGTTTTAGGGTATATATATCATGTCTCACTGGAAAAAAAATAGAGAATGAGAGAGAGAAACAGAGAGAGAGTGAGAGAAGACAGAGAGAGAGTGTGAGACAGGGGGGGAGAGATCGAGAGACAGCGAGAGAAACACAGGGCAACCCCGAGGGAGACACCTGGAGAGAGTGCGACGAGGACGTGTAAGGAGTTGGAGCAATGAACGTGGAGGGTACAATATACAAAGGCGAAGTGCAGAGAAAGGAGCTGTGGATCACGAGGACGACTACAAATCCTTAGTCAACCATGGAGACTGGGTTGAGGTAACCCGTAGGAGGAACAAAACTACGACGACTAGTAGGGTGCAACCAAGACCAACAAACCAACATCGAGCTAATAGAACTGTCTCATGGGGGAACAAGGCTGATATCACAACTTTTTACTTCTCTAGATTCCCCACATGGGTAAATGAGAAGGACCTATGGCAGACCTTCCAAAGATGGGGTAAGGTCTGGGAGGTTTTTATCCCCAAACATAAAAATAGAGAAGGGCAGAGATTCGGTTTTGTCAGGTATAAGGATGTTGATGATGTAGAGAGGCTGGAAAGAAAACTAGATAACAGCATTTTCTTCGGAAGGATGAAAATGTTCGTTAACCAGCCCAAGTTCGAAAGGAGTAAGGAGGCCATAAGGAAACAAAATGTTAACATTAAGGCTGATAATGCCAACTTACAAGCTGAGGTTAGACGTAGCCAAGGAGGTTCGAAAACGAATGTTAATGGTGGAAGACTTCGATCGTACGCCGAGGTGGTTAAAGCGCTTTCACCGGGAACGACTAACCTTTGTCACCAGAAGCCAGAATCTTCCCAGCTCTCACAGGATGTGCAGACATCGGTGGTCCTTGATACAACCAGGGTACAGAACAAATGAATACGGAATGCATGGGTGGGACGGCTAAAAAATATCGGTATGTTCGAAAGGCTAGACAACAAACTCAAATGGGTAATAGATACTGATGTTACCCCATGTTATTGGGGTGATGATTGGGTCATCCTCCATAATTTGCAAGACTCCAAGGCCACGCAGATTATACATGAGGAGAGGACGAATGGATCCACACCGCTCCTGGACCTTCAGAAATGGTCCCAGGACATCAGTCCGACACATAGGCTGGCATGGGTTCTCCTGTGGGGCTTGCCGCCGACGGTGTGGGAGCCAGAATCTATGGGAAAAGTGGTGGCGGACATAGGAGACTTGGTGGAAGTTGATGAAATGGTGGAGCAGAGACGGCGGATTGACGTGGCCAGGATTCTCATCAGGACACAGAGGAGGTCAGGGATACAATCGGCGGTAATGGCGGCCATTGATGGAGCTCCACACGTCCTTCATGTGGTTGAAGACATGACCTGTTTGGGTGCGTGGCCGAATCCGAAGAGAATGACCAGTGGGCTTCCGCCATCTCTGTTCTCCACGGAGCCAAACAGCTCGGGCTCCGCCGGAGCTGATACCCATAGGGATGATAGTCCGTTCGACATCTCCGACGGCAGTCCCGGCAACGTTGACGGATTTTCCTCCGACGGGAGCCAGCCATGCTCCCTCCAAACACGTCGTGGCCATTGGGTAAAAGCCATTGGTCGACGCTGTTTGGACCGGGCCTTCAGCGACCATGGTGATGGGGACCTCCCACCCAACGACAATAATTTTTTGAATCCCCCAACCATTGATTCTGCAGTGTCCAACGAAGTCAGCTCTGGTCAAAAGCTGATAAAGAGGAGTGCAATTAATGATTTACCTAATAAGGAAGGGAGTGCTAATAATCAAAAACAGGAAGCCCAACATGGAAACCTTTTTCTGGATATTCCTGTAGGTGCAGTCCGATATGCAGGAGGAGTGCAGCATAAGCCAATTCTGAATCAAGAAAGTTTGCCAGCTCCCTTTGACCAGCCTCATAATAGGAATCATACACCCCCAGGCAAACCTATTATATGCGTGGATGAGGGGGAGATTTGGGCCTCAGACCTCAAGGCCCAATCTCAGCTCCTACTACTAGGTACTATGTTAGGAGAAAAGAGCTACTGGGGCATAGAGGACAGGCCCTATCTAATGAAGAACCAGCTGTGGACCTCTTGGCTCCTAAAGAGGTTCCAAATAGAAAACCCCAAGATAATAATCCTGGGCAACCCAGCTCTCATACCCTGGAAAACCAATATGCCTTAGTAAAACAAATGGGCCTGACCCATGAAGAAGATAGCTTGAAGGTTCGACAGATGATGTTAGACATGGAAGACAGAGATAACAAGGCTGCAGCTGAGATGGGAATTAAATTGGCTCCATCATGATTATTCTCTCCTATAATTCTAGAGGGTTGGGTAGGGGGATTAACTGGGCTGCCATCAAGAGGCTTAATATGAAGCATAAGGTGGACCTTGTGTGTATTCAAGAAACAAAAAAGGAGTCTTTTGATAAGCTCATCTGCCAATCTATGTGGGGAGATTCTTATGTGTCTTGGGATTTTGTTCCTTCAATTCAAGCATCAGGTGGGTTGTTGTGCATGTGGAATAACTCACATTTTCAGGTGGAGAGGAGGGTTAAAGGTAGAAGTTTTATAATTCTGGAAGGGAAGTGGGTAAAAGAGAATCAGTGGATTCGAATTGTTAACGTTTATGCACCTTGTGACTTAGCTGGGAAGAGGACCTTGTAGGATGATTTGAGGCAACTCAAGGCTTCTAACCCTACTGGTTTATGGTGCTTTCTAGGGGATTTCAATACTATCAGGAGCCAGGAGGAGAGAATTAGCTTATCTCAGAGGAGTGTTGTCACCTCAGATACCTCAGATTTCAATGATTGGATATCTGAGATGGAACTCCATGATATTAGATGCCTTGGCAGCAATTTTACTTGGTTTAGGCCCAATGGCAGTGCCAAGAGTAGGCAGGACAGATTCTTGGTGTCTGACCAGTGGTTATCCTTGTGGCCTGATACTTCCCAACATGTCCTTCAAAGAGATTATTCTGATCATTGTCCAATCATTTTGAAGACAAGGCTGGTGGATTGAGGCCCTAAACCTTTTCGGGTTGTGGACTGGTGGCTTAATCATAAAGGGTATCACTCTGATCAAAGAGGCCTGGAATACAGATCTGCAAGGTGGTTGGGGGGAATTGCCCTTAAAAACAAGTTGAGGAACTTGAGATACTCTATAAAACAATGGTGTAAAGACCAGGGGGACATTAAAGCTTCCAAGATTCAGAATCTCAAGCAGAAATTAAGTGATTTGGAGAATCAAGCTTCTCATAGACTTCTATCTGATAGTGAAGTTATAACCAAGAGAGCTTTGCAACAAGAGCTGTGGGATATTTCAAATGCTTATGAATCCTTGTTGAGGCAGAAATCTAGGGCTAAGTGGATCAAGGAGGGTGACAGAAATACAGCTTACTTCCACAAGGTGATAAATTTCAGAAGAAGCTCAAATGCAGTTCATGGTATTCTCATTGATGGTACTTGGGTCCAGCAGCCTGACCTTGTTAAGAATGCAGTGGTTAACTTCTTTCTTGAGAGGTTCACTGAACAGAATCCCTATAGACCTACTTTGGATGGGGTCTCTTTTCCCTCTATTGACCAATATCAAAGAGAGGGGCTGACTGCCCCCTTTTCTGACAAAGAGATCAAGGATGCTGTTTGGAGCTGTGCTGGAGATAAATGCCTAGGTCCAGATGGCTTCAATTTTAATTTTATTAAGGAGTTTTGGGAATTGTTGCAACCTGATTTTAGAAGATTTGTGGATGAATTCCATACTCATGGCACTTTTCCTAGAGGCAGCAATGCATCTTTTGTGGCTCTTATTCCTAAGATTACTCAACCACAGTCATTAAATGACTACAGGCCCATATCCCTCATTGGTTGCATGTATAAAATAATAGCCAAGCTCTTAGGAAACAGGCTGAGGGTAGTGTTATCCGGATTAATAGATGAAAGGCAGTCAGCCTTCATCAAGAATAGGCATATTCTCCATGGAATTCTGATTCTAAATGAAGTGGTGGATGAAGCTATTCAAAGAAAAAAGTCTGCTATGATTTTTAAAGTGGATTTTGAAAAAGCCTATGATTCAGTATCTTGGTCTTTTTTGGATTACATGTTGATGAGATTAGGTTTCTGCCTTAAATGGAGAAAGTGGATTTCTATTTGTCTTCAATCAGCTACCATTTCAGTCTTAATTAATGGGAGCCCCACAAAAGAGTTTGTCCCTTCTAGAGGTTTGAGGCAAGGGGATCCTCTAGCTCCTTTGCTCTTTAACATAGTGGCTGAGGGGCTTACTGGTATGATGAGAGAGGCCCTTAACAAAGACCTATATAGAAGTTTATTGGTTGGGAAGCAAAACCTACCTATAAATATCCTGCAATATGCAGATGACACAATTTTTGTTGGTGAGGCCTCGTGGGAGAATGTTGTAGTCTTGAAGTCCATGCTGAGAGGCTTTGAAATGGCCTCGGGACTGAAGATTAATTTTGCCAAAAGCCAAATTGGGGTGGTTGGGGTTCAGGCCAATTGGATTCAGTAAGCAGCCCAATTTCTGAATTGTAGACAGATGGACATTCCTTTCCATTTTCTGGGTATGCCTATTAGAATTAAATCTTCAAGCAGGGTTGTTTGGGAGCCTTTGATTTCTAAGTTTGAAGCTAAACTTTCAAGTGGAACCAGAAGAATCTATCTATGAATGCTCTCCCCATTTATCTTCTATCTTTCTTCAAGATTCCTCAAAGAATAGTTGATAAGCTGGTGTCTCTTCAAAGGAATTTCATGTGGGGGGGAAGCCAACACCACAAGAGAATTTCTTGGGTAAAATGGGATGTGATCTGCCTCCCAAAGAATGAGGGGGGTTTGGGGATCAAAGATCTAGCCAAATTCAATGCAGCCCTGAGGGGGAGATGGATTTGGGACCTAGCTGCCAACCACAATCAGTTTTGGGCTAGAGTTCTAATATCCAAATATGGAGGCTGGTCAGACCTGCAGACTGGCAGAGATAAAGGTTGGCACTCTCAATGGTGGAAGGACCTTAGAAGGCTTTATCATCAGCCTGATTTCAACATTATACAGCAGAATATGATATGGAAGGTTGGTTGTGGGGATCAAATCAAGTTTTGGCAAGATTCTTAGCTGAGTGAGGGCTGTAATCTTCAGCAGAAGTATAATCAACTCTTCATGATTAGTAGACAGCAGAATCTTTCTATTTCTAATATGGGAAAGTTCTCTCACAATTTATGGAGTTGGGATTTAAAGTGGAGAAGGAGACTATTTGACCATGAGTATGAGATGGCAGTTGCTTTCATGGAAGAAATTTCTGATATCTCTATCCAGCAACAGGTTCAGGACAAGATGCTTTGGAAAGCTGACTCTAGTGGTGTCTATTCCACTAAATCAGCTTATAGGTTGTTGATGTCCTCCAACAGCCCTTTTCCTAGCAGGAGGAACTTCCAGATCCTTTGGCAATTGAAAATTCCCCCAAGAGCTGCGGTTTTCTCTTGGAGGTTGTTTAGGGACAGACTCCCCACTAGGGCCAACTTGTCCAGAAGAAATATCCCTATCCAGGATATTATGTGCCCTCTTTGTGGCTGGTAGCATGAGGAGGCTGGGCACCTTTTCTTCCATTGCAAAATGACTAGGAGGCTATGGTGGGAATCCATGTGCTGGATTCAGGCTATAGGAGCTTTCTCAGCTGATCCTGCTAACCACTATATCCAATTCTGTGATGGATTTGGTGCAGCGAGAAATCTTAGTAGGAGGGGCGGGTGGTGGATTGCTTTATCTATTACAATCTGGCAGCATAGGAATTCCTTGCTGTTTCATGGCATTCCTTTTGAACCTCAAAAGGTGTTGAATGATGCCATAATTCTAGCTTGGTCTTGGCTAAAATGTGGAGAGAAAGGTTTCAATACATCATTTAACCATTGGTCTACCAATCTTATGATGGCCTTTGGTTAAATTTCTGATTATATGTATTGGGGTCCTTGTGCTGGGTTTTTGTTGGGTTTGTTTTGCTTTTTGGAAGGTGGCACTTTTGTGTCTTGTATCTGTTATTTTCAATACCTCTGGTACTGTTCTGTTTAATATTAATATACATATTTTTGCCTTCCAAAAAAAAAAAGGAAGGCATGTTTTAGAAGTTCAAATCTTTCATTTAAGCAGAGTCAGATGGAGTATATAGAATGTAAGTATAGCAAGAGATAGCAATCCTATCTTTGAGGTGAATCTTGGAAACCATACTTTACCATAAGTCAGTCACAGTTTATCACCTATAATGTAAGAGGATTGGGGAGGGGGATCAAATGGCCGGCAATTAGAAGGATGGTCACTACACAACACATAGATATGTTATGCATTCAGGAAACAAAAAAGGAGATAATTGACAGGGCCATGAGTCAAGCCCTATGGGGTGATCCCGAAGTCAGTTGGGAAGCACATCCATCTTCGAATTTAGCAGGCGGACTTTTATGCATCTGGAGTGAAAATCATTTTTGTCAGAAAGGAAGGTAACTGGGAATGGTTTCATCATGCGGGTAGGGCAATGGCTTAAAGAGGCACAACAAGTTCATATTGTCAACATCTATTCGCCCTGTGACATTCAAAGCAAAAGAGTGCTATGGGACAGTGTCTTGCAGTTGAAAAATCTAAACCCTGGGGGACTTTGGTGCATACTAGGCGACTTCAACAGTATTAGGACTCCTATAGAGAGATTGGGTGTCTGTCAAAGGGGAACGGAGGATAGCAGCTCTAGGGAGTTCAATGAACGGATTGAGGAGTTGGAGGTAGACGAAGCACCGTGGGTAGGCAGAAAATTCACATGGTTTAGACCAAATGGAACCGCTAGAAGCAAGCTAGATAGATTTCTGATATCCCCTGAATGGCTAGCCAAATGGCCAGGAACCTCTCAACACACACTGGAGAGGAATTTCTCTGATCATTGCCTACTGTTGCTCAGATCCACATGTGTAGATTGGGGTCCTAAGCCATTTAGGATTCTTGATTGTTGGCTCACAGACACTTCTTTCAAGAAGATTGTCCAGGAAAGCTGGACCTCTAATCAGCTAAGTGGATAGGGAGGATACGTGCTGAAAGAGAAAATCAAGAGACTCAAAGACAGTATCAAGATCTGGAACAGAGAACAATTTGGTGATACTTTCAAAAAATACAAGCAGATAGAGGCAGCCTTAAACAAGTTGGAAGAGGACACAATTGACAGACACCTAGACCCTCAACAATTGGTATCCAGAAAGAAGTTTCAGGAAAAGTTATGGTTAGCGGCTCACTCACACGAGTCCCTACTAAGACAAAAGGCCAGAGCTAGGTGGATTAAAGAAGGTGATTGTAACTCTAGATACTTTCATATGATGATCAATTCAAGTCGGAGACACAACTGCCTAAAAGGAGTGAAGATCGATGGATCTTGGATTGAAGAGCCAATAACAGTCAAAGAGGCAGTCAGGTTGTTCTTTTCTAAACATTTCCAAGAATCTGATTATGACAGACCTCGATTGGATGGAATAAGTTTCAAGACCATAGACAGTCAGCAAAATGACCGGCTGGTGGAGAGATTTCAGGCGGATGAGGTACAAAGGGCTGTGTGGAACTGTGGGAGTGAAAAAAGTCCAGGCCCAGATGGACTTAATTTCAAATTCATTAAGCAGTTCTGGCACATTTTACATCCTGATTTCCTTCGATTTCTAGATGAATTCTATGTCAATGAAATTTTTCCTAGGAGATCCAATGCATCCTTCATAGCCCTAATTCCTAAGGTATCGGATCCGCTTAGGCTGTCAGACTACAGACCCATCTCACTCATTGGGTGCATGTACAAGATTGTGGCTAAGATCCTAGCTAACAGATTGAAGAAGGTCATGCCTTTCATTATAGATGAGAGGCAATCAGCATTTATAGAAGGAAGGCATATGTTACACAGTGTGTTGATAACAAATGAGGTTGTTGATGAGGCTAATAGAAGCAACAAGTCGTGCATTGTATTCAAGGTTGACTATGAGAAGGCGTACGACTTTGTTTCTTGGGATTTCCTTATCTACATGATGAGAAGAATGGGATTCTGCACCAAATGGATCCAATTGATAGAGGTATGTATAAAGTCTGCATCGGTTTCGGTCCTGATAAATGGTAGCCCTTCTTCTGGTTCTCCCCTCAAAGAGGACTAAGGCAAGGGGACCCTCTAGCACCGCTTCTCTTCAACATTGTTGTTGAAGCCTTAAATGGCCTGATTTCACAAGCCATGGGGAAAAGCCTATTTAGGGGTTTCCTAGTTGGCCTACACAGGGTGAAAATCAGTCTCCTTCAATATCCAGATGATACAATCTTCTTCGGTGAGGCATCTATGCAAAACGTGAAAGCAATCAAGGCAATTTTGAGGACCTTCGAACTTGCATCTGGCCTCAAAATTAATTTTGCTAAAAGCAGTTTTGGAGTATTTGGTATGCCCGAGCAATGGAAGACAGATGCAGCAAATTACCTCAACTGTAGTCTGATGTCCTTTCCTTTTTCGTACCTTGGTGTTCCTATTGGAGCAAATCCACGAAGATCTCAGACATAGGACCCTATCATTAGCAAGTGTGAGAAAATTAGCGAAATGGAAGCAAAGACACCTGTCTTTTGGGGGGAGAGCGACTCTTATACAGTCAATCCTAACATCCATTCCTATTTATTTTTTCTCTTTTTTCAGGGTCCCGAAAAAGGTGGAGGACAGGCTGGTAAGCTTGCAGAGGAGATTCCTATGGGGAGGGGCTAATGACCAAAACAAGATAGCTTGGATTAAGTGGGACACAGTGTGTCTTCCAAAAGAAAGAGGGGGACTGGGAATCAAAGACATCACCACTTTCAACCTAGCATTGCTTGGCAAATGGAAGTGGAGTCTCTTTCAGCACCAGGGGGAACTGTGGGCTAGGATACTGGAATCTAAGTATGGCGGTTGGAGGAGTCTGAATGAAGCACCTCGAAGCAATAGGGAATCCATTTGGTGGAGGGACTTGAAATTGGTGTCTCATCATCCACAACATGGCGTTGCATTGCAGAATTCAACTAAGTAGAAGGTTGGATGTGGAGACAAATTTCAGTTCTGGGAGGACAATTGGATGAATGGAGATGGCCCATTATCAGCCAAGTACCCTAGGCTGTATTCTATTTCTTCCCAGCAAAACCAAACTATCCAGCAGCTGGGGACTTAAGGAGATACAGGGTGGGAATGAGACTTTAGATGGAGGAGACCTTTGTTTGATAGTGAAATAGAGATGGCGGTTTCATTCCTAAGAGATGTTGAAAGTCACAGGATTCACCCACACATTAGAGACCAGTGGGTGTGGATGGCTGACACCAGCGGCCAATACTCGGCCAAAAGCACTTATGGTGTGATGAGGGGGGAGATATCAAACGGGATCCAGGATGGTACCTTTGAGGAACTGTGGAAACTTAAGGTTCCAAACAAAATTTCAGCATTTGCATGGAGGCTACTCAGAGACAGACTACCGACACGAGCAAACCTGAGAAGGCGACAAATTGAATTAGAAGACAGCACTTGTCCTTTTTGCAGAAGTGTGGAGGAGACCGCAGGCCACCTGTTCTTCCATTGCAGCAAAGTTCTCCCTGTTTGGTGGGAATCATTGTCTTGGGTGAACATCGTGGGGTTTTTCCCGCATAATCCAAAACAACATTTCCTCCAGCATGTATCCGGAGCCCCCATCGGCACCAAGCCTAACAGGTGGAAGTGGTGGTGGTTGGCATTGACATGGACTATTTGGAGGCACAAAAATAGCATCATCTTCTCACAGGATACCTTTAATTCTAACAAATTGGTGGACGATGCAGTCTTTTTACTCTGGACATGGCTCAGGAACTTGGAGAAGGACTTTGTTACTCATTACAATATCTGGTCTAGCAATATTAGCATAGGGTTTAGCCAATAGATGTGGCCCCATTGCAGACTAACTGTACCTATTAGTCTCATCTTTGAAGCCAAACTTTGGCACCTATTAGATTACATTAAGGCTGCCATGGAGCCAATCATGTGGCATCTACCTTGTAAATTATATTTCTTGGTACCTCTGGTACTCTATTAATATATATTTATTTTCGCTGACCAAAAAAAAAACAGTTTTACTATCCTGTGTCTATCATATAAAATGCCAGAGAAATAAGAGATGATGTAAATCATAGAATTCAAGTTGGGTAATTGAAACAAAAAAGTGCCTTGAGTGTTATTTGTGACAAAAAGCTATCACTCAAGCTTAAAGGAAAAGTTTACTGCATAACTGTCGGAACAATGATGTCGTATGGAACCAAGTGTTGGGCAGCAAAAATCCAAGAAAATAAACTATATGTAGCAAAGATAAGAATGGTGTGTCGGATGCGTTAACATAATAGACAAAAATATAGAATTAGGAATAAATACATTAGATAGAAAGTCAAGATAGAACCTATAGTAGAAAAGAAGGTAGAATCTTGCCAGTATTATGAAAAGGAAGCTTGATGCAATAATGGTAGTAGATTTACTTAGAAATGTAAAATAACTGACTGCTACCTTGAAGCAATATCAAGTAAACTTCTCATAGTTGATCCAGAATCAGATCCCCATGCAAGAATTTCTTGTCTTCCCCCAGATATAAAAGCAGATAAACATTCTGTAGCATTCTGCTCATGTCACATCAATGCATATATTTAATTCTATAATCAGAAATAGTTTAAAATACAAATAATGAAATAGGATTGTGTTTATCTAGCAAAAAAGAATAACCTGAATTTCACTGTGGTCATCACTTTGAAGGATTATGTTGATAACAGCATTAAAAGAGACACCATATATTGCTTTCACTACATCAGCAGGGGCATTCTGTATAAAGCAATAACATACTGAGATGAGAAAACCATAAAGATAAATAAAGTGCTCAAAGGTCAAAGATGACATGTTTCCAAGTATACTTGCCTTCAGTAACATTGTTACCAGATCTAATGATCCAGCTACCAAACCATCAGCCTGCTCTTGGGGCTATAAGAACATTTACAGAAGTGTATAAGCAACAAGATTATTCTAAAATCACTAACCAGACACTGTAATAACTTGGAAAAGTCATACTTTATTCAAAATTGGTCCAATATACGGCAAAATTCTAGAAACCAATGGATGTACACATTCAGGAATGCTTTTGATAGCCTGGAAAAGAAATAAATTCTATCAGATGACAAAAGAAATGATATAAAATTATTGAAATAATTGATTTCAAAGTCAATAATGGAGCTTGACAAATATAAATCCAGATCAAAAAGCATCAATGAGAAAAGCACATATATATAAGCATAACATATATTTGTATTTGCAAGCATATATACACATACACATACACATACACATACATCAGAGTTCTAAATCTGTGTCTCATCACAACCAGCACATAATTCATAAACTGCACTACAGTGAGTTTGCCACTGAAAATTGCAGCATTTCACAATTGTTGTGGCCATTGTGACAAAATGGAGGTATAATTCCACATCTTCCCCCTCCCCATTTGAGTTTGACCATTATTTTTGTTATTTTTCAATTACACCCTTTTTCATCACAACAACCATTACTCACTGCTCACTGAAGTTTATGGCCAAGCCAGGGCACACTCACTTCTCTTGTTCTGTTTATCATTTGCTCATACTCTGCTCCTCTTTTAAGTTTTCACTCAAGTCCTCTGAGTAGAAGAAAGCTCTATGCCTTTCCTCTACCACTGTTCTGTTCATCACCATTTTTTGTGTTCTAGTCCCTCATTCTGTTCTACCTGTTCACACCTATTTCGTATCTTTGTGTTCTATTCTACCTTTTTATGTACTTCATTGATCACCCTTCACCCCCCCCCCCCCCCCCTTCCAATTCTATTCTTATTTATATTTACGTATAAGAATTCCTTTGGTTTGCTTGTATTTGGTAGCTCAGAACTTTATTTTGACCAATGCTATCAAATAGCGGTGATGATAGTGCCATGGCAGTATGGCATGGTGGTTCAACAAGACATGTGTTATGACATGGCAGATTCTCATGGCTTCATAAACTCACAAACAGTTATGGCGGAAAAGGCCCAAAAATCCAGTAAAGAAAGAGACGTGTCTCTATGCCCCCAACTAATTATTACCTATTTTCATGGGCATACCCAAGGTCCATAAGCTCAAGTGAAACCCTAATGCACAAAAGTCTATCATGAGGATCCCGGCAACCATATCTTTTCATTTTCAAAACACTCCTATCTGTTTTTATATTTGCCTCTGTTAACAAAAGCCTCACCTGTGATGATCTGTATTTTCCAGAGACCCACATTTTTCTGGCGACCCAAATTCCCTTGTTCTTGGTCTTTCTCTCCCCTTTATCTCTTTTATTTTTCTGTAACCTCCATCAACCAACTATTCGTAGCATTATCCCAATTTGGTCCTATTAATTTTTATGTCTTCACATTTTGAGTTCCCTTTTCCACGTGTTCACCAACTTCCCTGGACCTCTCAATTTTTAACATTTCTTCTCCAAATTCTTTTTTTTTATTTTGGTTTGTTGGGCTTCAATTTGAGTCCAGTTTAACTTTTTAATAATAATAAGGATAAATTATTATTTTGGTCCCCGAACTTTTCAACTTTAATGGTTTTGGTCCTTTATCCCCAAACTTTTCTTCCATCCAGTATTTTGATCCTTTCCCTCCAAATCCATCGTTAGCTGCCTACATGACACTATTTATATTAATATTTTATTTTCTTACATTTTCTCGCGGTTTAAAACCACCAAAAATTGTGATTTTAAAAAGATTAAATACTTTGTGGTGGTTTTTGGCTGCCAAAAATTGTTGTTTTTTCAAGGCAAATGAAACTTATATTATTAAACACCACACATACAAGAAACACATGAACCAAGATTTGCAATCAATCATCCATTTTTCTCCTTCAATCTTATATTTTTAATCATTTTGGTTTATGATTCTATTCTATCGGTTTTAATGCTTCTCAGCTTGAAAATTTTCAAACCATAATCTCAAATATTCGCAGAGTACCAAAGTCATTATCCTCAAATTCACCTATTTCTACATTATTCACCGCTATCTTTATCTCCAGAAACAAGCCCATCCACGCCGACCTTGTCACTTTGCATTAAGCAAGCACCGTTCATGCATAAGAATTCATAAGGATCCCAATCAACCACTACCAACTTATACATTAATTGTGTCAAACCTTCTCCAATCCGGTGCCCTTCGTAACAATTTTCAGAGACAAATAATTTTCATTCTTTGCTCGCAGATTCCAGATTTGGACCTGGGGATACGATTGCGATATGGGTTCTAGATCTTCTGTTTGGCAGGGTTCTCTATTCCTTCAGTCATCAGATTCATCATCCATGGTGGTTCCTCTGCCAACCGCCACCACTCTGGCATCATTCTACGTCGGCAACCTCCACCCTAACGTCTTCAACAACCACCTCATGGACACATTCTCCGACTTCAAGAGCCTCACATCAGTCCGTGTTTTCAAAGACTCATCCACGGGCTTCCATTGAACCCAGTTCTGGGGACGCTCCGTCCAGCCCCGACAGTAGCGGCTTCGCCGGAAATTGTTGCAATTGGGTGTGATGCCCAACCTTGTTGGATTTGATTTTTTATTTGGATCTGGCCGTATCAGTGTTTGTTAGAACTGGGGTTTTGAGGTTACGGGTGAATGAGGGAGAGAAGATTTCAGTTAGATGTGGGTTCAGATCTGGTCGTTATTTTTTATTTTTTTTTTGTGTTTTCCAATTTCTGGCAGTTTTTAGCCGCCAGAAAATGAATCATAATAAAAAATAAATAAATGTCACGTCATCATTTAATGGTAAAACAGATGGAAAGGACTAAAACAATGGACCGAAAAAAAGTTTGAGGACGCTGACCAATCGTCAAAAAGTTTAGGGACCAAAACCATAAATACAAAAAGTCCAAGGGCAAAAAACATATTTTACCCTAATAATATTAATAATAAGAAGAACAAGAGCAAGAAGAGGAAATATAATAAACTAAAAATAGTAGTAATAATATATACTAATAATATATATACTTTTTGCCTTCCAAAAAAAAAATAGTAGTAATAAAAACATATTAAATTATTTAAAAGATAACATATAATATAGGGTTTACTATCTTTGTAGTCACTAAACTTTAAAATTTATAGTTTTCAGTCCCTAGACTTTATTTGACTGGTTTTAGTCCCTTCACTTTTCTTCTGTCCTGAAGGAACTAAACATGAGGGAAAAAAGTCAAGGGATGCTGACCAGTCAAAAAAATGTTCAGGGGCTAAAATCAGAAATCCTAAAAAGTTTAGGGACTAAAGATAGCAAATCCTATAATACAGAAGCAAAAAAAAAAAAAGAATAGCAGCCATCCCATTTTCTACTATCCCGCTTTAGCTGTTTTGGGTGGGCCACTACGCAATGCTATCCAGGATTGACTACTTAAAACAACAATAATCTTGACATAAAATTTAGCTTATCATTGGTTGGATAGAACATTTCTTGTTAAAATCACATGTTTTACATTCCTACCTCCCATTGTCCAATTCAAGGTAGGATCTACATGTTTGACATAAGTGATCAGTCATAACAAAGGTAAGATGCTAAGAAAAAATAATCAAGTAACCCTTTAGATAATATTATTCAAAAAAAAAACAATCATTACCTCAAGAACTTCCAGTGCATCAATACTGATAAAAGGATCCGAAACATGTGATGCCCACACATTAAGGATTACAGGAGAAATCATGTGTTCAACTAATGTTGATGACTCATGACCTACAATAAGCAATAACAAGGGAATAAATACAGTTGAAATCGAGATAAGAGACAAGGATTTTAGTGAAAACTTGTTTGAAAGAAACCCTATCTGCTCACTGATTTATAAATTATAGGTTTAATTACTTATTTGGTCCCTATAATTACAAAAACTTCTGGTTTTAGTCCCTATTCTTTAAAACATCCCTTTCTAGTCCCTATACATACCATTTTTAATCCCTTTTAGTCCATATGCATCATTTTAATCCCTATTAGTTCCTAAGGAGAGGACCAAAAGGGATTAAAGTTGGTATGTGTAGGGACTAAAAGGGGAAGTTTTTGTAACTATAGGGACCAATAAGTAATTAAACTTAAATTATAATACATGTCCAGTACAAGAGAATCTCAAGTTTGGGAATAAACAAGATTACAGCATAATTACCTATTATAAATATGTGCAGAAAATAAAGGACTAAATAGGTCATTTGGCCTCAAATATAATAAGAAATACTATGCCTAATGTCAACAGTCTCCCCTCAAGCTGGTGCATATAAGCCATATGCAGTCAGCTTGTTACATAAATGATATCATCAGTTCACGAAGAGACTTGTGAAGATGTATGGTAGTCAGTCATAAGAACCAACAAACGATATAGTGAATTCCCTAGATACAATTTTCTCATTAATAAAATAGCAATCAATTTCATTATACTTCATTTGCTCATGAAAAATTGGGTTTGAAGTAATGTGCAAGGCTACATGATTATCACAAAAGAACTCATAAGGCCAACTTTACAAACCTATTGCCCGATACTCTAACTCTGCAATAAACCTTGCAACAACATTCTGCTTTTTACTCTTGCATGAAATGGGATTACCAACAAGAACAATCTGCATTTTATGTAGGCAATAATCTCAAAATAACCCCATAACCCCAATCTATACAACTTCAATGTGTAAGTAAGATGAGAACATAAAAACACACATGCATAAATATAACTTCAATATCCAATCCGAGCAATATATAAACTAACCTGCTTTTACTGCAGCAAGCAATGTATCAAGTACCATGAGCAAGGTTTCATCTGATGCCTGGAAATCATATTAGGTAACTATTAGATGCAACAATAGTAGAAGATATATGATAAAAGGATTTATATTGTGTGGTACATGATTAAGAAGATCTGTGAGGGATGAAATTAAACCCAACAATTGCGATTGGACAATTTCTTTTTTTGCTTCAGGAAGAAGGTTAGTAAGTGCTCTGCAGGCACCTACTTTTACAGGTGGGGGCCTGTTAAAGTCAAAGTTAGAAGAGAGTATATTACACAAAGAATACAGACAGACACAAGTGTGCTTACACATCCATTGTAATTGCTTTCATTGCTAAATAAAGAAAGTGTTCTAGTAAACCATTGCTTATCTGTAAAATATGAACATCAGTTAGAAGTCATGAGAGAGAGGCAATCTTAAAAGTTAGGACAGGATCATTTACCAAAGAAGACAATTTAGCAACTGACGTAAAGATGCGAGCATATAAAAAGGGATATTCAAGAGGACCTGTCAGAAAAATTAAAAAATAAAATTAAAAAATATGTATCACAGCGTCATTCATTTAAGAAGAATGGGAGCTCAAAAGAGGCATCGGGAGAGTTGAAAAGTGACCTATTAGAGAGTCTTCAGTGAAAATCTGCTCAACCAGGTGCTTCAAGCTACTTGTATCAAATCCGGTTTCCTGTAACAATAGCAAAATATATCATAGTTTATCCTATGGAAAACAAAACCACAAGTTATTGAAGATGGAAATGAAAAGGTTTAAGCCTAATTCTGCTTATCAGAATTCACAACTCAAGTAAGAATCCCAACCTCTGTCTCCAACAGTTCTTCTGAAAGAGACGATAAGGCAAAAAGAGTAGCTTCTCTTATCTGCCAAAAATTAACATGCTCAAAACTTAGAAATGAAACGGGGAGAAAACAAAAACAAAAATCTCACAGAATAATCGATGCATAACTGCATAAGTAAAATATGCCATTCATGTCACATTTTTCTGGAATCAATGGCATGCACTTCATGTCAAAGATTAACAGAGCATGATTGAAGCTTTCAATGAGATATACAGGAAGAATAAATCTAAAAGAGGAACAGGGAGCAGAAAAAACAAAATTGAGCCATAACAACCATGCTTACATGGCAAGGGGTTTGGGAGGGAACGAGAAAATGTGGGAGCAGAAGGACATGGAAGAGTAATTTGTTTTTTATTAGCAAAAGTATGATTAATATTATATATAATATTAAGTTCATTTACCCAGACATTGATTCCCACCTCAGCAGCATGATTCTAACACAGCTGAAAAATGGGTGGCATGCATCTTTGTCATGATTTCTGCAGAATGGTCATTGGACGTTGTTGATTTCCACATTCCTGCTTCTTAAGTTACTCTTTGTTGGCAGTCCTTCCAGGGTTAATCTCCAAGCAAAGAATGAGGCTTTACTTGGGATTTTAAACTTCCATAGTGCAGTAAACACTCCATCCTGATTTTCATTTGTCGAATCCCTATCAAGCAGCATATAAGCATTCCCCACTGTATATCCCCCGCTTGAATCTCCCTCCCAATTCCAGGTGTCTAGTCGCTGCAGTTGTACGATCAGACCTTCTATATCCTTCATAAATTTTGCAGTCATGTCTATTTCACCCTCCAAAAAGAATCTCCTCCACTGGAATAGTCATTCCCAACCTGCACCTGATGTCGCCCCTTGCTGGTGGATATATTGATGTTACCCAGAACAGCACCTTTGATCCACACCCAATTTTTCATTTTGTCCCGCTTTTAAACCAGCTTCCCTCCTCGGGCAAATTATAGATGAAGCTTAGGTCCCGCCACCAGAGGGACTCTCTGTTGGTCCTTCTTGTCACATCCAAATTCCTCCACCCTCCATAGTTGGATTCCAAAACTTGTGGCCACAATGCTCCTTGGTGATGAAACAAATTCCAGCACCATTTTCCAAGCAGTGCATAGTTGAATTTCACCAAATCCTTGATGTCCAAGCCACCTTTTTCCTTTGATAGACAGACTGAACCCCAATTCACCCATGCAATCTTTTTCTGATCCGAGTGCCTCCCCACAAGAACCACTGCCGCAGCCTCACCAACCTAACCACCACCTTCTTCAGTTTTGACAATTTTCTCTCACATTTCTTGACTATTGGATCCCATATCTCACTACGTCTTGGGAGTGCCCCAATAGGGACACCCAAATAAGGAAAGGGTACTGAACAACATTTTGCAATTTAAATAGCTGACAGCATTGTTCATCCATTGCTCAGGCATCCGAATAGCCCCAAAACTGCTTTTGGAAAAGTTTATTTTTTATCCCGATACCAACTCAAAGCTCCTCAACATCACCTTGATTGCTCTTACATTTGTCATCATTGTTGTCCCAAAGAAAACAGTATCGTCTGCATACTGTAATACACCGATTTCCACGTTTCTTCCTACTGTAAAACCTTCAAACAAATTCTTCTCTCGGGCTTCTCTCATCAGACCAGTTAAGCCCTCCGCTACAATATTAAACGAGAATGGGACTAGTGGGTCATCTTGCCTGAGTCCTCTTTGAGGAGTGAACTCTGCTCTTGGGCTCCCATTAACCAATATGAAAATAGAAGTTGATTTTAGGCAACCTTGAATCCATCTAATCCATTTGGTACAAAAACCCATCCGCCTCATCATATACAACAGAAAGTCCCAACATACTAAGTCATACACCTTTTCGTAATCAACTTTGAACACTAGGCAGCTTTTATTACATCTTTTTGCTTCTTCGACCACTTCATTGGCTATAACCACGTTGTACAGCATATTTCTACCCTCTATGAAGGCAGTTTGGCGTTCATCTATAATGGTTGGCAGCACCTTCTTCAGCCTTCTAGATAACAGTTTAGCCACAATTTTATACATGCATCCTATTAATGAAATAGGTCTGTATTCATTGAGGCTCTGGGGATCATGGACCTTAGGGATCAAAGCTTAGAATGATGCATTGTTTCCTTTCTGAAATACTCCATTGATATAGAATTCATCCAAAAAAAGAGCAAATCTGTTTTGATAACGTCCCGGAATTCCTTGATAAACTTGAAATTTAGTCCATCCAGTCCAGAGCTTTTCGCACTGCCACAATCCCACACTACAGCCTTCACTTCTTTCTCTTCAAAACGCGCCACCAGGAGAACATTATCTTGCTGGCCAATGGACTGAAATCTGACCCCAGCTAGTCTAGGCCTCTCCCACTCAATCTCCTCTTGAAAAACTGTCTAATTTCCTCTTTGACTCTGCATGACTCTTCTATCCAGCACCCATCAACAAGCACTCCTCTAACCATATTGTATTCTACATTTCCAATTTACAATCAAGTGGAAGAACTGAGAATTGTAATCCCCTTCTTTGATCCATCTAACCTTGCCTTTTGCCTCAAAATGGATTCATTTAAGTGTGCTGCTACCCACAATTCCTCCTGTAGTAGCTTTCGCAATTTTTTTCTTGTTCATTCAGTTGTCTATCATCCCCTTCTTTTTCCAGCTTGTTCAGCTCCAGTTCTGCTCTTCTTAATTTCTGCCAAATATCACCAAATTAAGTCTTATTCCATGCTTTTAACGTCAGCTTTAATCCCTTGATCTTTTCCTTTAACAAAAAAACCCACAAAACCATTTACAGAGTTAGTTGTCCAACAGTCACGGACTACCTTCCTGAAAGATTTATCCTCAAACCAACAATCCAGAACCCGAAACGACTTCAGGCCCCTATCAACAATTGTGGATCTCAAGAGAATTGGGCAATGGTCTAAGAAATTGCAATCCATGATAAACTAAGTGCTTCCTTGTCATTTGGCAAGCCATTCTGCGGATACAAGAATTTTGTCCAATCTACTTTTAGTTGTCCCATTGGTCTGTACCTGATGAATTTTCGTCCCGCACAAGGCACATCCTCAACCTCTAGGTCTGCAATCCATCCATTAAATTCCTTCATAATGCTCTCAACTTGCACCCTTTGACATATACCTACTCTTTCTGATGTTCTTCAAATTTTATTAAAATCCACTAATATGCATCATAGGCCTCCCAAGTTTGCATTCCTTATTTGTCTAACTTATTCCCATAAATTTCTTATTCAAAGCTGCATCACATGGCGAGTATATGTTCACTATTATCACTTTTCCACAATCAGTAACCCATATTCCTTCAAGGTAAATGAAACCACATCCAATCAACTTCTTCTCCAGTTTAAATGTTTCCTCACTCCAAAGGCACAATATTCCTCCAACACTATTACATGCTAGCTGCAATTCTCAACTGACATCGGAATCACCCCACAAAGCTTGGCATACATCCTTATCTATCACTTCCTTAGTCTCTTGTAGGCATAGCATATCTACTTGTTCTTTTTTCACCAATTTTCTAATTGAAGCCCACATTAATCCCCTCCCGAGCCCCTTTATATTGTATGTTATGATCTTCATCAATCACTTTCATTATTTCCCATCCTATGAGCCTCTCCCTTATCCCTTTCATCCATACTAACTAGTTTGCATACCATTGTTCCTTCCTGGTTACTACAATTTACTCCCAAATTTTTTGCCATGTCCCAATTAATTGTTGCTTCTTTTACCAGCTCACAGGTTTTAGGACTTCAAACTAATTTTGATGCCACTGTAACATAATTTTCACAGCGCTTTTCCTCCCATCCAGCAATTTTCTTCAGCCTACTACCCCTTATCATTGTTGGAGAAGTCTAATGATTGTTTGGGCCACTGTTGGGCTCCTTTCCTACATTGTTGTTTGACTATCTCTTTTGTCAGTCTTTGGGCCCAACTGTTTCATTAGGTCTCAATTCCTTTTTACACCACCTATTTCTTGAGTATACCTTCCATATAGGGTCAGGCCCATTTACTTTAGGGCCTAATAGCTTATGTTCCCCTCCTTGTCTTTCAACAGAATTGTTTTTAATGGGACCTGAAAGTGAGTTGTTTGCTTCCTCTTCTTCTGGATAATCACATGCCTCCATCTCCTTTAATTCAAAACTGAGTCAGATGTGGGCCCCTTTCTTCCCCATTGTTTCCATTCTTGTTGTTTTCGTTCTTCTCTTCAAAAGCCATGCCTGATAGCTTCCTCCTTTGTCCTTCCTGACCTTATCAACAGCTTGTCGCACCTAGGTAGGTCTTTGTCTTCTGTCAAAAGCATTCCCTACGTCATAGGTACTGACGTGATATATAGACCAGCGGACAACTACTGCTCCCCACCACTTCTGTTCTGCTCATCTCCATCTGCATCCGCTAGCATGGCTATCGCCAGAGACTCGTCATGGGACGACGCGTCCTCCAACGATAAGGTCAGCCCCACTTCGCTCTCATCAGAAAATATTTCCTCTGAGGACCCTATCAGGCTCCCACTGTTGCATTTACACCTGCAGGGGTTGTAGCACGTCTCCTCTACAATGTTGATCACGTAATCGTCCCCGTTAATGGACGCAGTTACGGTGTGATTGATTGTAAGGTACCATGATGTTTTGATGAGCACTCGTGCCCTATCCAAGCATTGAAGGCCTTCAACATTGTCATCAATATCCACCACTTCAACCCGTCACAATCTTTTGGATGTTCTCCAAATCCTATGCATGTAATGGGATTCCCCAGCCCAGAATCCAAACCAACCAAAATCCAAACCTCATGCTTAGGCTCTATTTCTCCAATGTACGGAACATAGGCAGTCCGTTTTCGAATTCTTCCCTACATATTTCTTCTGCTCTAGTATCAATGAGGCACATGAGTAACACCATGTCGCCACCAAGGTACTTTGACTTAATGTCCTCACCTCCATCTCACATGAGTTCTTCTTCTAGTCTATCAAATATCGCCAGATTCCTCAATTTACCTACCCAAGCATTGCTGAACCATGTCCTCTTTTCCATTGGTATAGTTAACTAAATTGACAAGTGGGATGTCATTCTCATTGCTTGCACATATCTCAGTAACCACCTCTTCACCGTAGTTTTGCTGCCTGTCGCAACCACTTTCGCATACAAAATAGGTACTGTCTTCCGTTGGGGATGTTGTTTCTAAGGTCCTCCATTCATTGTTGTTTGTTCTGTTATCTCCCTGCCTCTGACCAGCCCCTTGTGCTGATCTTGTTGGTTTTCTCTATCAGCTTCCACTCCCTTCCATGTTTCGGAAGATTCGCATGTAGTTTCAGTCCGCCGAGAATCAAGTTATCCAATTGTCTCTCGAGTTTCCTAAAGTCATCAACCCCTTTGAATTGCACAAAACCGTATCTTCAGCCGCTCCTGTTTCTATTCTTTGCAATGAATACCTCCCTGACGCCGTCCTATTTCTTGAACTCAAACGACAAATCTTTTTCCCCCATATCTTCCAGAAAACTTGTGAAGTAGAAAGAGTAAACATTTGATGCATCCCTCCAATTTTTACTCCTTCGCTCCACTCATCGTGCCGCCATTGTCATCCCATTATGTTGACCATACCCATTATGTTGATCAGTACTTGTAGCACTAATGGTTAAATATGTTTCAGAAGTGATTAATAGTGTCATGAGGTTATTGAAACGTCTAATGGTGGTTAACTTTGTCTCATAGGTGACTAAGAGGAAATAAATGTGTATATAATTATCAATCAGTACTTGTGGCACTTATGGTTAAATATGCCTCACAAGTGGTTAAAAATGTCATGAAGTTATTAAAATGTCTAATGGTAGTTAACTTTACCACACAAGCGGATAAAGTAAATGGATGACATTGTATACAATTATCAATCTGTACATGCAGCACTAATGGTTAAATATTTCTCATAAGTAGTTAATAATGTCTGAGGTTTTTGAAATGTCTAATTGAAATTGTGTATATAATTATCAATCAGTACTTGTGGCACTTATGGTTAAATATGCCTCACAAGTGGTTAAAAATGTCATGAAGTTATTAAAATGTCTAATGGTAGTTAACTTTACCACACAAGCGGATAAAGTAAATGGATGAGATTGTATACAATTATCAATCTGTACATGCAGCACTAATGGTTAAATATTTCTCATAAGTAGTTAATAATGTCTGAGGTTTTTGAAATGTCTAATTGAAATTGTGTATATAATTATCAATCAGTACTTGTGGCACTTATGGTTAAATATGCCTCACAAGTGGTTAAAAATGTCATGAAGTTATTAAAATGTCTAATGGTAGTTAACTTTACCACACAAGCGGATAAAGTAAATGGATGAGATTGTATACAATTATCAATCTGTACATGCAGCACTAATGGTTAAATATTTCTCATAAGTAGTTAATAATGTCTGAGGTTTTTGAAATGTCTAATTGAAATTGTCTTAAAAGCAATTAGCTGTCCAAGTGGATGTTGGGCGGACAATTCCCAGTGGGACATTGATAACTTTTCCTAGTTGAAGCATCTAGAAATTTGAATGCAGGTTGTGGGCACTTTACTTGAAAATCAGCAATATTTTAAAAATAGCCTGTGTCAGTAGGTCAATCAAATTTGTCTACCAAACATATTAGATAATTTCTAGATCCAAGGAGAATATATATTCTGTACTTACCCTCCACCAGCTTGCATTACCAGCTGCTTTTCTAATTTGAGACTCGGTGAACCATTGTTTTGCACCATCTGTTATGGCCAAAATTCCTTCACCAGCAAAAGAATTCACAACCTCTTCCAGTAAAAGCACACCTACAAGAAGCATTTTCTGATGAAGCTTATGAAACTATATAAAACAGATACATCATACATAAATACATTTTAACACAATCACAAATGAAAAATCGAAATCACCCAAAAGTAGGGGTGGCAATTGGATGGTTAAAAAACCAACCAAAATATCTAATGAATAGTCAGTGAAGATTGTTAGTGGATACTAAATGAACTGATGGATTATAAATTATCGATCCATAATGATCCAATCCAAAATCCATCCATTTGAAAACATTATTGAATGATAAACTGTAAGTGTTCTTGAATGATAAAACTCATCAAAATTAGAAGTGTTATTATAAGGATAAGGATTAAAATCATTATCAAAACAATCACCAAAGTAATTAAGATGAAGGAAACTAACTCAACATAGGAACCTATCAGTCAAATTGAAATAAATTACCAGTGTCAAACTTAAACTGGCAAATAAAATCTTAAGGGGGATACTGACCAGAGACGCGGCAACTATAAGTGGCATCTTCTTCATCAGCAATGAACTGGTTAGCATCCACAGACCATGTATGAACCTAAAAATAGAATGGACAATTCTTGAGTAATAAAAATAGAAAAGGGTTCAATTGCTGAAAAATTACAGAGAGAGGGAGAGCATCAAAGGCACCACTATATATTATCATATTTTCACTGTTATAAAATACAGTAAATACATCTACACCAAGTTCTAATCATGGAAACTGCCCCTCGGCCCATTGGGGTATGGCAGCATACATCTGATACTTCCAAGAGTCCACAGTGATGGGAACCACATCACTGGGCAATCCTTTTTTCATATTCTTGACTTAAGGTACTTGAGCAAGCTAATGCCAAACTATATTGTGATTTTTTATAGATTCCAGTAATTTTGGAAGAAATAAAATTAGTAATTGCCATACTAATGCAAAGCCCAACCTCTACAATTTTCCAACATTGCAAAATCTTTAAAAACTTCAACAAAACAAAGCAAATTATTGACAATTTAAAAACATAATTAGCATGTGTCACACTGATGCAAAGCCCAAAACCTCAACCATTTTCCTACATTACAATTTTTTTAAAAATTTCAGAAAAAGAAATAAAGTATTTAATGTACAAAATAGATTTTAATCATTATGTCACAAATATCTTGAAATTTTGATCTTCATGCTGTCATACTACTTCAATAAGATAAAAAAATCATTCGTGAGCCTCCATCTAATAGCTTAACCTAAACGAGATTGATTAGTGAATCACTCCGTGACTGTGGCAAAATGAGTTCAAGTGAGTCAACAGTAAAGTGATATATGAAGTGGTAAAAGGATTGGCATTCATTTCATGATGAAATAACAAAATTAAAACAAAATAATTAATGGATACAGAGAATAATCAATCTGCACTCCACTCAAGTAAGCTACAGCCCTTTTTTCAAATGACAAGCACAACCTTTTAAATCGCAGAAAAATTATAAAGTGAATCTGCAGAAAGCCAATCAGATGCTACTGAGTAAAATCAGAAAAAATGTGAACTAAGAGCAATGACAAGAGTCAAGAATGCTATACCTGCTGCTCAGTCATTTGAAGAAAAGCAATAGTATAGTACACCAATTCTCTGATATTAGCCACAACCACCTATAGAAATGCAAACCATAGATCAAAGTAATGATACAATTGAACACAATCAGCAGAAAAATAAGATTTCAAGAATGTTCTGAACCAAACCTTTCCCAGTCTTGGATTACCCACAATGGTCAACATGAGTTCAAACAGCTGTAAATAACAACTTAGATAAAAATGATAATTCAAAAATTATTACAAGAAATGAAGGAAACACAAACAAAAAACCATGCAAACCTGATTTACGCAAGTTTTAGACAGATCTCAGCCAGTTTATTATTTAAAATCCTATAATTATAATTTTTTATCATTTCCATACAATAATCCAGCAAAACTATACGACACTAATAAAAGGTATAGATCAAACAAAGAGGTTCCTTTCAATAGTAAGCTGATGAAGCCATCATTGCAGTGACTACAGTATCCCCTGTGAATTCCAGTTTGACTAATTTGAAATTTAGGACTGTCTTCCTTGCCAAATAACAAGTTAAAGGATATCATTCTAGCAGCTGATTCAGTTTGACACTTCATAGTGACCTTTCTCTCTCTGGAATACTGACAACTATGTACAGTTTAAATTAAACAATCAAGTTAACAGCAGTTTTCTTTGGGGCAGTATGCAGATGATACGGTTTCCTTTGGGACAGCAACAATGGCAAATGTAAGAGCAATCAAGGTGATGTTGAGGAGCTTTGAGTTGGTATCGGGATTAAAGATAAACTTTGCCAACATCTGTTTTTGGGCAATTGGGATGACTGAGCAATGGATGAACAGTGCTGTCAGATAAGTTGCAGAATGATGTCAGTACTCTTTTCTTATTTGGGTATCTCTATTGGGGCAAACTCAAGACGTAGTGAGATTTGGGATCTAATAGTCAAGAAATGTGAGAGAAAATTGTCAAAATGAAAACAAAAATATCTTTCTTTCGGGGAAGGGTGACTTTGATTAAGTCAGTCCTAAACTCGATCCCTAAAATTTTTTTCTTTTTTCAAGGCTCCAAAGAATGTGGTGGATAGGTAGGTGAGGCTGCAGCGGTGGTTCTTGTGGGGAGGACACTCGGATAAGAAAAAGATTACATGGGTGAATTGGGGTTCAATTTGTCTACAAAAGGAAAAAGGTGGCTTAGGCATTAAGGATTTGGTGAAATTCAACTATGCACTGCTTGGAAAATGGTGTTGGAATTTGTTTCAACACCAAGGAGAATTGTGGCCACAAGTTTTGGAATCCAAATATGGAGGGAAGAGGAATTTGGATGAGACAAGAAGGACCAACAGAGAGTCCCTCTAGGGCGGGACCTAAGCTTCATCTGTAATTCGACCGAGGAGGGGAGCTGGATTAAAAGCGGGAAAAAATGGAAAATTGGGTGTGAATCAAAGGTGCTGTTCTGGGAAGACGGGTGGAAGGATGATGGGATTTCGTTAATTGAAAAGTACCCAAAATTGTACCACATTTCTCAACAGCAACATCAATATATCCACCAGCTAGAGGCGACATCAGGTGCAGGTTGGGAATGGCAGTTCCAGGGGAGGAGATTCTTTTTGGAGTGTGAAATGGACATGACTGCAAAATTTATGGAGGATATAGAAGGTCTGATCGTACAACTGCAGCGACAAGACACCTGGAATTGGGAGGGAGATTCAAGCGGGGGATATACAGTGGGGAATGTTTACATGCTGCTTGATAGGGATTCGACAAATGAAAATCAGGATGGAGTGTTTACTGCACTATGAAAGTTAAAAATCCCAAGTAAAGCCTCATTCTTTGCCTGCCAACAAAGAATAACTTAAGAAGCAGGAATGTGGAAATCAACAACGTCCAATGACCATTCTGCAGAAATAATGACAAAGATGCATGTCACCCATTTTTCAGCTGTGTTAGAATCATGTCGCTGAGGTGGGAATCGATGTCTTGGTTAAACATATTGGGTGTATTCCCGAAAACTCCGAGAGACCATTTCCTCCAACACTCCTACTGCAGTCTTAATGGTATTAGGTTACACTGATGACAGACTTGGTGGATCTCCCTGACATGGTGTATTTGGCACCATAGAAATAGGATTGTTTTCTCAAATGATATTTTGTGGTTGGGTGCCTAGCTAAATGTCAGATCTATGGTTGCCTAATTTTTGCTGTATAGCATGTATTAGGTCACCATAGCTTTGCGTAGTATGGTGCTAGGTTGTATATACAACAATACCACTTGTACTGAACTTAATATTATATATAATATAATCATACTTTTGCTGATCAAAAAAAAAAGTTAACAGGAGTTACAGTAACTGATTTTGTTTAGGATTTACTGAAACATAAATTTTAGGATCCTAATGTTTCATTACGATCTAAGTTTGTCTCCTCTTTGTATACTCTAATTTTATCTCTGCCCAAATTATGGATGAATATTCTCAACCCCTGCTTAATTGCATCATTCTGTAACAATACAAAGCTGCAAATTCAAACATCCCATTCTTTAAAAACTTACTGGAATACACAAATAAATGGAGGAAAATGAAAGTCTTATATGAAAGAAAACCTTTATACAAAGAATGGAGCTATACATTTATTACCAAAATTCATGTTGATTGACTAGTGGGTATCTTACTACCTTCTATTGGATAATATTATTAAGTTTCTCCATTTTGTCATTGATAAGAAGCACAGAAACAGATAGAAGATAATAACAAATCAATTTTATGAAGAATTCACAAGAATAGGGGCTTCAATGAATAGAGATATCAAGATAGAAAACCATATTCAGTAATATATCACCCAGCTGACAAATATTTGCAAGGGCAGGCATCAGGCCATCAACTAAATAACATAAAAGAGATTGAAAAGCCATTGAAAAGGAGATTGAAGAAACCACTCACGACAGAAAGTCAGTCAGTTAACTCCAACATGGAAATATCTCTAACAGAAGAATTTCATTTTTTGCTATAAAAAATAATTAACATGATAAACACAACAAACTGCTGCTATCATCACCTGGATAACAAATGAATCAAGGCTTTTCTCTGAACCATCAGAATCATATCTTCCCTCATGTGAATCTTCTGTTCCTTCAATGGACGCTTTCTCATAAACTCTCAAAGAAGAGACAAATGTATTCCACAAAGGTCCCAATATAACTACAACGAAAAGCATATAGTAACAAAATAAATTAAATAACTAAAAACAAATACTTAGCAACTCAACTAGGGAGCAAACATACCCTCAAATTCGCTTGTAAATAGACTTGAAAAATTCTGAATAAACTGATTCAAGCACTTCAAAACCTTAACAACGTAAACACAACATCATGTTACTACATAGGAAATATATACATCTGTCTGTGTTTGTACACTAAACACACAGACACATATAGGATAGGAGGAAAGACTATTAAAAAGAACCAGACTAACCTCCATTTTAATACTCCAATCATCTGGATTTTCAGATTGAACTGGAATTTGTAGAATAGAAGAAAATTGGTCCATCCATGGTTTAAGCAAAGGAACTATCAGAGAACTTGTTTCTGCCTAAACAGAATGTCTTGATCTGTTAATAGTTAAAAAGAAAAATGCCCAACAAACAATCCCCAAGAACAGTTCACAACAATCACTTAGTGGAAAAATACCTTATAGACACCACTCATTGTCCCCAGCATAGAAGTGCAAGAATAGATTATTGAAAGGGCCTTCATTCGAATGTATGGATCATATATCTGAATGGCAGTAAGAACGTAAGAAAGCTGTATAGGTAACAGAAGATACTCAATTAACCTATAAACAGAAAATTGGTAATTTTCCTTTATTTTCTTCGTTTTCTCTTTTAAGTAGAATTCAAAGATCTGGTAAAGTATTTAAATAAATTACCAAAAACAAATTACATTATTACAAATATTTCAATTTTACTTCAAAAAATCAGCACTATCTAAATGGAAAAACTTTTGACAAATGACAATAATGCAAAATACAGGTAGACAGAAAGGACTCCTATCCGTGATTATCAAACTCTCGAGTTAACTCGATAACTCTTACGAGTTTACAAGTCCACTTACCCTTTGCAAGTTGACTAGTGTTTAAAGTCTCTTTTTAGTAGACTCTTGGTAGACTCTATAAACTCTAAATAAACTCGGTAGACTCTCGAGTTTAGCACTGAGTCAACGAGTCAGCAAATTATAAAAATTAGACCAAAATATAAGTCATTTTTGGTTGTTTTTTGTCTGTTTAGTGTTAAACATACCTTTATTTAGTGTGTTATTCCAGAATAAAAAAATTCACACCTTTAATAACATCAAACCCTTGTTGTCTAATAACATCAAACCCTCAATGAGAATGATCTACCACTACTATAACATCTGCAAGTTATTATCTAGTAGTGATACATTACTAGACTTGGCTATTTAAGTATTGTGAAATTTATGATTTATTATTTTGCTTTATTATATTGTTAAAATGTTTAATTGGTATGTTACTTATATATATTTTGTTATTATTTTTATATGAAGTGAACTCTTACGAGTCTACGAATTAAGTTTACGAGTCGAGTCTATGAAACTCTCACGAGTTTATGTAAACTCTTGAGTTTGATAACCTTGCTCCTATCCATAACTAGAGTACCAGACTTGTTAATTCATACAGTATGCTATCTTCCTTTCTAAAGAAAAAAAGTTAAGAATATGTAACAATGAAGATAATGTGGGGGAAAGATATAACGGGAACTTTGAGAATGAATAAATCCTTTCCACTTTTTTATTTTATACAGCTTTTATTAATTTCTATATTGTTTTTTTGAAGTAGCTGATTTATTTTAACTGCTATGCTTCCACTATTTACATGCAATGCATAAGATGGAAAAAGAGAAAGGTAGAGAGAGAAACAGAGAGTGAGGGGAGAGAGAAATAGAAAATGGGTGAGAGTGGGATCCTGACATAATTATGCCGAAAATGGGTATGGCCAACAAGTTGAGATGAGACGAACAAACCGGAGGGATGCATCTGATGTCCATTCCTTCTACTTCACAAAATTTCTTGAAGAGATGAGAGAAAAAGACTTGTGGTATGAGTTTAAGAAATGGGGGGACGTGCAAGAGGTTTTCATTGCAAGAAACAAAAACAGGAGTGGCAGGAGGTATGGTTTCGTTAAATTCGAGGTGGGCGATGTGAGGAGGCTTGAAAGACAACTAGACGACTTGATAGTAGGGGGGCTGAAACTACACGTCAACATAACGAAGCATGGAAGGGAGAGAGAAGCCAATTCAAACAACAAGTACAGGACGAGGATAATCTCAGATAAATCACTCGAGGGTGTGAAACATCAAGGTAACCTTGAAGGTGCAACGGAACAGCAACTCCAACAAATGACAGCGCCAACCTCGTATGCTAAAGTGGTGGTGACAAGCAACAGAAAGACGGGACGAAGAAGGAATCTAACGCGCGTGAGTCCAACAAGAACAATTTCTCACTCGTCAGTGCAGCTAAACATACCTGTGTAGAAAGTACATGGCTCAATAACACCTGGGTAGGAAGACTAAAGAACCTGGCGATGTTTGATAGAGTGGAAGACGAATTCATGTGGAATAGGGGAGAAGATAATGTTAGGAAGTTCCATATCGCCTGTCTCAGTTCTTGGGTGCAGCTTATATATCTGTTGGACAACTTCACTTAGTACCAATTGATTTTAAGTTGAAATCTAACATGATATCAAAGTCTATAGCTCATCTTAGTTATTGCCTATTCTAGTAGGCTCGCCCGTATTGGTAGGCATCTGTGGAGGGGGAGTGTTAGGAAGTCTCACATCACCTGCCTCAGTTCTTGGGGTGCAACTTATATATCTGTTGGACAACTTAACTTAGTGCCAATTGGTTTGAAATTGAAATCTAACATGGTATCAGAGCTTATAGCCCATCTTAGTTCTTGCCTATTCTAGTAGGCTCGCCTGTATTGGCAGGCATCTGTGGAGGGGGTGTTAGGAAGTTCCACATCGCCTGCCTCGGTTCTTGGGGTGCAACTTATATATCTGTTAGGCAATTTCACTTAGTGCCAATTGGTTTTAAGTTGAAATCTAACATGATATCACAGCCTATAGCCCATCTTAGTTCTTGCCTATTCTAGTAGGCTCGCCTATATTGGCAGGCATCTGTGGAGGGGGGGTGTTAGGAAGTCTCACATCGCCTGCCTCAATTCTTGGGGTGCAGCTTATATATCTGTTGGACAACTTCCTTTACTGCCAATTGATTTTAAGTTGAAATCTAACAAATATCACATCAAAATATCTAGGAGATGACATGGTACTGCTAATGGGACTCACGGATAACAGAGCTGAGCAACTGGTCAAGGAAACAACTGAGATGGTGGAGGTGGACGACGACGTGGAAGAACTCCAGAGACTTGATAGGGCACGGGTGCTAATTAAGACACCATGGCAACCCATATTCCAACACGTTGCATCAACGTCGATTAATGGGGAGGAATACACGATGCATATTTCTATTACATTTTAGAGAGAGAATGAGTAGAGAGAGAAACACTGAGTGGGAGAGAGATAGGATTAGTGGTAAGGCTGTTGAGAGAAACAGAGTGAGGTTCAGTGAGGATCCCCGACGGACATCCGTCAGAAACTGGAAAGGAAACCAACAATACTACATTCGATCAAACTGGAGGGATCACAAGGATGTATCATCCTTCTACTTCACACACTTCTCTGATGACACCACCGAGAAGGAGCTGTGGTACAATTTTAAAAAGTGGGGTGACGTGAGGGAGATTTTCATCCCTAAGCGAAGGAACAACAATGGTAGAAGGTACAATTTCGCTAGATTTAAGGGGGTGAACGACGTCCAGAGACTTGCAATGCAACTGGACAGCATCGTTATCGGTGGACTGAAACTGTATGTTAATATCCCAAAGTATGGGAGAGAGATACCGAGATAGGCAGTTTCAGGAGCTAACCTTTTTTTTTTTGTCAGCAAAAGTAGTTATATTTAAATAAAAGTACCAGAGGTACTAGAGATACAATATAGTTCTAGATAGACTATTGGATACAATGATCAGGCTGGCTACAGGCTGATAGGATCCAGAGTGGTCATCTACAGATACAGATACATTATCCCTCGAAGCAGCTCGAGGCAAACAACCACACCAACAGACAAACCCAGCTTCATACACAGCGGTGGTAGCAAGAAATAACTAGAATTCAGGGCAAAGAAAGGCACAAAATAGCGAACCGTACAGCCGCGCAAGCTCCACATCATCAGTACATCTCGACATTGCACCAGACGACACGAAATGGCTCAATGAAGCTTGGGTAGGACAACTCAAAAATCCGACCATGTTCAAGAGAATTGAAGATCACTTACTATGGGACATCAGAGCGAACGTAACACCCAAGTATTTGGGAGATGACCTTGTTTTGCTACTCGATCTTACTGATGCCAGAGCAGAACAAATGCTCAACAAAGAAAACCACGGAGGAATCTCAATGTTTCACTCACTGGAGAAGTGGAGTCCGAGCCTGCGCGCGGTTTCAGGCTAACCTGGGTACAATGCTGGGGCATTCCGATACTGGCTTGGGACACGAAACAAATTCAGAAGATCGTGGCCGCCATGGGAGACATGGTGGAGGTGGACGATGACATCGAGAACGGTCGGAGGATGGACAGAGCAAGGGTACTCATTAAACTCCATGGAAGCCTGCTATTCAGCACACGGTTAATGTGTACATCGAAGGGGAGGCCTACAAAGTACAGGTGGTGGAGGAATGTGGCTATGGCACCCAACATTGCCATTGCAGATGACGGAGTGTCATGGGGTCGTCGGAGGAGATTTAGTCCGTTGAAAGTGAGTTCGGTACTCTGATTCTGGGGTACGTAGGCGCGCTGAAAAAAGAAAAAGAGGTACAAGACAGGGAGGAGCCAAAAACCAGAGCTGAACCGTGAAGGACCACCCTCGGTCCTAACGCCGACAACGATAACTACGGGACCTCGACAATACCCACCGATCAAAAGCGAAAAAGAACACCCACAAGATAATCGAAAAACCTCGCAGATAATAGAAACCATTCAAAAAGAGAGCAGAGAGGGCACCAATATAGTGAGGAAGGAGCTTTTAATAATGGGCTGGATTTTTCTATCCACACCCCTTATGAGCACTCAGCACAATATGGCTTTAGCCCACAAATTAAAAAAGCTGACTCCAAGTGTACATGGTAGGTCTACTCACGAAACAGAAGGTACAAAAAGAAATTTCAAGTGGGTTGTTCAAACCCTGAAGACATTGATACACCCAGAGAAACATTGATACACTGGTTTTAACGATAATAATGCTACCTTGGAAGGAACAACACCACTGAAACGGAGGACTCAACTCCAGGGAAATCAGCTAAAAGAGGCAATAGATATATGGAACATGGCTAAACAACTGGGGGCAATAAGGGGGACAGACCAAGGGGAAATCATTGGCAAAATAAGGGCAATGGAAGAAAGAGACAAGAAAGAGGCAGAGAGGTTGGAAAATAGAAGCTCTACCCCATGAATATTATCACCTACAATGTCAAAGGACTAGGGATGGGGGTGAAATGGGCAGCAATTAGAAGGTTGGTCAAGAAAGAGCATGCAAATATGATCTGTATTCAGGAGACAAAGAAGAAAATAATTGACAAATCCACATGTCAGGCATTATGGGGGGATCTTGATGTTAGCTGAGAGATGCAACCCGCAACTAACACAGCAGGAGGCATTTTATGTTTGTGGAGTGAAAAAACTTTTAAATTACAAAGGAAAGTCATTGGCTGTGGTTTTATTCTCTTGGTGGGTCAATGGATGAAGGAGGCACAACAAGTCAATATACTCACCATTTACTCACCGTGCGATATTCAAAATAAGAGAACTTTATGGGAAAATGTCAAGCAGTTGAAAATGTCAAATCCTGGGGGATTGTGGTGCATACTGGGTGACTTCAACAGCATTAGAAATCCAGCAGAAAGGCTGGGCACTTGTCAAAGGGAGCTAGGGGAGAGCAGCATAAAGGAGTTTAATGACTGGATAGAAGACATGGAGGTTGATAATGTACTTTGGGTGGGGAAAAAATTTACATGGTTCAAACCCAATGGAGCTACTAGGAGCAAGCTGGACAGATTCTTGGTGTCCCCTGAATGGTTGGATAAATGGCCTGGAAGTACCCAATTCACATTGGATAGGAATTTTTTAGACCACAGTCCAATTCTACTAAGGTCAAAATTTATAAACTAGGGCCCTAAACCTTTTAGGGTCCTAGATTACTGGCTCTCGGATAGCTCCTTTAACACAACTGTTCAACAATGCTGGAATTCCAATTTGCAGTGGGGATGGAGAGGTTTTGTGCTTAAAGAAAAAATAAAAAGTCTAAAAGAGAGGTTGAAGATTTGGAATAGGAAACATTTTAGAGATACCCTTAAGAAGGTCAAGAAGAATGAGGCTGACTTAAACAAAATGGAAGAGGAAACAATCCATAGACAGTTTTCTCCCCAAGAAGTGTTAACAAAGAAACAGCTACAGGAAGCATTGTGGGTAGCTGCTCAATCGCATGAGTCTTTTCTGAGGTAGAAGACGAGGTCTAGATGGATCAAGGAAGGCAATTGCAACTCACATTACTTTCACTTGTTGACGAATGCTAATCGCAGACATAATTCTCTGAAAGGAATCAGGATTGATGGAACCTGGATTGATGAACCAACATGAGTGAAAGAGGAAGTCAGATTGTTTTTTTCCAAAGATTTCAAGAATCTGATCAGCATAGACCCAAGCTGGATGGAATCTCTTTTTAGACTATTGACCAACCACAAAATGATATGTTGTTGGGATGTTTTGAGGAGGCTGAAGTAAAACAAGCCATATGGGATTAAGGGAGTGACAAGAGTCCAAGCCCAGATGGACTAAACATCAAGTTCATCAAGAAATTCTGGCACATACTCAAACCTGAGGGCGAGCCCTGGTGCAGCGGTAAAGTTGTGCCTTGGTGACTTGTTGGTCATGGGTTCGAATCCGAAAACAGCCTCTTTGCATATGCAAGGGTAAGGCTGCGTACAACATCCCTCCCCCATACCTTCGCATAGCGAAGAGCCTCTGGGCAATGGGGTACGAAGTTTTTTATACTCAAACCTGATGTCCTCCGGTTTCTAGCTGAATTCCATGCAAATGGGATATTTCCAAGAGGTTGTAATGCATCTTTCATAGCCCTAATTCCAAAGGTTGCTGACCCACAACTCCTAAATGACTACAGACCTATTTCATTAATAGGTTGTATGTACATGATAGTGTCCAAGTTGTTGGCTAATAGAATGAAGAAGGTGATGCCGCTGATAATAGATGAAACCCAATCTGCATTCATAGGGGGTCGGCAGTTCTTACATAGTGTGATAATAGCAAATGAGGTGATTGAGGAAGCTAAAAGGAGCCAGAAATCATGCCTTGTGTTTAAGGTAGACTATGAGAAGGCATACGATTCAGTATCATGGGACTTCTTGTCATACATCCTGAGAAGAACAGGCTTTAGTTCCAAATGGATCAAATGGATTGAGGGGTGTTTAACATATGCATCTATTTCGGTTCTAGTGAATGGAAGCCCCTCAACTGAGTTCACTCCACAAAGAGGACTTAGGCAAGGGGACCGATTAGCACCCCTTCTCTTTAATGTGGTTGCTGAAGGTCTAAATGGTTTGATGAGGAAAGCGGTAGAGAAAAATCTGTTCAGAGGTTTTCCAGTGGGCTCAGACAATGTAAGAATAAGCATACTACAATACGCAAATGACACAATTTTCTTTGACATTACAACACAGATTCCTATGGAGTGGTGGACCTGAGCAAAACAAGATTACTTGGGTTAAGTGGGAGCCCGTGTGCCTACCAAAAGAAAAAGGTGGTTTGGGCCTCAAGGACATTAGGACTTTCAATCTTGCATTGCTTGCCAAATGGAAATGGATTCTTTTTCAGCACCACGGACAATTATGGGCAAGGGTATTGGAGTCAAAATATGGTGGTTGGAGGAGCCTGGATACAACATCTAGAGCTACCAATGATTCAATATGGTGGAGGGATTTAAAAATGGCTTTACTTCACTCGCAAGAGGGTCAGAATCTCCAAAATAGAACATTGTGGAGGGTAGGATGTGGTGACAGGATCAAGTTTTGGGAGGACAGATGGGTTAGTGGGGAGGAAACATTATCAGCAAAATACCCCAGATTATATCTGATTTCTTGTCAGCAAAATCAGTTCATTAGGCAGATGGGAGATCACAAGGGCACAGAATGGGAGTGGGAGTTCACATGGAGGAGACCCCTATTTGACAATGAAATTTCTACGGCTGTTAGTTTTCTAAGAGAGGTTGAAGGCAAGACAATACAACAACATCGAAGTGATGAGTGGGTGTGGAAGGCAGACCCAAGCGACATCTATTCTGTACAAAGTGCCTACAACATGTTAAGGGGGGAAATAGCTGAGGGAAGTCAAAATGAATGTTTTAAGGAGCTATGGAAAATAAAGATCCCAAGCAAAATTTTAGTTTTTGTCTGGAGATTACTCAGAGATAGGTTGCCAACAAGAACAAATTTACAAAGAAGGCAGGTGCAAACTAACGACTTGTCTTGCCCATTCTGCAGATGTTCGGAGGAGGATGCAGCCCACTTATTCATCCATTGCAACAAAATCCAACCTATCTGGTGGGAATCCCTATCCTGGCTGAATATACAAGATGTTTTCCCACAAACCCCAAGACAACATTTTCTTCAACATGCATCAGGTTTGGATAAGGGCATAAGGGTTAATAGATGGCAATGCTGGTGGCTGACTTTGACATGGTCTATATGGCAGCACAGGAACAGCATACTGTTCTCCAATGCAGTGTTTAATGGCAACAAATTGTTTGAAGATGCAGTATTCCTACTTTGGACTTGGCTCAGAAGTTTGGAGAGAAATTTTACAATACATTTTAACCAATGGTCAAGTAGTCTTAGGAATGGTTTTGTTTAGCTGAGGATAATAACATAAGATAACAATAGATTCAGATTTTGTTTCATAGCCATCGTTTGGTTCCTATCAAGACTGTGCTAAGTCTAATATATGGAACCAATTGTATGGTTTATCTCCATTATGTAATCTTTGTACCTCTAGTTGAAGAAACTTGCTACAATCCCGACAGATGCAAATGTCGAACAGGGAGTTTGATAAGGTCGTCGAAGGAAATAAGCTCTGACAAGAGCGAAATCGAGATGCCACTGTTGGACAATGGCTAATGCAGGAAAGCAAACCTGTGCCGGAGATTAACTTACCGATTGCAGACGGCAAAGAGCAGTTACGGTGAGTGAGTGAGGTACAGTAGACCGACAGACAAGACCCTTCGCATAAACCACAGGGTAATAACCTAAGGCTCCTGACACGAAGACAGAAGCGGAGAAAATGAAGCAGACCAAAGCAGACACAGGGAAGACAAAAGCGAACAAAGTGAGGCAGATGGGATAGTAGTTGGAGTCAAACACAGATTTACTCAACAAAGGTTTGGGGGTAATTGCACGAAAGAGGCGACAGAGAAAGAACTATCAAAGGAGGCAGGAACAAGTATAGGGGAAAACCGAAAAAAGGTAGTCGCATCAAAAGGGATAAAGTGCAACAATGACAATGGGCATGAAACGGGCCCACTGATGTCAAACAAATTTGAATTAAAGGAGAGAGAGACACGTTCAGTTCACAGGATGGTTAAGGGCCTTACTAAAACCACCCTAGCTGAAATAAATAAGGGGCAGAAGGCAATATGAAATGCGAACCAAATCGGCTAGCACACATGATGAAAGTTTACTCAAGAAACAAAGGATGCAAAAAGCAAATAGGCCCCAACATAACAGATGGGCCCTCAAAAAATGAAACAACAATGTCCAAAAGGAGGCCAGCAGCGTACTAGGGAATTGTGACAAATATTCACCAGTAACGAGAGGCAGTGGACTAAAGGAAGTGGTAGATTGGGAAGAACAGGATATGGTAAGCATGTAACACAGGTTCCAACAGAAAATAAAAGTCATGAAACCTATGAACAAATATAAGAAGCAACATCATATTGGATCATGGTCTCGTAACTCTGTTGTATAGCTTGTATTAGGGCACCAAGGCACCATATTTCTGCTCACCTTGGCCTTGACTTGTATATTTCCTAGTACAACTTGTACTATCTTAATTATAATACAATACTACTTTCGCCAATTAAAAAAAAAAACTATTTACATGCAACGCTATCGGCCTCATCAAATAGGGGATTTTTGGCTTTTTGTTATGGAATACAATTTGCTATTGATCACACTGCCACCAAAACCTTATAGATCCTATTCTTCTCTTTGTAATGTTTGAGTAGAACAGCATCTTTGGTGCATTTTGCTTCAAACTGTTCATGATGGTCTAACTCCTGCAACAGATTTTGTCAAGTCTCAGCATACTCACTAACTTATCAATTCCCATTTTGTAAATCATATACTCGTTTAAATTTCATAGATTTCAGCAGCATCACCAACCCTGGAATAAACTATAAATCTCTGCACATCTGTCCAATATTTCCTTGGCTTTCTTCTTAAACATTCAAGCATCACCCATTCCTGGCATCATGAAGTTTCATAATCATGAAATCATAACTGCATCTGCATTGTCCCATGCTGCAAACTTGGGATCTGAAGATTTCAGAGCTTTACTAAATGGTTCAATTTTCCCTTCCACTTTGGAAAGGCTTGGATGAAACGAGACCATGATGTACTTAGGGTTTTTCCCATAGAAACACAGGCTGGATTCGATGTCCTGCAACTCTACAATGTTTCACATATTCAGACAGGGAAGAGGTTTTTTTTTCTTGTTTCTGACATTTTAAGGATTTGGGAAGGTGCTTCACAGGGAAAAAATCTGCCAATGCAGGATAAGAAGAAATACAGTGAAAGAAACAAGAAGAAACTTCTCAGAATGCAGGCCACAAGATTATGCAGGCTACATCACTGATACTGTGTCAAAAAGTGTTCAAACCAAAGAGCAAGTTCTCTTAAATAGGATACAAATAATCCAAGAAAATTTTCTAAACTATTGCTTACATTGTCAATTTCTAAACTACTGCTTACAGTGCCATTTTAGGAATAGTGAAACATTGTTCACCTCCTCTAAGATAGATGAGTTGTTTTTTTCTTTTCCTTTCAAAGCAAGTAAGGGGAAGCCCAAGGTTTCAAGGCAAATGGCACTATCCCAATATTAGAGTATTTTATAGAGTTGCAGTATTCAACTGCACTCTCAGCTAAGTGTGTTAGTTGGGAGTTAGTTAGTAGATTAGTTATTGACAGCTGTCATAACTAACCATCTAAGCCTATATATACCATATTGTAACACACAGTTCAGTGGCCAATAATATTTTTTACTTCTCCTTTCTAAAGATTTTCTCTCTCAAAATATCTTCTATTATGTTCTGTTAGAACTCTGTTATGGTATCAGAGTCTATCATAAATCCATTAAACGAGTGACCCACCATGTTATCCACGCACCAAGCCCAAAAGTGCTTGATGTGAGGAAGTGTATTGGGAAAAAATTCAACTCCCACATCGGCTAGAGATAAGACCAATATATATAAGTGGGGGACAACCCTCACCCTATAAGCTAACTTTTGGGGTTGAGTTAGGACCAAGCTCACATTCTAAAGCCGCCTTATTTAGGGTGATTTTTAGTTAGTTGAGTTTCAATTTTTTTTAAAATAACAATCAATTTTTAGTTTTAGTTTGAAAAAAAAATTAAATCAGTTTTTAAAATATATTAGTCTCAAATAAATTCATTTTGAAAATTTTAGATCATATTAAAATTAGTTTAAGAGTGATTTTGAGTGATGGTGACGACAATGATGATGGTAGTGATGTCAGTAGCAATAGTAGTAGGGATACCAGTGGTGGTCACAATGACAGTGATGGAGGTGATATAGGTGGTGGTGGCAGTGAAGACAAGGTGATGGTGGCGGTGATGGTGGCAGTGTTGGTGGTGGTAACGGTGACAGAGGAGGTATTACTGGTGATGGTGATGACAAGGTGGTGGTGGCGATGTGGTGGTGGTCATGGTGGTTGCAGCAACGTTGGTGGTGGTTGTGGTGACGATGACAGTATTGTTAGTAGTGATGGTAACAATGACAGTGACATTGATGGTAGTGGTGGTAGCGACGTTGGTGGTAGCGACGTTGTTTCAAAAATAATTTAAAAACAATTTGAACTCCATTTTTGCCAAACATGTTTTGTTTTGAAAATTAGATTTGAAAACCAAAAATCAAAAACTCGCAACCACTCCAAACAGGCGCTAAGAGTTTCATTTTCATTCAACTAAAATAAAGGCTACACAAACAGAGATTTAACAGAACTCATGCATCTCATGCTCCAACAGTTATGTTTTTTTAGTTATTGATCATGAATATGTGCTTTAATATGTTTTTGTTAGTTGCATATGCTATGTTTTATTATTGATTATAATTCATACAATTCACGATACAATTCGATTCACGATTTAGAAAATGAACCTTCCAATTCACGATTTGAACCCTAGTTGAATTGGAAAGCGTGCTAAGTGGCACTAGTCTATAGCTCAATTTATATGCAAGATAAATATTACAATTTACAAACAGATTCTGTCAATTAGCCCTCAATCAAGCTTCAATCAATGACTCGAAATCACCTTCAATTTATTACCCTAGATTTTAGGGTCAACGCTTCTATATTTAATTGAAGATAATTTATAATTTTTTCGCATTAACTAACTTATGAACCTATGTGCATATGAATAATCCTCCCAACAGCAACTTAGAGCCCGTTCACAGAGAGAACATCTTTTTCCATTTTCTGTTCTTACATTTAATTACAAAACTGCCACCTTAATTTTCTTTTGCTTCCTATTTTACAGGACACAGTGAAAGCAACTTTTTTTCTGTTTCATATATAAATCTTCAAAAGCAGGAAACAAATAGAAAACAAAGTGGTACTATTGCAATTAAAAGTGAAAACAGGAAATGAAAATATCAAACATTATAAATATTCCTTCCAAAAAAATCAACTTAAAAAGTAAAAAAAAAAACATTTTTTTTTGTAAAGAAAGAATGTATTAGGTAAATAAAAGGAGAGGTACAAATGAAAGAGGATAAGAAATTCTCAAAAACTGTTCCAAAAATAAGAATGAAAAGAGAAAAAAAAAACTAAGAAAACAATAAATGTAACACAGCACACCAAAAGAAAAATATAAAACAGGATAATTAGAAAGTTAACGGAAAAATATACATAACATAACCTGGGGAGAGGAGACAATTGTCAGCAAACTTGGGAACAGAGCAGGTATTAATGTTGGAACCATTTTATCATCCAAGTCCACAGAGAGAAGAACCAAGCATCTCATAGCTCCATGCACTAGAATAAAATTATTAAGAAATAAACAAATTAAAAAGTTGATTCACATTCTGAAATTCCATCAAACATTGTAGCCCCAAAACAGTGCAATTATCGATCATAAAATTATTTCTGGAAAACTATTTCTGGAAAACCTAATAGAAAAAGTGAATGAATCAACAAGTCACCAGCGGGAAAGAAAAACATCAAGCAAGCAATTGGCAACTCAGGGATATAAAAGTACTCCTACCATGTAATGTTTAGTCTCTACTCTCTACTACCCAAGGTTTTTCCACAATCATTCATACATAGAAAATCCCAAAAATCACTAACTCAAACAGAAATGCTTACCTCCATTCATGTTGGTTTGATTGTTAATCAAATTCAGGAGAAATGGTAACAAATCCGGCCATAACTCTGGCCAGTCATGCATTGCAATGGATGCCACAGCCATACCAATAGCCGTGCAAATTTTCTTATGAGGGTCATCCAATGCCAATAGAAGCATTCTGCGGATGATTTCCTGAAGATGGAACAAACTTCAGTTAGTATCAGAAAAGTTCTTTTTTTGTAGACAGTTTAATTAAATGGCCTTATACAGAAAAGAAAAATTATAGATTGACATGGAACAAGAACAGGCTTATCAGTAATGTATACACATATGACATATCATTTTAGTGCTCCAGAAATTCATGTTCAGAAAATTAAATATTATTTGCAGTGCCATATATGAGATCCATGAGGACAACTTTGAACCATTGAAATTAAGCTAAAAGGCATTCAAACTTTGATATTACCCTACATCCTTGTCCAGTGAAAAGAGAAATCCAGCAGACCTAAAGCTCAATGGGGAAAAGATATAGCAGCTTGTGGACATAAGCTTTGACAAGTGCTTTTACAATAGTTTTTTTAGAGCTTATTTTAATAAACTACTCTTACTTATGAGGGGCAAAAAACAGAAATTGATTTTTTGTTGCTTTTCATATTTAAAAAAATTACCCAGTTATCTTGAATTTTTGGACATTTTTTAAGTAAAAAGATATTTTCTATAAGTAAGCGCAAATGAATATTCATCATGTAAAAAACTAAGACAGAAGCAGTCTAGATCCCGGGAAGAAGGAAAATACCAAATTAATTGGTATTATCATAGACTAGAAACACTTGCAAACAACCAACTGCAAGGAAATATACGGCATTGACGACAGCAACTGAAGGAAGAAACTAATAAGTCCAAATTCAGTACAATATTATGGAATGTGATTTCAGGCCCCCAATGACAGACCAAAAGATGTATTTACAATCCAAGGGTGTGAGGTATCTAAACCTCAAAACAAATTCAAATCACAATCAGATTTATGATGCCAACCAGCAAAATAACACCAAGTGAAATATTTGTGTAACTATTAAAACAATGAAAAATGATTAATTGTTAGACTTTTCAGTATAAAAGAAACAAAAAAAGTACAGGATGCAGAAAAGATAAAAGAAAAATGCAGAGTAGCTACAAAATGCCACATCCTGCTAAAGCCCCAAGGCCAATCCAAGCTTTCCAAAAAATTTCCACATTCCCTCTCACTCTCTAGTCTCTAAATCATAACCACCTCAAAATCTTGGCACCTCCTTGTGGACCCCACTCATGATTCCACTTAGCATAACAACCTCTCATGTTTGTTTTTCACATATCCCTCTTTTTTCCTTTTCTAGAATATACCTTTCATATCTTAGGACCATGGCCTAACTTCCGCACTACATATATCAGATTCAAACTTCAAAGATCTCATCAGTTTACCTATATTTAAATCTTAATAAATCAAGCTCAGAAAATTGTTTCCTGCAATAGCTTCTAGACATCTACATATTAATAATACTCACAATAGAAATGAAAGCATATTTACCTTTTCATCACTAGCAACAACAGGAGGTTCAAAAGAGTCCTCACCCTCTTGCCAATGCTTTTTAACAAACTGCTTAAGAAGGACTGCAGCTAAGTACGGGAAAGTTAAGTTATCCCAGTTCATAAGCCCATGGAAGAAGGAAAATGAAAACATTTGAGTTGTAACTCTAGTATAGTTCTTCACATGTTGATGAAAAAAAGGAACAAACAAGATAGCATAAAACTTTTGTTTTTTTCCTAAAAGAATAAGGGGGCATTTAGTTCAAGAAAATGTTTTCTGTTTTTACTTTTACATACAAAAATGTCATATTGTTTTGACTTTCTTTCCTGTTTGCAAAAGTTTGTAAATGAAACATGAAGATTATAGAAAGTTGTTTTCTCCTCAGAATAAAAGGGCATTTAGTTTGAGAAAATGTTTTTTGTTACTTTTACTTACAAAATGTCATATTGTTTTTCACTTTGTTTCCTGTTTTCGAAAGGATTATATAGGAAACATTTAAGATGATAAAAAGATTGTAAAGGATAGAAGAAACATAGCACAAATGTCCTTCATCAAGTTACTCTAAAGATTAGATAATTCGATAACAAGGAAAATATCAACTGTAGCGTTATTGCATACAACAGCAAATGTTTCCTTCCTTAGTTGTCAAATCAGCTGTCTTCTTCGTTTCCTACAAGTTCTATCTAGCAATCCCTTTCACCAATGATAAAAACTAACATAATGATTGTTACTATGAACACTGAAAAACTCACAAAATATTTCTTTCTTTAAGAAAAATAATGAAAAGATGGAAGGAAATGTTTTGGTTCCGACTTTCGAATAAAAAATAACACTAAGTATGTGATCATTATGAAATAGGATATTTGACGCAGTCCCACCACGAGCTCCTTGTTTGCAGCAACTTTTGATAATGCACTGCCAAAACCTTCAGGAGAATTTAACATTTAAAATTAGGATAGAAACATGGTTGAACCAGATTAAGAATATTCGTTAAGCAAAAGTAGCATTGAATGAGCATTACAAGTTATGCTCCTTCATCTCCATGGTCAAGTTATAGACAATATACAAATTACAAAAGAAGATAAAGCAAAACAGCAATAAGTGCTTCACTAAAGAAAATCAACCATATAATTCCCGTTTAAGTATGACAAATACAATTCTCGTTCAACAATGATAATTATCAAACCCGCACAAGATTGATACATAACACCATTATCATATGTTCACATTCAACAAGCTGCCACCCTAGTGAATATCATCATTTCCTTGTTGTTAAATGCTTATGCAGATGCATCCACCTCCGAAATACCAAAAATCACTCTTCCTTTCATCCTTTCAGTAACACATTAAAAACAAAAAACAACAGCATTGTCGAACAAACTAAATTTCCAAAACCAATAACCACTCCCCCTCAAGTCCTCAACTGCAAAACACTCACTCCACATCACACCACACAAACAGCAATCAGAGCACACCTAACAAACCAACAAGCGTCAATTCAGTTCACCTAATTTTGAATAAACAATCGCTTATGTTTCTAAACAAACGTTTCCGAATAACCAACCCATCCCAAACATGAACTAAGGTTTTTCATCACGGAGCGAAATCCGCATCCAATTAGGTTTTCGGCTAAGAGAATTGAAGTGATGAACGAAACCTGGTTGGCGAGAGGCTTGATCGAGGGAAGCTTCGGCGAAACAGCGAACCTCGGGGTTGGGGTCGAGTGTGGCGGACAAGCAACTGAGCAGCCATTGCTGATCTTGATCCACGAGGTTCCCCATGCGCGAAATGGAAAACCCTAGAGCTCGATGATGGAACGGCGACGTTTGTTGCTTTCGCTGCTTCACACTTCGCCGCGCTGCCTTTTCCCGCTCTGCAGAAGAAGGAATGTATATATAGGGGAAGAGCTGGGAAGGTGTTTTTCAAGTGTTATTAGTTATTACTTGGGTAGTGGCAGAAATGAAATTTTGTGATATTCCTTGATTTTATTTCTTATTTCTTACTAGCCTTTTAATTTTTAAACCGTGGAAATGCATGAGTTAATTTTTTGTGCATATAATTATTGCAGGTTAAATAGAACTTCTCCTTATCTACATTTTAGGTTTTAGTTTTTTTTTTTTTTACTGATGTGACATTTTTATAATTTGTCATGTGTTATCAAGTTGATCAAATTGATATGATAAAGTAATGAAAGAATCCATTTGACCTAACAAAAAAATATTACAAAACTAAAATTAAGTTTTTTAAACATCAATTTCTCTTAATAAAAGAATGTATATTTGATTACGTGTGTCATATTTTGATTCAATTGCCCATTTGATTCTCATAACAAAACAAAATTATACTTTTGTTGTTTCATCTTCAAACTAAAAAAATAAAAATAAAAAACTATTGAAATTACTATATAATAAAGAAAAGTCAACTCAAGCTTTACTTGTAAGATTAAATTTATAATTTTATCTATATGCTTTCTAAAAAAATATGCATAGAATAGAAAACCAACGGGCAAAAAAAATTGAAGTTGTGATAACATATACCTTAGTGGCTTCACTTCAGATTTTAGAAGAATTTTTCTCCTTTTTCTTGACTTAGTCGAATTAATGTCAAGTTCATCACATCTATTATCAAATTGTTGTGTTCGGATTCAGAGAGTCCTCCTAACTTCTATTTTTGTTTTACTCTTTTATCATTATGTTTAACTTCACTCATTTCTTTGTCCAACTTTTCCATATCCATTTGATCCTATTATATTAGTTAAGTGTAGGATAAGGTGTGGGAATTGTGGCATTCGAATAACTTTCGCACATTTGGCATTTTTTTTTATTATTATTCTCGAATGTTTAAGTTCCCTCATTTTTTTTTCCATTTCTTTCATGTCCATTTGAACCTATAGTTTGACTCAAGTGTTGGATGAGATTTGGGTATTTTGGCATCGAAATCATTTTCACATATTTTCTATCCCTTTTTTTTAAAAGAAAAAAATCAATTGATTGTGTTGATATTGTGAGTTATCTTAGTTTGGGGTTTGTGTGTTTTGGTTTTTGATTCAAACAAAAAGCTTTTTATGTTGTGGTAGGGTTTGATTGTTATACTGTAATGTCATAGCAACCGCGCATTGACTTTCCCATTTCTCCTTTTCCTCTCAAAACCCTTTCTTTTTCCCGCAGCCCACAAAACCTGTCTCCGAAAAATGATGATCTCGGACTCATTCACCATTTGATCATCGTGAAATTTGAGTACCACGTTGCAACCCAATTTCAAGCATTCTCACCGTTGGGAATTGCAAAATCATATCTGAGCTTAGAGGAAAACCCTTCGCACTGTAGCCTTTTATTTTCTCGCAGGAACCCAAAACTGTCTCGGTAAAACTATGATCCCGGTTTCATTAACCGTTGGATTTTCATGAAATTTTGATATATTGTTTGAAATTCAATTTCTCACACTTTCACCGTTGGGATTTGCGAGATAATATTCGTGGAGGGAGAAAAAGGAATCACATGAAGACAGTACAAGTGGAGGCTTCAATCTCTTCTTCGTCTCTCTAACGTTCGAGAATTCTATCGGAGCAGTCGGAGGAAAAATTTGAGGAATCTTAGGAAACCGCTAGAGATGCCGCTATCGTTGTCAGAAGACACGTGAGTCCGCTCAGAGGTAAGGGATGAGTTATTCACAATTGGAGATTAGTGAGAACATGTGTAGGGATCCTTAGAGATATCAATTGGAATGAGTTTTGGGGTGTTTTTGTAATTTTTATTTTATCCTTATAATTATTACAATGAATTATATATGTTGACAGACCAATTGTTGTGAAATTGATATGTTATTGTGTTGAGCGTGAACCCTATAAATCGAGCATTTTTTTAATTAATATGAATTGATGAAATAAAGGAAAAATTTATATATAATTTAAAAAATTAATATCATAATTGAAATTGACCAAAGTGTTCATATAATTATTTAGAATTTGTGCATTGAAAGCTTACTTTGATATTTGTGATTCAATATGATGTATGCTAGCTTATATATATAGAGGTAGTTATTTATATTAATAATTTATGTAAATAATATTGTAGAGTGTTATAGTATGATTCCAAAAATTATTAAGTGTTGAAGTTTGAGAATATTATGGTTAAATTTGATGAACATGTGTGTGTTGTACCTTATGAATATCATTAGGAATGTTATGAGATGGTTGATGTGATGTTATGAGATGTTAAAGTGTGGACATGATATTCGATTGTGAATAAGTAGATGTGTTTAACACTTGATGTTACATTAATTATATTGTGAGTTATGAATTATACAATAACCCGACCAGTGTTTATGCGCAGTGTTAAAGAGAAAGTGTAGGTTCCTAGTTAGGAACCAGTGTTAAATTGTAGCGCAATTGTGTTAAACATGTTTGAAACATGAGTGTGAGGTCGTGATATTGTATAATTCATGAGCAGTGTTTATAAATGAAATATGTGATGAATTATGGAATAATATGTTGCCTCGAGATTATAATATTGTTATTGAGATTGAGTAAAAGTGTAAAGTAGAACATGTGTTAAATTGTGAGATACGTGAAAACATGTGATGATGGATTGTGACATTATGAGATGTGAAATTGTGAATAAGTTCTGGTTGTGAATAAGTGTGTGATTAACTCTTGATGTGACATTATTTGTGTTGTAAGCTGTGAATTGTACAATAATCCGACCAGTGTTATCTTGAGAAAAGTGTAAATGCGCAGTGTTAAAGTGAAAGTGTAGGTTTCCTATTTAGGAACCAATGCTAAATTGTAGCGAAAAGGGCTCGATTTAGGAACCAATGCTAAATGTAGCGCAATATGTTGTACGTGTTTAACACACGAGTGTGAGGTCATGGGTATTGTATAATTCACAAGCAGTGTCTATGTGTTAAAATGATTTTAGGGGTTGGACCTGAATCAGGAGGGAGAGGCCCTGATGGACTCTTCGGAGTGTAGGCCTTGGGGGTCACCGGGTTTGAGTGCTTCTTTAAGCCTATGCTGATCCCATATGGTTGGAGCATTCTCGCAAAATATCGTGACCCTGAATGGTCTCCCTATGATCTTACTTAGTGAGAGTGACCTGACAAATCCATTGTTTGGTGTGTCTTGTTATGTACTCCTAAGCGCCCCTGGGTGGTTTTTCACTGACATGGTACCACATTGCATATAGGCTTGAGTCTTAGCATAACTGTCTCATGCGTTTGCTAATTGTTTATTATGAAATTGAAGTGTTATTATGTCTTGATCAGAGCGTGTGATTCTTGTGTAATGTGATTGATGGTTGAAAAGTGAACTTTGAATGACAAAGTGGTGGAATTACGTAAATTACGTGTAACTAAGTTTTATTTGGTTTATATGATATGTATATCTAGTTGTCTTGTTTCTCTATTAGTTAGGAATGTGATGACTCACTCCTCGTGTGTTGTTTGTGTTTGGATCCTGTGATGATCTTGAACTTTGTGTTCGAGGGAGCAGATGACTAGGTGAATTGTTTTAAGGAATCATGTGCTGAAGGACGTCAGGATATAACGCTCTGATAGGATGTGGCATTGGGGTATAGGATTTTATAGACGACCTTGTTTGAGCTGAAGTGAATTTATTATTTATTTAGAAAAGTTTTATGATGATATTAGAAAGGTGAATGTGAGCTTGCTACCCTCTTGAAAGGCTTGTATTTAAATATGTTTTAAAAACTTGAATTAAGTTTAATTTTTTTTAATTATTTCTTTTATTATTGGTACATATATGTGTGGGGTAGAGGGTGTCACAGTTTTGAAATTGATTGAAAAGGAAGAGTAGACACTATAAGAAAATTGACATATGCCTACGGAGGCTGTTACCTACAGACATGAATTATTGTAGGTAAATGTAAAAAAAATACTTATACCTACACTTGTTTGTCATAGGTAAAATTTAAAAATTTGTACCTGTTATTATTTGGTGTAGGTAAAACTCAAAATAATTTCTACTTACAAATGTTCAGTGTTGGTAAAATTTCAAGAAACTTATACCTACGATTATTTGATGTTGGTAGAATCCTATAAAACTTACACCTATTGTGCATTGGTGTAGATAAAGTTTAAAAAATTTCTACTTGCAAATACAAAGTGTAGGTAAAATCTCATAAAATAAATACATATTAAAATAAATATTTTTTTAAAATATAAATGTTATCTAACATGCACCTAATATTAGATAAAATTAAAACTTATTCTACAATTAATCTTATCATATTCTACACGTATCCTTATAATTATATTTATTATTTTTGTAAAAATAGCACATATTTAATTTAATTTATCTTTTTTAAATTCATATTTTTAATTTTTATATGTAAAAAAAATATTCTGCTAATTTTAAGGTTAACCAAAAGGCATTACATCATTGTTAACCCCCCTGGACAATTTAAATTTAACTCAATGACACAAATTTATCTAAAAAGATAGGGTTATTATCATGATATTTTTTAATCTAAAATTGAGGATAAAACCTTTAGCCTTAGGTTATATATCAATATATCAATAATATATAGTGTCACCTTTTCTAGGGCTCGCAACACTATAATCTCACACCTCTCCAAAATCTGTTTCCCCTTTCTTTCAAACTTTTTTGTCTTCCAACAAATCAGTGATGGCGACTACGTCGGTGGTGCCAGCGACAATCTGGAACGGGCAAAATCTCCATGATTGCTCTCGTCGTTTGCTAGGTTGTTAATACCTCCGTCAGAGAGTGAGTGCCCCCTTCAGTTTCTTGTGTTTTATTTGCGTTCTATTTTGTTGGATGATATTTCTAGGTTAAGGTTTTGCGACAAATTGGTGTGGATTTGAGAAGCCTGGGGCCCTAGGTTTTAAGTTTTTGTTGTGTTTCTTTTTTGTGTTGCTGGAATTATGGACAAAGATGAAATTTTAGTGAGGTGTTGGAGAGGGTTTTGTTGTATTGCTTGAAATTCACGATGAATGAGGAATATGAAGCTGCAATTGCAGTTGCGTTTCAGTCACAGAAACCCAAAAGCCTTGATGTTGTGATTGAAATCGGGGTTGGGGTCTTTATTTGCGTTCTGTTTGTTGCTCAGTGATCTTGCCAGTGCCACTGGCTATATGCCCTGAAAAAAACGCTTCCAAAAGCTGATGCCTTCACTGCACCCTGCTCTTCTATTACGCGTGCCTGCAATCCTGAAAAGCTTACTCCCCTAGCGCATCTCGCCAGTCAAACTGGCGAGTCCCCTGCATGGTCAAATCGCCAGTGCAACTGGCGAGACCAATGCCACGTGTCGACGCCAGCCCAAACTCACCAATGAGGCTGACGATTTCCTTCAAACCTCATGCATTTTACGTAAAAAAACAGACCCATGCAAAAATAAGTTCCAAAACAGCACCAGTTGAGAAAATAGTTTGGAAAGGTAGCCCCTTTGGCAAATTTGCCCATCAATGTCCCACCATATGGGGTGGATTTATAATTACTTCATTATTTATAAAGTATTTTATTGTGTCTATGTCTGCCTCGTATATGCACAAATATATGTTAAGTGAGTATCAATAAATTTTATAAATATTTGTGAGTATATCTACGGTTATACCTGAATATCTGTTAATTAAATAAAACTAAAAAAGTTTGAAGAATGTATTATAAAAAAATAAATACTTTTCAAACATATATTTAAACTAAAAATAAATAATTCTGAATTATTTATATTTTAATTAAATTAGAACAAATTAAGTAATTTCAAATTACTGTACCCGTAGGTTCGTGTACATTGTTACTTATCCATGCTTCATTAATAAGCAAGTAGAGGAAAAATAATTTATTTTACTGCAAACCATAGATATTTGTGAAATTATCTATTTTCATTTCATGGCATATTTTACCTACTAGTACACTTTTATTTTTACTATCCCTCATCGTTATATTTATGACCTAAATAAAAAGTGCAAAATAAAAACTGAGAGTTAAAAAAGAATTTCATAGTTTGTTGTACCCTTGTCTAAAAGTTAGAGAGAGCTTCACCACTTTTGCTGAGAAAGAAAAAAATAGCATTTCAGTGTGAAAGATTTGATAACTAAATGAAATTAATTAAACATTTGTAACTATTATTGTGGATAAGCTTATAAAATATCCATATGATGGATCAATTTTTGATATCTAAATTCATTTATTATGTTCTATTTAAATATTGACTCCATTTTATAAAATAGATTGGATACGGAACCCTATTCTATATCTCTATCACGTGACCGGTTTATGATGGTCATGTGTTTTATAACACATGATTAATTTTCGTAAACTCATTTGAATTTTTGCATGTCTATTTCATGGTTTCAAATCTTTCTTTTTGGACATTTTGTTTAAGCATAATTATCTTTTTAGTTCTTAAAATTTAGGATGAATTTAATTTTAATATCTCAATTTAAAAAGAATCATTTCGTTAATAATTTTTCTCTATTCCTTCGTAAGCTATAATGTGATTTGTAACTGTAATCGAAGGCATCCAAATATTTTTATTGACTTTTTTACATTTTTTTTAATAAATATGAAGAATGATTCATATACTTAAATAACCTTACAGAAATTTTAACATATAATAAAAATTGTATCCAAAAAATGTCTTGATGGGAAATTATTGCTAATAAATACTGTAATTAATTAAGAAACATTTTTATAATGCCATATCTAATATATTTTTAATTCAATAAATATGTCTATTAAAAAAATTATTTTTATTTGTTTTAAAAAATTAGGAATAATCATTAGTAATATCCTAATAATAATAATAATTTTGATTATGAGTGCTGTAAAGATACTAATTAAGAAGAATATAGTCTATTAAATGTTGTGATCCATTTCTTTCTTTTTAATTTATTTACCATTTCAGTGATATTTAGCAAAAAAAATGTTCTATTAAGAAAGATATAATATAATTTATTAAATAAAATTTTATTTTAATAAATATAAATCATATTGATAAAAAATATAAATCTTCTATTTATTTAATTCATTTGTATTAAAAGAAAAATGGTATGACCGTATAAAATTTTGTGTTCATTACCGCTTTCAATTGAACCAAATAAAGATACCTGATTTTGGCCACGGTTACTTTTTTTGAATAATTTCTAAACCTACTCTCATTGAAAGATGACTAAAACACTTTCACTACAAAATGGTTTTCTTTGGTGGATATTTGATGTTCGAAGTCCGAACAGTTTTCTTCGTGGAGTTGCGAAATTGTCTTTTAAACCGTTGTTTCTATCTACTCAAATAAAAATAGCTTTAATTTTGATTTTTTCCCCCTAAATACACATTCTTTTCTATTTTTTCTCAATCAACGTTACTTTGTAATTTAATTTCTAATATACACTACTTTCTACTTTCTCTCTCCTTTTTATTTTTTTAATTAAAATATTATAAAATATAAATATTATATTATATAATTTTTTAATTGGTTTTAAAATTACTTATTTATTAAATTAAATTTTATATTTTTATTATTTTTATTTTTTTAAAGAAAAAATATACAGTTAAAGAAAAATAAAAAAAATTAGATAAAATTAGAGTAGAATTTTTTAGTTACTTTTGTAGTTAAATTTATGCTCTGTTGATATTTTTTTGGTTATGTTCGTTAATTAAAAAAATAAGAAAATTAGTTAGTAGTATTAAAATAAACTAAAAACACAGTAAAAAAATAATTGATACATCTATTTTATACAATAGACATAAAATTTCAAAAATAAAAATATATTAAAAATATCTTTAAAAATATTTATTTAACAGTTATATTTATTATTTATGGCTTGTAGATATGAAAAGAAAATATTTAAATATCCAAAAGATACTGATAACTGTCAAATATGAGCTATTTTTGATAATAAAAATATATTAAAAATATCTTTAAAGACATTTAATTAGCAATTATTGTTTGCTGTCACCCTAATCAATGTGTGGCATATGAGCAAGATCAGTCATGAGTTTTGATCCAAGGAAATGGTCGTCCATTTCAACTCGCATTCCCACTAAGATGAACGAAGAAGAAGAAAAGAAAATGAATAGTAGTAAAAAATATGAAATTGGCCTAGTATAATTGTTTAAGTTTTTTATTGATAATGCACTATAATGTTCTATAAATAAGTTGTTAAACAAAAAGTCTTCTCATTTTTAATTAAATCTAATGACATAAACAAATTAATTATATTTATTAATATAATTATATTAAAAATAATTATATTAGAAAATTCATATTTTAAATAAAAATATTCACCTAAAAAATATGTTAAGTAAATTAAATAATAAAACAAAAATAATTAAATTTAATAATATCATTTTCTTTAAAATAATTAGAAAATAAAATTATAAAATTTAATTTAATAAATAAGTAATTTTAAAACCAATTAAAAAATTATATAATATAATATTTATATTTTATAATATTTTAAATTAAAAAGAAAAATAAAAAAGAGAGAAAGTCTAAAGTATTGTATATTGAAGATTAAATTAAAAAATAACGTAGATATAGAAAAACCAGGAGATAAGATATAGTTAAGAAAAAAACCGCATCTTTTCTCTCCATATAAAGTATTAACGCGTGATTCCAGCACCGAAAGTGGGTTGTTACGTTAAACAGAGTTTGTTAAGTTTTTTTTTTTCAACAAATTAATTATAAGCGTAAAAATAAACATAATTTTAATGTATTTAATTTAATTAATGTGCATTCATGTGTGAAAATAAACATAATTTTAATGCATTTAATTTAATTAATGTACATGTGTGAAAATAAACATAATTTTAACGTATCTAATTTAATTAATGTACATGTGTGAATAAACATAATTTTAACGTATCTAATTTAATTAATGTAAATGCGTGAAAATAAACATAATTTTAATGTATCTAAATATTTGATTTTTATTTATATAACCTGTTTTTAAGAAAATAAACAAAAATAAAATTAAAAAAAGAAATAAATACATGTCTGATAAATCACTAAATAAAAATCACATTAATTTTTTTTAGAATTTAAAATAAAGTTCATGAATAAATAAATAATTAATTAAAAATACAAAGAAGGAAGAAAAGCAAAAGGAAACTAAAAGAAAAAAAATGAAAAAAAAATAAATGAAGAATACAAATACATGACCTGACAAAAAAAACACGTTTTCCTTTTTCTCACTGGATTTTTAAATATTTTTAGAAGTTTCTCAATTTTAACATCTTTAGCTAGTAAATAAAAAAGAATCAAACAAACGAGGATTAATTTTTGTTTATTAATTCATGTGTCATGCATTTTGTATATTTTCTTTTCTTGACATTTATAATATATTCTTTTTAGTTTTTATTTTCCTTTCTTTTCATTTTATTGTTGTCTTTTTCTCATTTTATGAACATTATTTTAAATTTTAAAATTGGATAAATAGTCAGTTTTGTCCATGAGTAATTCGCATCTCTAAAGCACGAAAATATAAAATTTAGTCCCCGGACGTGTAAAAAGTGTAATAAATATACCCGGTCATTAACCATTAATACACACAGGAACAAATTTGTCACTGAAATTATCTCTAATTGTTAGCATATCGACATATTTGTCATAAAATATTTTTTTTTATTTTTCTTCTTCCCCCCACTTCGCCGACAAATGCATCCTTGAAAGATGAAAATAGAAAATTTAATCTTTAAAAGTGTAAGGATGCAACAAATATATCTGGACGTTAATAGTAGATTGTGACTAATTATTATAATTTGAAAAAATTTATAATTATTGTGACAAAATTTTGGGAGAGTTATATTACACTAATAAGTGTATGTTTCCGTTATATAATTTTTAAGCTATCAATACAAAAAAAAATTATTTAAAACAATAAGAAAATCATTATTTATTGTTTAATCAAATACTATTTATTTCATTGTTTTTTGTAATTTTTTCATAATAAAATATGAATGTTTATTAGTATATGCAATGACATCAAATTACAACTTATAATAAAAGTTTGTTGATTTTTAAATTAACTTTTTTAAATTATATATAATTATTTTTTATTGACTCATGATTTAAAAAATCATTCAAAAGGAGATAATTTTTTTTACAAATTAAAAGTATTACAATTGTAATTTTGCCTATAAATTATTCATGGATCTAATTTAATTATAATGTTTTACAATAAGTATTTTTTTTACTTGAACCTTTCATTAAGCATGAGAATATAAAAAAAAAAATTTACAAGTTTATAAAACGAGTTTATTTCTTTTACACTTAATTTAATTTACGAGTTTTTATCATTAAGTTAATGTTAATAAAGAAAATACAAAAATAATTATTTAGTATATTTTTTATTATTTATTTTTTTTACTTTCACTTTTTTAATCTTAATTTTATGATTTGAATTTCAGTTAACAAACAAATCAAAATTTTAAATGTAGACTGACTTTTGTTTGTTATTTGATATATATGAGTTAAGTTAAAAAATATTAAATTACTAATTCGATCCTTTTGTTGCAATCATTTTAATTTTTTTTTAATTGTAATAATTAATCACAATCTACTATTAATATCCAGATATATTTATTGTACTTTTTACATTTTCAGGAACTAAATTTTATAGTTTTTTCACCAAGTACACATTTGTGAGCGAAGTGGAAAGAAGAAAAATAAACAAATATTATATGACAAATATACTCCTATGCTACCATTTAGAGTGGTCGCATTGTGACAAATTCGTCCCTCCACGTCACATACGCTATTTTATTAACAGAGGTTAATGATCAAATATATTTATCACACTTTTTACATTTTAGAATATTAAATTTTATATTTTGATCGATCAACAATTAAAGAAATAAATGTAGTTATTCATGCTTTAAAAAATTTATTCTCTAAAGCATCACAATTGCAGAATGTCCTTACAATATATTAATTATGCAATTTTAATCTCTAAGTATCATGTCAGGATGTCAACACACATGTTAGTGACGTATCAATGTATGCTAGGTCATTTGTTACGTCAATATTTTAGTGTAACATTATCTCAAGCATTGAACAATTTTTTTTAAAATTTGGACAATAATTTAATGGTTGACCAACATTAATTACTCAAATTAAAAAAGGTTTAAATATTCTCTCAATCGTCCTCTACAACAGTGGTGTATCCTCTCCATTGTCAACTATCATTGATGTAGAGTTGGAGGGCCTCGTTGCTGCCTCATTGTTAGTTGTTTGGTGTTTCGCCACCGATGTCGTCCTCTCCATTTCTCATATTTAACTTATTTCTCTATTTCAATTCGATTTCCACTATGAATCCAATTTTTTTAAATTGTGTTCTATGTTTTACATTTTGTGGTGGATATATGTATTAACTATAGTATAGTATGAAGATATCTTTTAAATATATATATATATATATATATATATATATATATATATATATATATATATTATATTTTATGATAATTTTTAACGGTTAATATCTTAAAACTATTAATAACATTAAAGAAAAATTGAATGTTTTAAAAACACAAAGGACTAAAATGATTTCTTTTTAAATGAGAAATTAAATTGAATTCAAAAAGATAAAAGACTCAAAATGATATTTATAACCTTAAAAAAAAGAAACTTAGAGTCCATTTGGAGTTGCTGTGAGTTTTTTATTTTTAGGTTTCAGATTCAATTTTTAAAACAAAACATATTTGACAAAAATGATGCTGAAAACAAATTTTAATTATTTTGTAATCACTTTTACACCCATTTTTAAAACCAAGAAAAAAATTATAAGTTTAGTTTAGTTTGAAAAATCACACATTTTCCATATTTGACGATGACAGTTTTTATTGTCATCATTATTATCACCATCGTTACTACCATCCATATCACATTTGTCATTGTCACCACCGACATCATTACCATCATCATCATTATCACAACCATAATTGGTTGTCACCATGACAACCACAAACACCGTTACCACCACCACCATCGTCATTGGCATCACCAACATTATTACCACCACCATCACCATTAGTGTAATAACCACCACAACCATCACCACCACCACCACCATCGTAATTGACTCATTGCTACAACCACTACCACCTTCGTTGTTACACCAACATTGCTACAACCATCACATTGTCACTGTCACCACCATTTGAATCATCGCCACTACTGCCATCATTGTCACTACATCGTGATCATTACTGATATTTCTATCGTCGTTGTTGTTGCTAACATCAGTATTATCATCATTGTCATCACTACCACAACAAAAAATACTTTTAAACTAATTTTAATACGATATGAAAATTTCAAAATAAATTTACCTGAAACTAATCATATTTTGAAAACTGGTTCAAAGTTTTTTAGAAATTAAAACTAAAAATCGATTGATATTTTTGAAATTTTCAACACTCAAAACTAAAAACCACCCTAAATGGGTCCGTATTTTTTTTTCACCCTAAGAAACTTAGTTGCACCTTTTAAAAATATAAGAGCATAAATTGAACCTACCAAATGAGTTAAGGACAAAAATGTAATTCAACTTTTTATTTTCCCACCTTTTCAATTTCTTGGGTTTCGTCCTCCGTTTTCTAATCCCCTTTGATTTCTTTGATTTTTAGAAAATCCGAATTTAAATTTGTCCCACCGGTGTGTTTCCTCTTCCATTTTAAAATTTTGTTACTGTTTATTCAATTCTCTTGGCTCAGTGCATTATTCTAAGGTATTAAACCAAATCCTTGCATTAAATTTGTCATTTTTGTGCCCCATAGATTTGTTTTAGCTCATCTAATTAATGGTCCAAGTTGAGATTGGTGGTGGCTTTTCTCCCTCATTCGCCTAATGTGTGAATAGAATCGTGTTCTGAGTGATAACACTAAATGCCAAAGGGTGTCAAGATGATAAAAAATGTACTCATTTTGTTTTTCTATTTAACACATAACATTGAGCAAAATCCTGAATGAATTAGTCACGGTGGTGATTGGTTTAACACAAATTTTTAATATGCTCAAACTTAAATGACAATTTTTTTAATATACTCGTTGATTGAACTTTGAATCAAAGGATCTTGGTCTTGAGAAAAACATCCTAGACCTTTGCTTCTTGCATTTTGATAGTCCTTACATACATGAATAATGTATTGGAAGACTCTATTCTTGGATTGGATAACATTTATTACACGATACTTTTGTCATACTTTATCAGTCAAAACATTTTTGTTAATTGAATCTGTCTAGCAGTATGACAAAAAGGAATTACAAAACCTGTTCTAGAATGGTCACAAACCAAAAGACAATGATTGCCCCCAAATTCTTCATAATTAATATGATAATACTCATATTGGTTTTCTTCAAATGACAACAAAATATGCTTATAGGCATCTAAGAAAGAGTAAAGTGGGCAACACACGGGGCAACCCAGTTCGTTCAGAGATAAAGACGACGTCGTTTTATTGGTTAATGAATTGGGAGTTGAAGTTAACTGAGACGCCGTCGGTGAGGTGGTGGTCTGCCTTGGCGTGGGACGGAGGGTGGTGGTTGTTGAGGTCAACCAAGAAAACGTCGAAACCGTATTGGACTCTTCCAACGGTGTTGAATACGATGGTTCCCGCTGGTGGCATCATTATTGTTGAGTGTATGAGGATTTGGGGTAGATCGGTGGGGGTTTAATAAGTGTCACTCTTGCACTTTTACGTGTGGCATGACGTTGGATTGTCAACATTTTCTCGTAAGGCATCTATGATTTGAACTTTGTTTCCGATAAACATGGCTGCTGGGTCTTAATCTTATTCTTACCTTAACAGCAAATATTCTTCATGATTAATGTGTTAGAAATTCATCATTTTTAGTTGATTTATTTTTTTTACCGTATGAATGGGCAATCATTCGTGGTTGGGCATTGGATAATGTTAATAATCACTATGCGTTTACCTACTTATTTGTTTGTTGTACGAAGAAGGAAAATAAACAAGCAAATAAACAAGAAATAAAGCATATTATATGTGACTAAAAATATAAATTAAATTAACATTCAATTTAGACATGATCGTATTTAAATTAACTTTAAAATATACTGGAATAACTTTTGAAAAAGAAACAGGAGAAAAAATGACACTCAACAGTCATTATCAAGTTATGATTTAAGATAGTTTGTTATTAATATATATATATATATATATATATATATATATATATATATATATATATATATATATATATATATATATATATATATATATATAATGCTTTTACCTTCTTTTCTTTTTATAGAATATAAGCTCTTACCTAAAAAAAATTATAAATCTATTTTGTACATGTATGATAGTTAGAACTGAATCTAACAGAAATATGATAAAAAAATCTAACAAAAATAATGATTCTCAATTCTATTTAAATGTTTCTAGAAGAGAGGTGTCTATTATAGCATTGGATCACTATTTCTAATAAAATTGCTTCTTGTAGAGGATATTATATGAAAATTATATATAATTCTGATAATTCATAATGTGTGTTTTTGTGTGACAATATTAATAGGATAGAATTATATGAAAAAAATAGAATGAAGATTAGGAAATGAAAATATCACTACTAGAAAAGTGTGATTTTACGACAGACATTTTACATCGGTTCTTTTGGAACCGCCTTAGAAAATGAACCGATGACATTTTTGTAATTATGTTGCTTAAAAAAGCATTATACGACATACATTCTAATACGGTTATTAAAAACCGCCTTAGAATGTCTATTAGTCATAAAAATTACGACAGATTTTATTAAAACACCGTCGTTATCTCGATAGCCCTGGAAATCCTTTTATTTTAAAACTCTTCATCTTCTGTTTCGAGTTTCTCACTATCTCCCTCTCCTTTTGTTTCTCACTCTCTCACTCTCTTGTATCTCACTCTCCACGGCGACCGCCATTGCCATCATCACTCAGGTTCAATTTGAACTCCGCAGGAGAGTCTCTACCTTCCCTCGAACTCGTCAAGTTTTTGGTCTCTTACATTTGGTTGGGCAACAATGTCCCTATTCTATGGAAGTTTGTTGAAAAGGAATTGACGCTTCAGATCGTTCCTCTTATGCTTCTCCTCACTCTCCTTTCTGCCAGATCCCTTTTTCCTTCCTTTGTTGTTGCTTTCTCAACTCTCGTCTCTTCTTATTTCAATTTTTAGGGTTTTGGATTTCTTTCTTTTTCCTTTTGTTACACTTTTGCTCTGTTCTCTCTTCATGGATCTATTTCTTCTCCATCTTGTTTTGGTAAAAGGGCTTTGTGAGGCATACAAGTTGGACAAGATGAAAGATGTTTTGGAACGAATGAAAAGCAATGGAGGGTTCAGCCCAGATACATTTACTTTTAATACCATTATTCATTTGGAACGAATGACACATTTTTTGGCCTTTGGTTAGCAACTCTTCATGTTGTTCAAAGGGTATAACTCTTTCTTTGCAACTCAATCTGTTTTCCTGTGAAGTTGTGGAATCAAAGCTGGTTTAAGGTATGTAATGTATATATGCTGAAATTGTTTAGCCATTTGTGGGGTATGTATGTATGTATGTAGTGAAAGATTTTAATGATTCTAGGCTTCAACCAATGGCATTTAAACAAACATATATATGCAAGTTTCACAATTTTTGCTTCCCTTTTACAGGATTTGGGCCCCCACCACAAACATATTCTTTGCTTCCGCAATACCGGTGATTTCATTCGGGGAACAACTAGAGTGAGATATTAGTACTAAATATTATTCTGACTTCAATGGATTCTTCTTTTTTCCTAAGAAAAAAAATAATATTATAATATATGATCCTTCTTAACTAAAAGAACCCTGGAAATAGGAAAATATTATAATTTATAACTACATTATCACAACTTGATGTTGTTTTGCATTTGCATATGGTGTTCTAACTGCAGTTCAAACATTGGCATCCCCTTCAATATGTGGCATTATTCACTCAATCCTTGGAGGGCAACCTTTGCTAATTTTAGGGGTGGTAGAACCTACTCTGATCATGTACACTTTCATGTTCAATTTTGCAAAAGAGAGACCAGAGTTGGGTCGGGATTTGTTTCTGGCATGGATTGGATGGTGGATAAGTTTTTGTTTATTTATGTATTTATTTCTCAATGTTTTCATATGGGGACCCTGATGCAATTGTTTTCGAGTACAATTCATCATAGTGTGACTTAACATTGTCCTATTTTCTTTTTCAACTTGACTTTGTAGGGTATTTGTTTGGACTGCACTATTGCTATTCTTGTTTGCCATCTTAGGGGCTTGCTCTATAATCAACAGGTTTACATGTATTGCAGGAGAGGTGTTTCTTGTTTGGCATACTCATTGCAATGCTCTTCATGCAACAAGCTATCAAAGTAAGAACAATTATCAAAGTTTACCTTTGTCATTCATTTGTTGTTGCTTGATACCAAGAGTTCACATGATATATTAGTACCTGAATTAGCAATGCACTTAAACTGTTAAGTGAAGACATATTAATGATTTTATATTACATCTCTTAACACTATGAATTTGTTACAGGTTGGCTTCATAGCCTAATAGCTGACTAAGTCAGAGGTTGCCCAATTGGTGAATGGTTGCAATGGATACAGTGTGTACTCAGGACCGACACCAGTCTCGGGATACAATGTATACTAAGTACTTTTTTTAAATATTATTGTTGCTTTGAGAGCATGGTTTTATTATTCTAGAGCTAATTGGGATCTTTTATGCAGGTTCTCAAACTATTGAATTTTTTTAAAATTTATTTTTTGAAGCTTTCATATTGACTTTTTAAAATTTATAGTATATTTTATACTATAACTTCTTTCTTATAAATAAGATCAAGACCGAGGTAGTATTATATGTACAAAGCCCCCTAGTATTATACATGAAGGAAAAATTTATCAGTTGAAGCTGTTTTGTGATAAAGACTACCTAGAAAAGCCCCTTAGTGTTCAGTTTCATTCACGGAGCAACATGACTTGTGTTAATCATGAAACAGGAGTGGCATCATTTATAATTTTCCACATGCTCTTGTTTTATAAATATTTTTTGATAAGTGCATGCTAGGACATATAAACTGCGGTAATAATAGTGTTTTCCATTTTAATTTTACAATTGTGATGATTCAAGATGTCTGTTATTAGAGATCTAATCATACCGGTGGTGATAACTTTGTCATATATGATCATGACTTGGAAAGGTAATAATTCAAATTTTATTCTCCTATGTTTCAGCAAGATTGATGTATTTGAAGGTTTACGTCTTTACGATGCAGTAATTAGGATTGGAAGCAAAAGTGTTTTAACTGAAAACTGCACGAGTATACAAATTTTTTGCAAAATTTATTTCTGCGTGCATAGCTCTACAATCTTTGTCTCTCATGAAAATGAAGCACTAATATATGATATTCTAAAAAGTGTCAAGCATCCAAAACTTTTGTAATTCAACTATTGCTTTCTAGTAATGCCATTTCATCTTTCATGAGTTTATATAATTCTTTTTCAGTCTGAAGAAGCATAGAGGTATTGGTTTGCTTTCATTTTGTACTATGTCAAGAAATTGATCCAGAAAAATGAGGAGGGTGGGAAGGAAGACACTGAGAACACTGGGCTTTGTTTGCTTCTTAGCAGATACCTTGTTTGTTCCTTACCATATTCCTACATTGAACACAAAGGATGCAAAGAAGGTAAACATATTCCTACACTGAACAATGTGTACACTTAATTTGTGCTTGTCCCGTGTTCCAATACAAATTACTAGTAGAATAGCGGTTGCTGTTTTGACTGATAATATTTCTCCAGTTATGGATGAGGTTTTATTTATTTTACTTATACTTTTGTTTATTTCTTTCAAAATGAAGGTGCCTAATTTTGTAAAGTCAGGGAATTAAATTGTTAGGTTACTATTAATTTAATTTGCACTATTTTTTCTATTGGAAAGCAGTGGTTGGCAAAGAACATTGATTGCATGATGTTATTGGTACTTATTCTGACTCTGTTATTCTGTGTTCAATTTTCATTTTCGGATGCCTATGAGGAAGCTATACATCCTCTTAAATTAGTTTCTTCACCAGCAGTTGCTAGCAAACAATGAGGTTCTTGTAAATGAATTTCTTCACGAGCATCACTATAGTGTTACTCATTAATTTCATGTCTCTCATGACATTGAAAACAATGTTGAGGTTAGTACCTATCGTATAAATGTTAGCATTGACTTAATGGCTAATCTAGAATCTTTTCATGTTGTTTCTCTGGTCTTTGATGTTCTTTCATGTTGTCTCTCTAGCCTTTGATGTTGATCTGCTTATGTATATTATCCCCCCAAGTATGAAATGTATGCCTAATCTAGAATCTTTTACAGTTATTTCCTATATTAAGTATTACTATAGAAAGCAGTAACATGCATTAAATTTACTGACAGCTGATGACATGCTAATTTTAGTTATGACTTTTGATTCCCATGTTTTTATGTTGCATCGGAAAATAAAGCATACAATGGACAAGGTCTTTTGGGATGGTATCATGGAAAATGAAGCAGGCCTTGCATCATATTCTTCTAATGACATGGGTGGTTAATTATGAAATTTATCCCTTATGGTACGGTATATGTAAGAATATGTGTTGTATATTACTTGATTTGTAATATTGGAGTAGGGAATTAAATATATATAGATGCAGACAAAGGTAATAAAATCATTGAATGTAGCTATTAGATCATAACTACATATTTATATATATACCTTGTATGTGTGAAATGACAAATTATTTAATTATAAGTTTTTTTTTCTATTGTACTGCTAGCTACTAAAACATATATACAAGCAAGGTAGACGCCACAAAAATTTTATGAAAATAATAAAAAAAACAACATTTTACATCGGTTCTGGAGGTACAATCGATGTAGAATGTCCACATTCTACATCGATTCTGAAGGTACAAACAATGTAGAATGTCAACTTTCTACATCGTTTGTATCTTTAGAACCGATGTAGAATATCCACATTCTACATCGTTTGTACCTCCAAAACCAATGTGGACATTCTACATCGTTTGTACCTTCAGAACCGATGTAAAATGTCCACATTCTCTAAGTCGGTCATCGAACCGATGTTGTAGGGCCTCAGGTTTTCAACGACACCGACTACAACCACACGTCGTAACCGATGTAGAAAGACCCTCAAAACCGATGTAGAAGGCCTATTTTCTAGTAGTGTACATACAATTATAAAAAAAAAAAGTTAAGAGATGAGGAAATTAACATACATACGCGTTGATGTCCCATGAGATAAGAGATTAGATGTTCATAAAGATGAGTTACAAGCAGAAAGAATTTAGTTTTATGTAAGGTCAATTTTGGAGAAGAAAAATGTTGTTCAATGGCATTATCTTCTTTTTATACAATAAAAATTATTTATTTGATTTTGTACAAATTTTACTTAATTTTTAGTTCTTATAATTAAAAATTATTTCTTTTACTTTTTGTACAAACTACTCAAAGTGTTGACACGGTTGGTTATGTTGAGAAGTTAAAAAATAGATGCCTAGTTGTCTCTTCCTCATGAGAACATAATGAACAAGAGTAATTATCATCAAGTATAGCCATTCTTCTCTTTCTCAAATTTGCTTTTGACTAAATTCTGTCCTATAACATGTTCTAGGAAAATGCCCCTACAATTAGAGGGTATTTTTGCTGTCCATGCCCGACAAAGACGATTGGAATTGTCCTCCACATTGCCACTGTGCAAGAGTTTCAAGTATGATCTTTTACACAGAACACACTTGTTTCATCTGAATTCCAAATTCACCTATCAGTTTCCTGCTCCCTCATCACCATCACAAAATCTTTCCTCCTACTCCTTTTCCCACACAAATCTTTTCCTCCTCCACTCAACCTTCCATTTCAACAAACGCTCCCAATGTCTCTCCACCACTTTGACACTTTACTAAGTCTTTCACCCTCCCCTCTTCTATAAGAAGTTCCATATTTTGCAATAAGAACTCTACCCTATAGGCTATCTTCATTGAAGAATATTCTCTACCCCATATTCTTTTTCTTTAAAATATGTAATTTCGGATGAAAGTGAGTTTTGAGAGGTGAGAAATTGTTGGTGCTTAGTAGTGTGAAATAGAGGGGTATGATTCAGGCATTCAGCTATAGGCTATAACATATAAAATTGCATGACGTTAATGAGAGTAAACATAGTTATTATTTTATCCGTCTTGATTGACACACAATGATTTACATCTCTGATTTAAAGACGTTGTTGTTGCACATGGGTGCGATCACGATTATAAAAATTGTATCAAATCTTGACGGAATCACGATTATAAGTGTGTTTGGGTTTTTGTTTCAACACCTCAAACAGTTGTTTATTTCAATCCATTTGGAGAGTAATTTTCCCGTTTGAGGGCATTGGAATGTATGTGAATGCTTATTAATTCAAACACACCTATGTATAGTGTATGTTTGATTGCACATCTCGGATCCATGTTCAACTGATAATCACGTTAAATTAAAATTGATGTGAAAGCAACTAAGAAGAACATGTTTGTTAGCCAATTTTCACGTCCATTTTCAATTTTATGCAAAAGCTACAAGACATGCTTTGACTGTGATATGCCATTATTTTCTCCTATTTCTTAAACCTTTTTGTATCATTTTAATTACTGATTAGTCTTAATTGTCAAATTAATTAGACAGTTTTATTATTTGGGCTCATTTAGCTAATTTGATGTTTTTAATCTAATTTCAGGAATTAATGAAGCATTGAGCTTAATCCGGATTTTGGTTGTGGACTTAAAGAGGGCAAATAAAGCAACGTTTACCTTAGTTAATTTCTAATTAGGAGATTGCAATTTTATTTTTATGATGTTCAGTGTTTATTTCGTTTTGGGCCAGAATAATGTAATAGGGCCCAGTGACTCTGAGTGACCCTTATAAATAGTAGCCTTGAGATTCGTGTAAAGGGAATTCCATTATTCAGAGCATAGGGTTTTAGGGTTTTACGTTTTTAGCTTTGGATTACTGTTCACGTTAAGACATTTTCCTTTTTTCTGCTTCATATTGCAATTTCGTTTCTTGTTCCTTCTTCTGCTTTCATTTACGTTTTATGCCTTTAGCTTTATTTATGTTTCTGATTCTAGTTTCATTTATGTTTTCTACCTTTAGCTTCATTTACGTTCCTGCTTTTGTTGAGCTTATGGAAGGCTAAATTCCTAGTGTTGTTTCCCTCTGAGGATGAAGCGTAATTCTCTTTGAGGTTCTGTTTTTAATGTTGCTCTCCTATCGGTTTTCCCTTCACCAATTAACCCACATGCATTCTGTTAATCTGTGCACGCTTAGTGTTTGATTAATTGCCTCTGTGCTTAAATTGCGTTCGTGCTTAATGAACAAGGGGTTAATTGGTGAATGTGTTGCTTAATCACATATTGACAACCCTAAGTTGATTTTCGCTTAGTAAATTAAAATAGGGTTGGATTAAGTGGTTAACTGTTAGGGATGAATTCTTCATAACCTAGGACAAGAGAATGACTTCTGAATCAGAGGAAACAACACATTTTTAATACTATTAATTTCGTATTCCAGTTCGCTTGTTCTTTAATTCACAAAACAAACAACCCCCCAATTGTTACTGTTACTGCAAGTATATTATGAACATTTGGTTTATCGTTGCTCGTTGGGAAACGACCTAGGATCACTTCCTAGTTATTGCATTTTAATGTTTATATGATTCGGGTACGACCTTGATCAAATTTGGCACCGTTGCCGGGGGAGCAGTGTCCAAAGGTTCATGATAGCTAGTGATTCGTGTTTTATGTTTAGTTGTTTTATGCTTTCGTGTTGTGTTAGTGTTGTTTAGTGTCTTGTTATTTTGTTTAGTATGGTGTTTTGTTTTAGTTTTTCTGTTCAGCGCTTCCTCTGTTTCAGTTTTTGTGTTTTGCTGTGAATAGTGCTTTGCGACGAATTTAGCGATCACTTTTGCTGACCTGGAAAACAGAGTAGTAGTGCAAATCCCTTAGCGACTGCTGCTGACAATTTAATTGGCGATTTTTGTTTTGATAGTTAGGGTTGTTATTTTTGGTTGAATTTTGGTGTGGTAGGTTCTTTTGACTCATATTTTGTGTGAAAAATACCAGGAACACTTGTTGTGGCTAGATTTGAGAGATTCAAAAAAATTTGAGAACTTGTGTTTAGCAAAACTTTAAACGGCCATAACTTTTGCTTCGTGTATCAAAATGACCATTATTATATATGTATTTGGGGTAGAAAAAAATTTCCCATATCGTGGCAGCCTGCCCCAGGCCGGCTGAGGTCTCTAACTTGCTATAATCGCCTATTTACTAGATTTTTTTTTTTATTTTTCAAGTTTTATTGTTTTATTTTTCTAAACTTTCCTTAGGTAGTTTCCATAGTTAGACTTTGAGTTTTTGTCTGAAATTTTTTGTGCTATCTTTTCATGATTTTAGGGTGTTGCTCACAAAATTTTAAGTCATTTGATATCATTTGATGGTAGCTATAATTCAAACCTACACTGTTACTTGCATAAGAAGGCAACTAGTTGTGCATGCTGAATGTAGTATATGACTAGAGGCAATCCATCTGACTTACAACCCTTTGATCCTGAAATAGATAGGACATTTCATAGATTAGTTAGGCATAGTGTGCATCTTGATTACCCTGAACATTTTGTACCTTTTGAGCATCCTGAGCATTCTGTTATTGGTGAGTCTGACCATTTTGTGGTTGGTTATTTTGAACATCCTGATTTTGAGTATTCTGATTTTGAACATTCTGAGAACATAACACAACCTCCACCCCGTGAGAGGACTCTAAGGGAAATGGCTGCACCTGATTTCACCTACGAAAGCTTGTGCATCCAATACCCTGATGAGGATGTCCCATATGTTCTTAAAACTGGACTGATCCATTTGCTTCCAAAGTTTCATGCCCTTGCAGGTGAAGATCCGCACAAACATCTGAAAGAATTCCATGTTGTCTGCTCCACCATGAAACCCCCAGATGTCCAGGAGAAGGATCACATATTTCCGAAGGCTTTTCCTCATTCTTTAGAGGGAGTGACAAAGGACTGGCTATATTACCTCGCTCCAAGGTCCATCACGAGCTGGGATGACCTCAAGAGAGTATTCTTAGAAAAAAAATTTCCCTGCTTCCAGGACCACTGCCATCAGAAAGGATATTTCAGGAATTAGGAAACTCAGTGGAGAGAGTCTATATGAATACTGGGAGAGATTTAAAAAACTATGTGCCAGTTGCTCTCACCACCAGATTTCTGAGCAGCTTCTTCTCCAATATTTTTATGAAGGACTCAGTAACATGGAGAGAAGTATGATAGATGTTGCCAGTGGTGGAGCCCTTGGAGACATGACCCCTGCTGAAGCCAGAAATTTAATTGAGAAGATGACTTCCAACTCCCAACAGTTTAGCGCCAGAAATGATGCTATAGTCATTAGAGGAGTGCATGAAGTAGCCACAAACTCATTTGTATCATCTGAAACTAAGAAGCTTGAAGGTAAACTAGATGCCTTGGTTAACCTGGTAACCTAACTGACTATGAATCAAAAATCTGCACCTGTTGTTAGACTCTGTGGTTTATGCTCCTTTGCTGACCACTACACAGACCTTTGCCCTTCTGTGCAGCAATCTGAAGCAATTGAACAACCTGAAGCTTATGCTGCAAACATCTATAATAGACCTCCTCAACCTCAGCAGCAAAATCAGCCACAACAAAACAATTATGACCTCTCCAGCAACAGGTACAAGCCCAGGTGGAGGAATCATCCCAACCTTAATGGTCGAATCCTTCACAACAGCAGCAACAACAACAACAACCTTATTTTCAAAATGCTGCTGGCCCAAGCAGACCTTACGTTCCTCCACCAATCCAGCAACAACAACAACAACAACAACAACCCTAGAAACAACAAACAGTTGAGGCTCCTTCGCAACCTTCCCTTGAAGAACTTGTGAGGCAAATGACTATGCAAAACATACAGTTTCAACAAGAGACCAGAGCCTTCATTCAGAGCTTAACTAATCAGATGAGACAATTGGCTACACAATTAAATCAACAATAGTCCCAGAATTCTGACAGATTACCTTCTCAATCTGTCCAGAATCCAAAAAATGTGAGTGTCATTACATTGAGGTCGGGAAAGCAGTGTCAAGGACCTCAACCAGCAACATCTTCCTCATCCGCAAATGAACCTGCCCAACTTCACTCTACTCCAGAAAAAGATGATGACAAAAATTTAAAGAGTAAGTTACCTAACAATTTCTATGCAGGTGAATCTTCCACTGGTAATTCTGATTTACAGAAGCAGCATATCCCTCTTCCATTCCCTCCAAGAGCAATTTCCAACAAAAAAATGGAAGAGGCAGAGAAGGAGATCTTGGAAATATTTTGAAAAGTAGAGGTAAACATACCTCTGCTGGATGTAATAAAGCAAATTCCAAGATATGCTAAATTCTTGAAAGAGCTGTGCACTCATAAGCGAAAGCTTAAAGGAAGTGAAAGAATTAGTATGGGCAGAAATGTCTCCGCATTGATTGGTAAATCTGTTCCCCAAATCTCTGAAAAATGTAAAGATCCAGGTACATTCAGCATACCTTGTATTATAGGGAACAATAAGTTTGACAATGCCATGCTAGATTTAGGAGCTTCTGTTAGTGTTATGCCTCTGTCTATTTTTAATTCTCTATCTCTTGGTCCTTTGCAGTCAACTGATGTGGTAATTCATTTAGCTAATAGAAGTGTTGCCCATCCTGCTGGTTTCATAGAGGATGTCTTAGTTAGAGTTGGTGAACTAATTTTCCCTGTTGATTTTTATATTTTGAATATGGAGGAGGGATTTTCTCAAGGATCAGTTCCCATCATTCTAGGCAGACCTTTTATGAAAACTGCTAGAACTAAGATAGATGTATATGCAGGCACACTATCTATGGAGTTTGGTGATATAACTGTTCATTTTAATATTCTCGATGCTATGAAACACCCATCTGAAGATCTTTCTGTATTTCGTGCTGAAATAATTGACCATATTGTTGATGAATAAGATCTTAAATAAAAAAAAGAATAATGAGACTCTTGGTTCTACTCTTTATGTTTAAATTTTATCTTTAGGTTTTCTTATTTTTTCTTAATATGCACTTATTCCCCATTGCTCCTCTATTCCTTTGGGATTTAGCTACTTATTCCATATTTTTCCCTACCTTGTCCTTGGCCCCATTACAACCTTAAAAGACCTTTTGATCCTCATGTGCTTGTGTTTATGGGTTGATTTTCAATTTTAGAATCTTGCCAAGTTTATGTGGTGTTGGTTTTCATGGATGCTTTGAGGGTAAATAGTAGTCTAGACACTTGAGAGATAGAGTGTATATCTTATGAGGCTTTATCACTTTTCATTCTTGAGCTGATTAACTATTTTGCCATGATTGGGTTGCTTGGATGATTTTCATGAATGTTTTGGCTCTTTGGATCTCTTCATGTTAGATGTTATCCATTCCTTTCATTCTTTGATGTTCATTGAGAAATATGTAAATGTTGTTGTTTGTCTCTCTTTGATATCCTTGGATTTTGTTCTTTATTTCATTTTGCCCAGGAGTGAAAAGGCTAAGTATGGGGGATTTTGATGTGCCATTATTTTTTCCTATTTCTTAAACCTTTTTGCACCATTTTAATTACTGATTAGTCTTAATTGTCAAATTAATTAGACAGTTTTATTATTTGGGCTCATTAAGTTAATTTGATGTTTTTAATCTAATTTCAGGAATTAATGAAGCATTGAGCTTAATCCGGATTTTGGTTGTGGACTTAAAGAGGGAAAATAAAGCAATGTTTACCTTAGTTAATTTCTAATTAGGAGATTGCAATTTTATTTTTATGATGTTCAATGTTTATTTCGTTTTGGGTCAGAATAATGTAATAGGGCCCAGTGACTCTGAGTGACCCTTATAAATAGCAGCCTTGGGATTCGTGTAAAGGTAATTCCATTATTCAGAGCATAGGGTTTTAGGGTTTTACATTTTTAGCTTTGGATTACTGTTCACGTTAAGGCATTTTCCTTTTTTCTACTTCTTATTGCAATTTCGTTTCTTGTTCCTTCTTCTGCTTTCATTTACGTTTTTTGCCTTTAGCTTTATTTACGTTTCTGCTTCTAGTTTCATTTATGTTTTCTGCCTTTAGCTTCATTTACGTTTCTGCTTTTGTTGAGCTTATGGAAGGCTAAATTCCTAGTGTTGTTTCCCTCTGAGGATGAAGCGTAATTCTCTTTGAGGTTCTGTTTTTAATGTTGCTCTCCTATCGGTTTTCCCTTCACCAATTAACCCACATGCGTTCTGTTAATCTGTGCACGCTTAGTGTTTGATTAATTGCCTCTGTGCTTAAATTGCGTTCGTGCTTAATGAACAAGGGGTTAATTGGTGTATGTGTTGCTTAATCACATATTGACAACCCTAAGTTGATTTTCGCTTAGTAAATTAAAATAGGGTTGGATTAAGTGGTTAACTGTTAGGGACAAATTCTTCATAACCTATGACAAGAGAATGACTTCTGAATCAGAAGAAACAACACATTTTTAATACTATTAATTTCGTATTCCAGTTCACTTATTCTTTAATTCACAAAACAAACAACCCCCCCAATTGTTACTGTTACTGCAAGTATATTATGAACATTTGATTTATCATTGCTCATTGGGAAACGACCTAGGATCACTTCCTAATTACTGCATTTTAATGTTTATTTGATTCGGGTATGACCTTGATCAGACTGGACGTGGTTAATTGCATCAACAAACTGAAATCAATCATGCACCAGTAGTTGTTTCTTTCAATTTGCATTCAAGATTTCTTTGTTAAATCAACATGAGGTCGCATATTTGGATTTGTCAAAGAAAACTTGTACTTATCAAAGAAAATGATAAGGAATTATAATATCTTTAAATTAAGCTTAATAAAATAAAGAAATTTATTGTTAATATATATATATATATATATATATATATATATATATATATATATATATATATATATATATATATATATTCTTCTATAATTATAGAAAAATTTACCTAAAAAGTCATTATTCAAAGTTCCCAAGTAAATGAGCACCTAGAGCCTAATCAATAATTTGTCACAAGCTAGAAATTTATTGAAGAAGAAAAATAATCCTACCGAAACAATAATTTTGAAATATTTAATAATTTCTTGTCTTTTAAAAAATTTAATTTAATTCTTTATGTTTTTAAAGGATGAATGATGATTTAAAACTTTTTAAATCAAATAAAAAACTGAAGTGATTTTTTTAAAATAAATTATCATTTTGAATAAAATAAATTTGGTCATTTAGTCTATAAATTGTTTTTTTCCCCTACTACAAATATTTTTGAGTTTTGGTGCTAAAGGTAATATAGGTCGGATACGGGAATAACGGAATTACATATGGAAGGGGTGAGAGTGGGGCGAACGAAGTATATCTGAAGTCTGGGCTCATGCTGATCACGCTTGACGAGAGGTGAGTAGATATAAGTGAGCACAAAGGTAATTAACCTCAGAACTGAATCAGGTAACAAAAAGTGGTGCTGTGAATTAATTAGAAAGCTAGCAATGGGTCATTATTAATTAATTAATTAGCAATGAACATGATCGAAGGGAAAGAAAAAATGAGCACCATGTTGGTTGATGATGGATGGATTTACTTAATACTTATGCTTATATGCAAATCATCAGCTATCATGACTTGTTAATTACGTTACCTCTACTGCAGCTAGCAGTTGGAATAGAAATTAACTTCATTGCTTATAGTTATTCTCATGCATAAGGGATTTGTAATATACATGCAATGAGGTCACTGCAAATTAAAGGATCATGTTTTACTTTCTTTTGGTTATGTTATGGTAGCTAGGTGGGTGGATTAATACTTAGTTAAGGCCTAACGGTTAGGGAGAGTTTTTGATCTTGTTGTTGTTATGGATCGAACCGGCACTATGAAACTCTGTTGCTTATATGAGATGCAAAGCCAATGTGGTGGCTTCAACTCATCCCTCTATGTTTGGTGCATTGACCCAGCTAGCTGCTTGGAATCGTTGACATAGGGACTGATCAGTCCAGACGTGAAAAAATGCAGATAGGACATAAAAAAATTGTACAATAACAAATTAAATTACTTATATATAACTGATTTGAAATCAATCGAATTCATTAAACAATTAAGGTTTGAAGAATTAATTAGTAGTTATTCGATTAATTAAAAGAAAATCAAGATAAATGTTATATTCTAATATGATTGTTTCTTGAAATTTTGAATATGTTTCAAATTTTTTTAAAAAAATTAAACTAAGAGATATAATATTGATTTAGGACAGTGTGAGCGGTAAATTTCCTATTAATTATTATTCAATTTTTGCGTATAAAAAAAATCATATATTTGATTTCTTATAGGTGAAGAGTCTAGAAAATATTAAGATAGAGCAACTTATAATAGTTTTGTGTCGATAAAAAAAATTATGCCTGAATTCTATTCCTAACTTATCTTTAGGATAAAATAACACTACTAAAAATATCCTATTTTACGACGCACATTCTACGTCGGTCATTCAGTAGCCGACGTAGTAGTCAACGCGGTGGCATTTACGTAATTATATACGATTTTTAAACGGTACATTTCGTAAACGACGACGTTTGAATTTAACCCCGGCTTTGTACGTTTGGTTCAACTTATCGAAGACGGTGCTTTTGAAGACACCGTCGTAGAAATAAAAGGATACAAAGACGGTGTTGCTTATACACCGTCGTAAATTTCGTACTATATATACTCGTGTTTCCATATTGATTCAACACTTCATCTCCTGTCTTCGAAAATTCTACGACGAAAACCTAAAACCTAGCGCACATTCTACTCATCCCACTCGATCTCTTTTGTGCCCACCCTCACATCGCCGTTCCCTGACCTCCGTCGTGCCCACCCTAGCTACCTGTTGTTCCCACCACCGCCATAGCCGAAGTCGTGCTCTTTGGAGTGGTGTCGCGACCTTGCTACTGTCAAGGTAAGGATGTCGAAGTACTCAGAGTTCTTGTTTGCTGATATATATGTGTTATAGTATTAGGGGTTTACTTAAGTAAGACTTTTAAAATGTGATTATTAATGTGTTGAGTTGCCCTAACAATGTCATCGTTGAATATGCCAAAAGGATTATCTAGTCTTGATATATATAGTCTCAGATTAATGGTTTCAGCCATGATACATATTGAGTTTTATCTAGTCTTTATTGTGAATTGAAAAACTCAACTACGTATCACGTAGAGATTGACTAAAACTATAGATACATAGATCATATCATAATTTCTATCAGACAATAGTATAATTTTCAAAATGAAGAGCTTCCGGTGAACATGAATGTAGCCAACATGAACAGTAGAAGTTGAAAACAATTTCAGTTGTTTTTTTGCTATATTGTCACTTATAAATGTGAAAATCCAATCATATATATTAAGAAACAAAACAGTGAAAAAAGTTTGGTGTTTCTTACTTGCAAGCCTAGCAACAGAGTTCCATCTGCCTTCACCATGCAACCTGACATACTCAACAAGCAACCTGTCCTCTTCAGCAGTCCAAGGTCCCTTCCTCCATACCTGCTCCTCTATGACACCTCTACCCATATGGCCAGCCATAACTTCCCCCCAACACATGGAATAAGGCTTGAAGTTTGTGCTTGGATAAAATATTTTCTTCCAATTTCTGTGACACTGATTTAGGTCTAGTGTTTGTTGCATATTTTGAGTCTAGTATTGCATATTTATACCTGCTTTGTTTTGATCAATAGTATGACACTGATTGTTAAGCTTGAACTGAAACTTAGAGTCCAACAACTGCTATTCGAGTTGGATAATTATTTGGCACTAGGTTTTGGAAAAGTCTAAAAGAAATGCTCTTGGGTCATGGCTGGAATAGAACTTTGAGAAAGAAATATGTCTGAGCTTAGTCCTAACAAATTAGAGTCATTAATTGTAGTTATTATTCAATTGATACCATTGTTAGGAACAACATAGTGTTAGGATGCAGAGATGGCAATGCTGGTGGTTGGCTCTAACTTGGTCCACTTGGAAGCTTAGGAACAGCATAGTGTTCTCTAATGCAACCTTTAATGCTAACAAACTGTTTGAAGATGCAATATTCACTCTATGGACGTGGCTCAGGCACTTTGAGAAAGATTTTACTATCCATTTTAATCAATGGTCAAGTAGCATTAGACACGGCTTTTGCATCAGTAAAGGATAGATATTTTTGAGTAATAGATGTATATTTACTGTACTCATATACTGGTTCCCTCTCAGACCTGTTTTGTCTGACTTTGGAACCATTTCTATGGTACCCATACTGCTGTAATATAGTACCTCTGGTACTTCTTTACATATCTATAAAATATTATCTTTGCTGATAAAAAAAAAATTGATACCATTGTTTTTGTTTTCATATAGTGACTCAGAATTTATTTTTAACATATCATCATAAAAATCTTATACTTTGTAGCTTCATAAATTTAAAGTGTATAAATAGTAATGTGCTTAACAACAAACAATTAAATATTGTTATATGATTAGGGATATTATTAGAAGAACTTCAATCTCGGTAATTTGAAGACGCGACTTTCTTAATGTGGACTTGGCTCCATAATTTGGAGAAGGACTTTACATTACATTTTAGTCAATGGTCTAGTAACTTGAGACATCATTTTTTGCAACAGTAGGGGTTTCATTAGGGAGTAGGGATCAATATATGTATACTTTGCTTCCCATATTTTGGTTCCCAATCAGACTTATGATGTCTGACTGAGGAACCATTTTTATGGTGACTAACTCTGTAATCAGTACCTCTGGTACTTCCAGGTTATATATATATAATTTATCTTTGCTGATAAAAAAAAAAAGAAGACTAATAAAGCAGAAATTTGAAACTGCAGTGAACAAAGCTTCTTATTGTGGGTTTGAATTAATTTCGTTACATTTTTTCAGAGGAAGTTATATCAATTGGAAGAGTTACTCAAGAAGTTTTTGAACGTATTGCTGCCACAAGCATAAGGACTGAACAAGCTTTTGAATCTATTGCTGCCACAACCACAAGGTACTTTTTGTTTATTAATATACTTTGTGCGTTTAGAAATGATTAAAAATATAAAATTTTCTTATGGGTTGTTATTGGTTGGTAACTTTGTGTATCTTAGTTTTTTTTGTTGATTGGTAAGTTGGTATTAAATGCATGCGTGTCAATTTTGATTGATGCTTTGCCAAGTGATTCAGCAATCTTACTGCCAATACAGTAAGATGTAGACTGAATGGTTACCATGGGGTTGATTCAGCAATCTTACTGGCAATACAGTAAGTTGGTATTAAATGCACCCATGTCAATTTTGATTGATGCCCTTTCACCTCACCAAACTCAACACTTTTTCCTTTTGTGCTCTTCTCATTTATGTCTACTTTCTTCATCAAATCTTGTATGGTGATTTGGAGGTTTCTCAACTCCTGTGCATCACAATGAAGTCTTTCTAAAATCTTGCTTTGGTTCCCTATTTCTCCATTCTTTGTGAAAGGAAAAATCTAATTATTTCATATTTCTCCATTAGGGGTACAAATAATTTGAAATGTAGAAGAAACTAAAGACCTTCTCTTTTAGTAGTGATTAAGTCAAATTGAATACATATATTATAAGTGGAAAAATTCTTGCTTAAAGTATTTAACCCACTTCCATATACTTAATACTTGAATTTTAAGACTATTAGTTACTCCATACACTTGATTGATAAAAATGTTTGTAAATAAACCTCTAAAATGAATAGAAGTTCTTTGAAGTATCAAGCACACCAAAATATACTATACCTCTTCCTTTCTTTTTTGTTAGTTTTTCCCTCACTCTCTGACAGACTCCACATGCTCCTAGAGAGAGGCCCAAGCCAAATAGCCAACCACGTTATTGTGTCTGCATACAAGTGCTATGAAATGACCACAGCATATCTACCTCATCTCTGACCCACGCATTCACACACCTCACTTCCCTCCTTTATCTCAACCATTTATGTATTTTAACAACTCTTATCTGTCTCATGCACTCAGATTTTGACACCCCAAATTCCACCCTTTTTTTCTTACATAATGTAATTAAAAAAATAATCATACATTTTTTTATGATTAAAAATAATTGTAGGTGAATCATTTTTCATTTTAAATACATCATCAATATTTTTTTGCTGTCACATTATAAATTTTATTATATTTATATTTTTTATTTCTTTTTTATTTTCTCTCTAAGTGTAGGATAATATATGGAGTATTTATGAAACATTTTCTTAAAAAAAAAAGTTTTCACTGCGAGTTTTTTATTCTTCCGACCCAATTTTTTCAACACTTGCCTTGTCATCTTCATATATATAGACCCCATAACTCCTCTCTCACACACTCTTTAGCCTCCTTTATAGCTGTTTTGTTTCCCCTGCAAGAGAAAAAAGCAAAAAATTAAACATAAAAAATAAAAATATTCCTCTGGTCAGTTTAAAGAAAGAAAAACATCTCTTCTTGGGTCACTCAAATTTTTCTCTCTTCTCTTGGTAAGTCAAGAAGTGAAGAACCCCTGAAGCTATTTTTTTTAAATAAAAATTTCCTTGCTTATTTGTGCTCTAACCAGATCACTGAAAGTAAAAATTATTTTCAGCATTGATTCAGCAAATGATTTGCAGTTAAAAGTTAAACATACATGTTATAGAATAAAAAATAGTTTCACCCTTAATAATAACTATTTAACTAAAAAAAATATGGCGAATCTTAGTAAGTTTCTTTTTGTTGATTATCTAGAAACCACATTCCTAACAACGTAGGGTAGACAACTCTGACTCCACCTTCTCCCGTTGAGAAAGGTTAGCGATGTGAGGCAGTTAGCTTCTTTTATTGAAACAAATATCAAATTTTCAAATAATATAATACTACCAAGAATTTAATGTGAACAATATAAATACATGTACATTTTTCTTTTACTAGAACTGGTTTCACACAGCCCTTGATAAGTCCAGAACTGGTTTCTTATGTATTTTAACAACTCTTATCTGTGTCATGCACTCAGATTTTGACACCCCAAATTCCACCCTTTTTTTCTTACGTAATGTAATTAAAAAAATAATCATACATTTTTTTATGATTAAAAATAATTGTAGGTGAATCATTTTTCATTTTAAATACATCATCAATATTTTTTTGCTATCACATTATAAATTTTATTATATTTATATTTTTTATTTCTTTTTTATTTTCTCTCTAAGTGTAGGATAATATATGGAGTATTTATGAAACATTTTCTTAAAAAAAAAAGTTTTCACTGTGAGTTTTTTATTCTTCCGACCCAATTTTTTCAACACTTGCCTTGCCATCTTCATATATATAGACCCCATAACTCCTCTCTCACACACTCTTTAGGCTCCTTTATAGCTGTTTTGTTCCCTCTGCAAGAGAAAAAAGCAAAAAATTAAACATAGAAAATAAAGATATTCCTCTGGTCAGTTTAAAGAAAGAAAAACATCTCTTCTTGGGTCACTCAAATTTTTCTCTCTTCTCTGTGCATCATCACTTTGGAATTGCTTGGTTTCCACTTCTTTTTGTTCCTTCTGCTTCTGCAGGAGATTGACACACACTCACACACATATATATATTCTCTCTTCCTCTATTATGTGAAAGCCCAACATCATCCAGTTTTATGCAATTTTTCTGCTTTTGTATCTCTTTCCTCCATTCAAGGTCATGGACATTCTCTTCTGTTTTCACATGCATACACCTGTAATACATGTAATGTAACACACATAAGCATGATGAAATTTGCATGACCAAGTCTAAAGCAAGTTCTAGTCAATGCACTAGTGTTATCAAATTGTCATCCTCATTAGCATCTTCTCTGCCCAGAAGGCCAATTTCTACTTATATTTCAAATTATTTGTACCCCTAAAAGAGAAGGTCTTTAGTTTCTTCTACATTCTTTGTGAAAGGAAAAATCTAATTATGTCATATTTCTCCATTCCTGTTCAGCGAGTCTATGCTAATTGCTAAACATATATATTTCCAATGAGTGTTTTTTTTGTTGTCAAGCCAATAAGTACTTGGTTTGTATTCCATGGACCGTCCTTACCTATGGCCTAAATAAAGCTATTTTTACAAATTGTGTTGCTTTGCTGCTGCTTGAAGATAACCTTGAGGTCTTTCCACCAAGGAGAGTCTAAACTGCAGTTCCTATGAGAAATCAAATCCCTCCAACCACCATATCTACACAATAGAATTGTGGCCCACAACTGATTCTGATTATTTGCCAACTCCCACCCCCATTTAGCAAGCAAAGCCTCGTTGAATTTAATCAAATCTTTGATCCCTAACCCACCTTTACTCTTAGGTAGGCAGACTATGTCCCACCTCACCCAAGGAATCTTAATGGAGTCTTGGAGGCTGCCCCATCAAAAATTCCTTTGTATAGATGTAATCTTTTGCACCACAAGCTTAGGAATCTTGAAGAAGGATAGCAAATAAATGGGTAAGGCTGTTAAGACTGAATTAATGAGGGTTATTCTACCCCCCATTGATAGATTTCTTTGCTTCCATTTTGTAAGTTTAGCCTCGCATTTGCTAATAATGGGTTGGCACACAGACCTATTTTTAGAGCTGACCCCTACAGGAATTCCAAGGTAAGACAATGGAATATCCATTTGACTACAATTGAGAGAAGATGCTGCCTCCCTACACCAGTCCTCGGATTTGCCCAAACACCCAAATTTTCTCTTATTGTAGTTTATCTTAAGACCAGAGACCAATTCAAAGCTTTTCAGGATACACTTTAGAATTTTCCCCGTATCTTCTCCATATGCAATGGCCACCTTCACGATTTGAAATCAAATAAAGATTGGTTGGTGGTGCTTTCTCTTGTGTCCAGCAATTTCTTTGGAAGAACATGAAAATTTTAGATTTTAAAATATATAATATTTAAGTGATTTTTTTTTTGCTTTTTTATATTTACAAAAAAATTATTTATTGATTGAAATTCAAAGTGAGGTCTATTTAATAACCTTCTCATGTGTAGAGATATTCATTTTAGTAGACATGTTTGTCACATGTGTTTCTACTTGATTAATTTATAATATGTAATTTCTATTTTTTAATGTGTTGATTAATAACAATGAAATTTTTTTTTATAGTTTTTAATTTTAATATACTTACAACAAGCAATATTAATATCATTAGAAACCCTCAATGAAAGACTGATTGAATTTTTTCGAAAAATATCATTTTTGTAGATATTTATTACAATTAATATATTTTTTCTATGATCAATTAATGTTGTATGATTATGTTAAGAAAAAAAAATACTTATGTTACAAAATATAACAATTAGTATGTTTTTCTCTCGCAAGTACAAGATACTGCTAATAAACACCTTAAGCAACTCTTGTAACAAAATTACTAATGAAATATGAATTGTCTATTAAAGAATAAAAGATTAATTATTTAATTTTAAATAATATTTAATTTTAATAGTTTTCATATAATTAATTGTTATTTATATTTACATATTATTCAAAATATTATTATAAATTTTAAATATCATAAATTAATTAAATCATACAAGTGAAGGAAATTTACTATTTTGGCTTTTGATTTGTAATAAATATTTCATTTTTCTCTTCGGTCTCTAATGAATTTTTGGTTTACGCTGAGTCGTTACTAAAATAACAATTTTATATTTTATTTTTGATATTTTGTTTTAGTCTCTCATAAATTAGTTAATTTGTATATACTCCATAATAAAATAATAATTTTTTTTTAGTGTCGACTAATAACAAATAATTTTTTTTATTAAGGAGTAAATACAAAATTTACTAATTTATTAGGAACTAAGAATAAGTGTTAAGGGTCAAAATAAAATTATTTTTTTTCATTAAGAACTCAACGCAAAATACAAATTTATTAAAGAGTAAACGCAAAATCAGATATTTATCAGGAATCAAAAATATATTTAAGCCTACTATTTTTACTCACAATCATTTAAAAATAGCTCTCCCACTAGATATATTCCTTACAACATTTTTAATATTATTTAAAATTATTTATTTCCCAATTATTAATAATTTAAATAATTGAAACAAAATATAGAATTTCAATTTGAAAATTTATAGTTATTGAGGGGCATAAACAACGTAATCCTTAATGATTTTCTTTATTATTGTTATTTATATATAAAAATTTATTTTGGTGAATAGCTCTACTTTACTATTTTCATTTTCTTTAAATATTTAACGAGAAATTTATATAAACAGGAAATAATGTAAACAGTGACTATGGTCTATTCTTGTCTGCTTACATGAGTTGAAATCTCACTATATTCTTAGTTGTCATGGACTCATCGCGAAGATGGGATAATGCAGTGTGTTTTAGCATAAATGATAGGAGGTTTGCACTGCAAACTTTTAGTTTCTAGTTAATTATTTTCTTGGTGCAAATTATGTCTTCGTAGCATACTAGTCCACTAGAAATCATTAGAGGACGAGTCTTGAGAAAGCCACATGCTGAGATGGTTACCTTGTATTGAATTTGGAGTTTCTTTCTTACCTTATTCCTCCAACTTGCTGCAGCAATCACTCCTAAGCACTTCTTTTTCTTCATTCCATTCTTTACATTTTCAAGTATGAATCTCTCAGCTTTACATCCAGTGAGGATCACTGCACCATTGCCTACAGAATCAACCAACCAAGTGGAGTCAGTTCCCTTCTTATCTCCTGTTCTGCAACCATAACAACATGAACCACAATAGTCATCTGCTGAGGAATTTATAGCCACAGACTCTACTTTGAAGCCCATTTTCTCACATCCTTGTATGAGAATTTGGTTCAGAAAGCTTTCATTGTTGCACTTTTCTGTTACACCAATCCTTCTTTGTATGATGCAATCAAATTTTATAATCTCTACAGGCTGATATTACTAATCAAGGAAAAATAGACATTCCTTGGTTTCTAATTTCATTCATTTGTTAGAGTTTTTTCCCAATATCTAAGGGGGTGTTTGTTCCAAGGTTTCTAATTACATTCCTTGGATTCTTATTTTTGGTGGCATTACTATGAGCAAGAACTCCATTCTCTGGTATTTTAGGAAAAAAAAACCATTTGCTTAGTGTACCGTCCAGATATGTCTTGACTAACCATGATGTGGCCCTTTATGAAGCTCCATCTGTGTTCAGAGATTCAAGGACTGTGTACCATGGCACTCGGATATAACTCAGTCAATCCTGATGTGCCCCCCTATCAGGCTCCATTGCCTCTGTTGAGTGAACAGCTTGGGCCTTTGCATCATCTGGATATAGAATCCAACATGTTGTACTCAACCTCAACCCATCCCGTTGCACATTCACTTCTCTACCCCTCCAGCCTGATAAATGTTTCTGCCCTATTAAAAAAACAAATTGACCTCTAATTCCATATGAACAATAGGTTGATTTTCAAAAATATCCCTAAGTCAATCAAACCAATACCTCCCACCAATTGATATCAGGACTGGTCACAATTTAAGATCCCATTAAATTTTCCATCAATATACCACCAGTTTAACCCCATCACATGGAACCTTCACCCTTTAGACTCAGGCTAGGCTAGTCCAAGCTCCCTTTCAGGGCTAATATGGTCAATGAGAGTTGTATGCATCATTATCAATTCCTGAATACAGATGCAGAGCATTTCACCCCAAAACTGGTATAGTAGGATAGTAGATAGTGGAATAACCACTATTATGAAATTTATAGATATAAATTAAGTAATTTATATTACATTATATGCTTAATCATATTAAAAATTTACACAAATAGTTTCTTTTAATTTTTTTTTTGTCAGCAAACATAGATATGATATATTAATAATGAGTACCAGTGGTATTGAAGTTACAAATTTTAGGGGCCAGCTGGTTCCTATGATTATTAGTAGGAACAAAGCCAGCACCATAGCACCCTGCTACCTAACCCATGCTACAAAAGTCCAGCCCCCACACTCCCAAGCTAAGTATAGAAACCTAGTGTTACATTGGAAGAACATTGATTAAAGTGAAGTGTAAAATCTTTCTCGTTGGACTTGAGCCATGACCAAAGTAAAAGCAGAGCATCATCCAAATGCTAGCTGTAATTTGTAGATGCCAAGATATGATGTTGTGATATCAGATTCAATAAAGGAAAGCAAAATCTAAGTACATGTCAAATGAAACAGGGCAAGGGCATAGAGATTCCATCCAAATGCTAGGACAATAATTTCTACAATACAAATCAGATCATATTAGAACATTTCCATTTCAAAATTTACACTAATTGTTTTTTTGGAGCCATTTATTAATTATATATTCCTGTCTTGCAATGATGATTTCAGCTTTATATAGCTAGAAAGAATATGATGTAGTGAAGACCTTCTTCCATCATTTGAGCTTTATATATGACTGTTGGAACTCTGTCTTCACTGCTTTCTTTAGTAAATGCCTTGCAATTTAATTCTGTATCATATCAAGTTGATTGCCACAAATTATTTTCTACATATTACACAAATGTTTGTCATAGAAGCGGTTGATTGACCAAAGTGTTATTATTTTTCAGGCTGAATCAGGCACCAAAGAATCACCAAAGAACTCCTTTCATTATTTGCAGGTGTGTTTATTGTTTCTAGTAATAGTTTAAAATATGTTTTTGAAATTCCACAAATCACAAACATGTATGATGCCTGAAAGCATGTATTCGTTTAATGCCTTCATATTCATGCCGTGTAATTGTTCTTTTGAGCTGTCTAGTATGATGTTTATTATGTACATAGCTGCCAATATCATACAATTACGAGAGTACCATAGGTACTATAGGAACAAGTATAAATTAACCCCAATTGTGGTTGAATTTGAGGATTGTATTGTGGACCAGCTACACCCCATAACTTAATTACATGTATGCTGCACCTCTTGGAAGAGGTGTCAACATTTACCCTTCCTTTGTTGTTTTTTTTGCAAGGCAAAAAGCAAATATATTATGTATAAAATTCAGTACTAGGTGTACTGAAATATTCTACAATAAATCTCTTCATCTCCGCCTTTTTATGTCCTTACCCGACCACCCCCAGAACATGTATTGCAAGGTGTTCAAATTTCTCGAGTCCCGTTGCATGCACACCATGTCATTGACCGCTGGAAGATGGCTAATGGAGTTGTCGTTCATGAGACAACCTGGTGTTGACCTCCACATGCAACTGCTACATATGGATGGTGTAGTCCCTGGTGTAGTCCTTCTCTGCACATTTTAACAAAGACCAAGTGTGGAACAAGGTATCATCGATAACCTTTTCAGGATCAAACGGGTGGTTCTTGAAAATCATAGCATTTCTATGATGCCAGACGAAGAAGGATAGAGCTAACCACACAAATTTCCATCTGTTGTTTATACTAGCTTTGTTGTTCCATTGAGTGAATTGCAAAAAGTGGTTCTTTGGGTCTGTGGAAAAAGGACCCACTCTATTAACCCATCTCAAAGGCTCCCACCAAAGTCTCCTTGTCATTGTAGAGTTGCAAATAACATGTATGTGACCAGAATGAATCTCATCTACAAAGTCAGCTGCCATTTGTATTTCATAGTCAAAAAAGTCCCTTCTCCAAGATAACTTCCATTCCCATCTGCCGTCCACAAATTCTCCCATAGAATTAATTAGAAAATTCTGCTGTTTACTTATTACATATAATTGGGGATACTTTCGTTGGATATTACAGTTGTCCTGCAGCCATAAATCGTTCCGCAAACTAATATTGGACCCCGTACCCAGCCTCCACTTTAAATTATCATTAAAGCAGTTATTGTGTTGCTGCTGAAAGATACTCTTTAAATCCTGCCACCATTAGGAAGTGAAATTTCTTCTACCACCAGAAATCAACTACTTTGGCATAGATTATTTTTCCCAAATTCAGCTGATTTGATTTTATAAATGTTTAAAAAATGATGTTGAATTTCAATTGCACCACTTTCGTCATTAAATTTCGATGTTGTCGTTTGTGCAGTTTTTCTTCATTTTTTCTTATAAGCATTGGTAATAGAGGCCAACAAACTGAAAAATGCCGAATCCCTTGAAACAGCCATGCACCATTTTTCTTGTTAGCATTGCTGGTCCAACTAACTGCAATTGCTAATGTGTTTTCCACTGCAGCGTTTTGTACAAAAGGTGCAGTTCTGGTGTGTTTTCTACTACAATTGGTGCTCTATGCTTGTGATGCATGTCAAGTAACCCCTAAGCCACTAACGTTTGACATAGAAGGTGTAACATGGATCGAAGTTGGATGAACGCATCACGTATAACTGAAGAGTACGAGAATGGTGTTGAAGAGTTTTTGCTGTTTGCTCAAAGTAAAGCGCAACCTATGTGGGGAAAATTTTTTTGTCCATGTGTGAAGTGTGGAAATGGGAGGCGCCAAACAATTGATGACATAAGAACTCATCTTATTTGTGAGGGAATAATTCGTAGCTACACAAAGTGGATATGGCATGGGGAATCCCTCGATACAGCTGACATGTCACAGGCTGACGATGTTACTACAGACAGCGGAAATCCTATAGAAGAAATGATTCGCGATCTTGGGCAAGAGGGGTTTGAAGAGGCACATGCAGCGTTGTATGACAACATAGAAGTTGATTCAAAAATGCCTTTGTATTCCGGCTGCATATCTTTCACAAAATTGTCAGCTGTGTTAGCTCTGGTTAACTTGAAGGCTCGATTTGGGTGGAGTGACAAGAGTTTTAGTGAGTTGCTGATGTTGTTGACAAACATGCTTCCTGCTGATAACGTCTTGCCAAAGAATCACTACCAAGCAAAGAAGATTTTATGTCCAGTTGGGATGCAGTACGAAAAAATTCATGCATGTTGTAATGACTGCATTTTGTACAAAGATGATTTTGCTGAACTAGATTACTGCCCTGTGTGTGGGGTTTCTCGGTACAGACCGACCAACGGAGATTCTACTGTACTAGTCTCAGACGCGGACCGCCGTCCAGCAAAGGTGTGCTGGTATCTCCCAATAATACCAAGGTTTAAGCGGTTGTTTGCTAATGGGGAAGATGCAAAGAACCTTATATGGCATGCAAATACCAGAAAATCAGATGGATTGATGCGACATCCTGCAGATAGCCCGCAATGGAAGGAAATTGATCGTCTGTATCCTGAATTTGGGGTCGAGCCTAGAAATTTAAGGCTTGGTCTTGCAACGGACGGAATGAACCCATTTGGAACCTTAACTACTAACCATAGCTCGTGGCCCGTTTTGCTGTTCATTTATAATCTCCCTCCGTGGTTGTGCATGAAGCGAAAGTATGTTATGCTGAGTATGATGATAGCTGGTCCAAGACAACCAGGTAATGATATTGACGTATATCTAAGACCGTTAATTGACGATTTGCGGAAATTGTGGGATGAAGGGGTTGATGTATGGGACGCAAATTTGCAGCATGTTTCAAGTTGCGTGCAATGGTTTTTTGTACCATCAATGACTTTCCAGCCTACGGAAATTTAAGTGGATATAGTGTCAAAGGACATCACGCATGTCCTATATGTGAGCAGAATACAAGTTTCCGCCAACTTAAACATGGAAAGAAGACTGTGTATACTAGGCATCGAAGATTTCTCAAACAGTATCATCCGTATCGACGATTGAAGAAGGCATTCGATGGAAGTCAAGAACATGAAACCGCGCCAAATCCATTAACTGGCGATGAAGTATATCAGCGGGTCAAGGATGTCGTAAATATGTTCGGCAAGTCCCAAAAAAAACCATCATCCACTTCAAACATGTGGAAAAAGAAGTCTATTTTCTTTGATCTTCCGTACTGGTCCGATCATCATGTTAGGCATTGTATAGACGTCATGCATGTCGAGAAAAATGTTTGTGATTCTTTAATTGGGACCCTCCTAAACATTAAAGGCAAGACAAAGGATGGTTTCAAGTGTCGTCAAGACTTGGTTGACATGGGTATACGTCAGGTGTTGCATCCTATCTCAAAAGGTAACAGGACATATCTGCCCCCAGCCTGTTACACAATGTCAACAGCTGAAAAGAGAAGTTTTTGTGAATGCTTGCGTAATATCAAAGTCCCACAAGGCTACTCTTCAAACATCAAGAGTCTTGTGTCTGTGAATGAGCTTAAGTTGGTTGGCTTGAAATCACATGATTGTCATGTGTTAATGCAACAACTTTTGCCTGTTGCAATCCGCGGAACATTGCCTGAGAAGGTCCGTGTTGCAATCAGTCGCTTGTGTTTCATTTTTAATGCTATATGTGCCAAGGTCATTGACCCTAAACAGTTGGATGCTTTGGAAGATGAGGTTGTCGTTGTCCTTTTTCAAATGGAGATGTTTTTCCCTCCTTCATTTTTTGACATTATGGTACACTTAGTTGTTCATCTGGTAAGGGAAATAAGGTGTTGTGGTCCTACGTATTTTAGATGGATGTATCCAGTTGAGCGGTACATGAAGGTCTTAAAGGGTTATACGAAGAATCGACATCGACCAGAGGCCTCAATAGTGGAAAGATACGTTGCTGAAGAATGCATTGAGTTTGCCTCACAGTACATTGACTCATTGAAACCTGTCGGTGTTCCTGCATCCCGGCATGACCAGCCAATAGCCGGCAAGGGTACTCGTGGATACAATGTTGTGACAATGACTAGACATGACGTGTCACAAGCACATTTGTATATATTAAACAACACAACAGAGGTGTTTCCGTACATAGAGGCTCACAAAAAACATGTTAGAGATAGTCACCCCAAAATGAACATGATGAGGGTATTGCAAGAGCACAACAAAACTTTCATAAATTGGTTTAGACAAACAATACTTGCTGATAAAAGTGTTTCCAGACGACTCACATTGTTAGCCATTGGCCCAAATTTGAATGTCCCTACATGGAAGGGGTATGACATTAACAATTATTCATTCTACACAAAGTCCCAAGATGATAAAAGTTCGGTACAAAACAGTGGGGTCTGTGTTGATGCTGATTCGGAGCACTTTTCCAGTACATCGGATAACAACCCCATTCGAGCATCCATGTCTTACTTTGGTGTCATTCAAGAAATTTGGGAGGTTGATTATACATCATTTAGAGTGCCTGTTTTTAAGTGTCAGTGGGTGAACGGGACAACGGGTGTGTTTCAAGATCCATTGGGATTTACTTTGGTAGACCTTAGTAAGGTGGCATATATAGACGAACCTTTCATTATGGCAGCACAAGCCAGACAAGTTTTCTATGTACAAGATCCATGTAATTCAAGTTTGTCTGTGGCTCTGCAAGGAAGACCAAGTGGAATGAATTACCATAATGATGAGTCAACCCTTGACATTGGTCAAATGTCTAGTTTTTCAAAACAATTGCCTTCAATGAATGAAGCTGATGAAGTGGATGATGGACATGCAAATCGTGTAGATCATGATGAAGGTCTATGGGAAAACATCCCTACAGGCTGAGTGCGAAAGTAATGCTTTGTTTAATGTGTAAATATAATGATTATGTTAGTATTACGCCTTTGCTTTTGTTAATGTCTAAATGTAATCGTTAATATTAATTGTGTATTTTATTTACAGGATCATGGCCACAGATCCGACGTCTCCTCCGCAGTCCGATGGTCAATCAGAGGCGACTTCCAAGAGGAGTAGAACAACGACACGGCTGAGAACATTGACATTAAGAACCGTGGATCAGCCCAGACCGGCTGTTTATGTGGATCCCGCTACCGGGAGAGCATCCGGACCGATGCGTGAAAAGTTCCACAGCTACCTAGAGGAGATTGTGTGGAATGACATTCTAGTAAGTCCTTCATACCAATTACAATATTTGAATTAAGAATCAATTTTTCTGTTAAAAACCTAGTAAGTCCTTCATACCAATTACAATATTTGAATTAAGAATCAATTTTTCTGTTAAAAACATAATTGACTATAACAAATAGTTGTCCTTTATAATCTCTACATGTGTTTCATGCCCTTTATTTTAAATGACTTGTCCTTTATTTGAATAGTTAATCACTATCCTAGACTCCTATATTTGTAAAGAACAGCACAAGGGCAGTTTTTATTTTAAACATGAATATTAGTTAGTTAGATGAGGTTGAGAACAAATATTGTCAGATCAAAGTTAGAGACCAGAACAAATCATGTGTATAATAAGTTCACAAATTTAAATTGATAACTTAAACAAATGAAAATTGGCATGGGTTTTGTGTTAGGGAGCAGGGGTAGTATTTTATCCTTAAATACTTAATAGGGTAATGCATATTATTTTTTATGCTAATGTAACCATAAGTTTGATTTTTATGTTATACTATTTTTGTATGGAATAAATTGATTTGTATCACTGTAAACATCCCAAATTTCATGGTCAAAGAAGTTTCTCCTCCATTGCATCCTCCATTCCCATTTATTATCAACAAGAATTCCCATTAGGCTGATAGAAGAATCCTGCTGGTAGCTCACTTGATACAAAGTAGGGTATTTTTCTTGAAGAGTTAAATCATCCTCTCTCCATTTATCCTTCCAGAACCTGATTTTTGCCCCATTACCCAACTTCCAACACAAATTATTGGACAGCCTATTAGTGTGCTGCTGCTGGAAAATAGATTTTAAGTCCTTCCACCAGTTAGAGAAAGTTGTGGAGTTTCTCCCATGAATCAGAGCATTCCAGCCACCATACTTGGACATTACAATTCTGGCCCAAAAGTGATTCTGATTAGTCGCCAATTCCCAGCCCCATTTGCCCAGCAAGGCCTCATTAAATTTCTTCAAATCTTTAATACCTGTATTATGGTACTATCATGCAAGTACCCTTTGCACTATTAAAATCTTACTTTCAAACCTATTAGCCTCTTATGTTTCAAAAATTAACTTTGTTTCTGCTCCCACATAATTTAATTTTAAGCTTGGCAAAAGTTACTTGTATCTTGAATTCATTAGTCTGCTTCAAGTAAATTATGCCAATCTGCTTCAGTAATTTAAGGATATGTTTCTGTTATCTGAGTCAAGGAAGCTAAAGTTTGCAAAACAAAAGTTTACTTCAGATCTTCTCTGGCTTCAAATGGTATAAGAGAACTTAGAGAACAAACATGAAATTAATCAAATAACAATTATTGAAAGGGCCTTCCTAAAATATTTCCCAAACAAGACTTCTTTGGCCTCTTCGAAGACATTATTTGGGTCAGCAAAGAAACAAATCCTTGTTTTATTATTTCTACTTTCTATACAATATTTCTAAGGTCATTGATATTGTCTGAGAACACAAACTTCAAATTTTCAGGTGTCTCTACCTGCAATAGAAACATACAACATATTCATGTATACAACTCTAGTGTCTTATCTAAGCTCGAGTCAACACCACATCATGGAGTTGCTTGCTGATTGATTTAACAGTTACTTGGTCATCCTCACCATATAGAATCCAGAAAGATTAGTCAAACCTAACTTCTGGTATATGAAATTTAGTATTGAACAGAATGTTAGAAACTAAAATCTTCATAGGGTGCACAAGTTTATCAGTCTTATTTACAGTTTTCAGCCCTGTATTTACTGTTCCAATAGAACTTAAATCTTGCAGTTGCTGGGGTGGGGTAGGACAATTTTTAGCATGCTAAAAATTCATGTCTACCAGTTTGTGGTGGGGACATCACAAAATCGTCTGCAGAATCCTTGGAAGCAGCATCTTTGTACGAGCAGGCAGCAATTATTTCCTTGTTTATTGTGCCATGCACAATGTCAACAACTTTAACATAAAAGAGATGAAGAGGTAAGTTACAATTGCAAGTCTTAAGTTATTTCCTTGTTTAAATCACACCAAGCTTAATATTGTTAGGCTTCTTCCTTGTGTCAACTTGTCAAAAGGTGCCCTCTTAGGAACAAAGAGGATAGGCTTACAGGCATAAGTGTCCCTCACCTGAGAAGTGCTTCACAGGCAAATGCTCTTCCAGTCATTGGAGTCAATCTTGTAGAAAGCATAATACTCCTCCTTTGTGATCTCCTAAGGCTCTGTCATCCAAATGGCCTTATGCTTGTTCACGAACGAGCATTCATGTGACACTTCCTTGTTGAGGAAAAAAAAATGTGACACTTCCTTAATCTTCTTTAAATTACTTTCTTCCTTCTCGTTCTCTTCGTCAACATCCTCCACCTAAGTACATTAAAAAATTAGATATTGAAGTCAAATTGTAATTCAAAAAATACCAAAAAAAATAAATAAACGTTTTGAAGTACTTCTTTAGATGGTATTCCTTATGGTTCAAGTAGCAATAACGATGACAATTGTATGCATGTTTTGTTTGATATTGATTTCATTTTTTGCATAAATGAAAGTTGTACATTCAGGAACTAAAGAATTCAAAATAGCTAGTAATAAGAGGGATTTGTTTTTGGGATTTTCTGAGCACCAATAGCGGGTACGCTAGAAGCTTGCACTTGAGGAGGGAAGGATGTTTGCAGATAATGAACAACTTTCTTAACTACTTGTCCTTCAGACTTTCCTGGTTCTTCTTGTTAATATGTACATCACAATAGTATAAGCTATGGCGTAAAAACATGGTCTATATTGACTTCTAAGATTGTTAGGGGTCAAAAAGACCATGTCCATAAGCCATAGCCTTATACTATTTATATTTACATATTACCAAAAGAAACAGTCAAATCTGAACGGCAAATAGTTAAGAAAGTTGTTCATTAGCTGCCAATATGCTTCCCTCCTCAAGTGCAAGCTTCTAGCGTACCCGCTATTGGTGCTCAGAAAATCCCAAAAACAAATCCCTCTTATTACTAGCTATTTTGAATTCTTTAGTTCCTGAATGTACAACCTTCAAATTGTTGCTCGTTCCCGTATTTGTTTTTTGCAAAAAAGAAAATTAATCTGAAACAATTCAGGCTGAATTGTTATCGTTATTATTACTCGAACCATAAGGAATAACAGCTAAACAAGTAATTTAAAATGTAACTTTTAAATTATGTGGTATTTTTTTAATTACAATTTTACTTCAATATCTAATTTTGTTAATCTACTTAGGTCGTTTTTTAAATATAAATATGAATTTAAAGGTGATCTACTGATAATATAAAGTACTTGCTAATCACAAATTATGATACGTATCATTTTAAATTTTAACTTAATTTTATAAATATTAATAAATTTATAATAAGACAATTTTTAACATGTGCTGCAGTGATTCCTTTGACTTCACTATAATCTCCCTGACATAATTAAGAATTAGAATTAGACCTGGGCTGCAGTGATTCGTTTGACTTCACTATAATCTCCCTTCTCAAGCCTTTGATTGTCTATGTTAACTTCTTTGCCTCTGATACTGTATAACTCTTCAACATGCCATTGCAGCAATTATTTTACCAGGCACATACATTTTTAATTACAATTCCTTTAATTTGTATAAGGATACAAAAATAAAACACGTGTAGCTGAATGGAAAATAAAAAATGAAGGAAGCATGAGACTGTCAAAATATTATGTTTATACATAATATGTTTATATATGATAGCATGAGACTGTCAAAATAAGTAAAGGAAGCATGTACTTTAATGTATTATTTTTTTAAATCATTAGGCCTTAGTCTTAGCTTGTTTTCATTTGGCTTTATGGCTACTGCATAAGGAATGAGACACAGTCATATGAGTTCTTTGTCTGATTTGACAGTAGAGGATATGAACATATATATGGGTGCTTTATTGTGATATTATTCAATATATCAGTTTTTTTAATGTTCTGCCACTGCTATATCTAGTAGTATCTATTTTCATATCTAGGATGCCTTGAGGGTGTATTCTGATTTGGGGTTCAGCCGCAACTTGATGGACTTCATGGTTACCACTAAGGAGCCTGAATTTCTTAGAGATGTTGATGGGACGGAACATAGTTCTAATTCAGCTGAACAAGTATCTGGTAGCTCCAGCAGGTTTGGGAGTGGAAGATATTCCACATTTTAGGTCAGAGTGAGACTACTTCGAAACAGGATGGGGTTTCTGCTTCGAATTCGAAGAATTTTAATTCTATTGCTACTAAGCTTATCTGGTTTGAAGTTAATTGCTGAGACATTTGATTGGAGTCATGATGCCTAGGCTTGTGAACTTTCCTTGCTTGCAAAATGTGTAGATTTGTTGTTAGTGCATTATTTGTGGATTTCAGATTCATTTTTAGGAAGTTTTTGGATTGAAGGGCACATTGCTTCTTGGTTGAATAACCTGTTTGTACATAGCTGAAATAAAATTTTCAATACTAGCACTACTGGTCCTTTTTTTTGCAATTCTATTACCAGCTTTTGGTTTTTTTATGTGTCAATTTCTTGGCTTATTTTACCTAAGATTTTGAATTAATTTAAGACATGTTTCTTCGGAGATAATTAGGCACCAAACGTAAATACCTCTTACAGCATACATTAAGACCTTTTTTGTCGCCTTGTGAGAGATAAATACCTCTTCATATTTTATTAAATTTGTAATAAAAGGTAGGTATTCTTCTATTTTAAACACTTTGACTATATTTTGTTTCTTCTTCTATCACATCATATGGTTTATTATATTTATATTTTTTAACCATGTATCTCAATATTTAATTAGATGTTAGGTGTTAAATAGGTGGTATGATGTCCACAAATTAATTATAATGCATAGTTGGTAATTTGTGATAACAACATCAGCATAAAGGTAATTTGTGATTGAACCATGAAATTCTAGCACCCAAATTTTGGAAAACAGCAAATACTATCTGCATAGTTGGTAGATGAATTCACTAATCACCTGCACCGACTTTTCTTTTGTTTTATTAGTGAATAATCTGCGTATGCCATAAGTTTTGATTATTACTCTGTTGTTTTAACTACTGTGCAGAAAACATGAGAAATCAATGTTTTAGTAATGATTTCAAATTACTTTTCAAATTACTTAAGAATTATCAATAACATCATTGATAAAAACTCAAATTGTGCGAAGGCTGAAGCATGTTCTTAACAAACCATGAAAAGAAGTTTTTCTAGGAATTCATACTTTAAGGCAATAACTGTTATTAGTGAGTGTCACAATATTTTTTTTCATTTATTATTTGTTCAATTTGGATATTAAATTTGATGGCTGTGACTGCATGGTAAACTTACATTATATGCTGATTGGATGCTTTTGCTTTACTTGGGGTATTATGGCAGAACATTGTCATTAAATTGTTGATTGCTAGTATTGTATAATGATATACATTTGGCTGCCTTTTTCCACAAATTTTGACACCTGGTTATGTAGGCAAAGTTTGATATCGCAGAAGCTACGAAGGTGAAGACGAAGGTTATGTCAACAGTAGCGACGAGATGGCGGCAATTTAAGTCCACATTGACTAGCAAATTTGTGTTTGCTAAGACTGAAGGTCAACAAACACAGGATGTTGTGACAAAATATGGACTAGATCCTGAAGCGTGGAAACAATTTGAAGAAACCCGCCTGACACCTAACTGGGAGGTTAGTTGAATCTGTTTATGGTAACTTCAAATGAATATTTTTTTGCCAATTTGATTATTTTAATTTCAAAAAAATCTCCGCAATTATGTATGTCACATTACAGGGTATTAGGAAACGAGCACAATCAATTCAAAAACACAACGACTGCCCTCACGTACTTTCACGTGGGGGATATGATTTGCTTGAGAAGAAATTGTTAGACCAGAAACGAAAAAGGATACAAGAGGAAGCATTGTTGAGTGAAAATCCAGCAAGTGTTGATGAACCCCCATCCCCAATAAAAAGGCATGTTAAGTGGAAGGTTGCTCGGACCAGGGCTGTTGGCAATATGACATCTGACTCTGCACAGGAAATTGCAGATAAAATAGTAAGTTCACCAATATGTTGCAATGTTCATATGTTTAAGTATTTTGTAATGAAAATGACTGCACGTTGTGTATTTTTGTGTCACTTGTTTTGTGTAGGACTCCTTAGAAGAGCAGGTAACGCAGGGTTCGTTTGTACCCCATGGTCGGCAAGACATACTGAACACTGCCATTGGACGACCTGACCATGGGGGTCGCGTTCGGGCAGCAGGCTCAGGTGTCACTATTACTCAGTACTACGGAAGGGCATCAAGGACATGCAGCAGCTCGTCCACGTCCATCAGCCAACAACAACTAGATGAAGTTGTTGCAAGGCTTAGGGAAGACATGACTGGCCAGATTAGGGAAGAATTGAGGACTCAAATTAAGGAAGAATTGAGGACTCAGCTAGAAGAGGAAAATAAAAGGAGCTTGGAAATAATGACCAATGCATTGAAAGAGGCTATTAAAAAAGAGTTGTCAAATAAAGGATCCCAAGAGGCACTCCAAATTCAGCCGGACATACAACAACTAGGTGCGCGTGTCAGCACACAGGGAAGTAATGCTGTTACCAATGCGCAGGCTTCACAAGAACATGATGCTGATGCCATACCATTGATGGGACTGTTTGTGCAGCGTAACGATGGTACACAAAGGTTTGTAGAAATATTACCTTACTTACAATTGAATCGGAGTTTTGTTTTTTCTTGCAGCTGTAATTGTTGGGTTTGGTTTGTGTTTTGTTCATGGTTTAGTTTTTGTTTTATATGCACTAAAAAAAGCTTTGTTTATGGTTCATTTAAGGTTGGTGGCCATGGGGAAAATAATGGAGGGGGATTCAATCATACACACAGTGGCATATGCAGATGATGTTGTCAGGGTAAGTGTAGAAACAGTTATTGATCCTGAGGCTGAGGTCCCCTATGCCACCTCAGAAATACAATATGTGAAGCAGGCCGTCAATACATTTGTAGCTTGGCCCACACACCTTGTGAAAGCTGTATTAGATGAGGTAACATGTTTCATTTGACATACGTAAAGTAAAACATTCATAGATTACAGTACAAATACTCACCCACTTTCATTAACCATGTAGCATCCACAACGTATTCCACACAACGAGGATGCACATGTGCCGAAGCCGGCTAATGTGGACGCAGATGATCCGTTGCGTGAATTGATGAAGTACAGTTTCGATCTTTACGACAAGCCACTTCAAATCAACTTTGATGGGAGATTTCTTGGAATTGTAGATGCATCTACATCGATATTCATCACATATTCAGATGTTATTGAAATAATAGTAGGAGACAAAAGTCTGAACATATCTGTCATACAATTATGGTTAATGTAAGTGAATTCCTTCATATAACTCATTCCTCATTCATTCAATATCATGATCCACTACAATACTTTCAAATCATGTGAATAGGTATATGCATGAGTGGAGTCAGATATTCAGTCAAGGTTTCATGTATGCATTCCTTGAGCCACAGTCGTTGGTTTGTTCAAAGGATAGACGCAGCGAATGCGAACAATATCTTGAAAGATGGCTTAAGGAATCTGACCGAGAGGTGTACATTGGACCTTACTTCCATCAGTAAGTGCTATTTAACAAACATACTTCAAATGATGTTTGGGTGTATACGTATCTAATGTGAATGACATGCAGGGAACATTGGCAACTCATAATTTTGTGTCCTAGGCAACATGTTGTTGTTTGGTTCTGTTCTTTGCGTAGGAAACCTGATATGCATATCAAAGCTACAATTAATAGGTTATCTCATACCATATAACTTTTTGCAAGCCTTCTTTAATGGTCATTATTGATTGACATTTTGTTGTATATGCGTTGATGTGGTTTTTTAAAAGCAGTGTAATGACAAAATTGAAGAAGACCTTGTCTCCTGAAACTAAGGCAGTTGCACCAAAGTGGATTGAAGTAAAGGTAAGTCAGCTATGTACCATGTGTTAGTGTTGTCTAGTTAAGTCATGAACTTATGTAATGTATACGATGTTCAAATGTTTTCCATATGTAGAGTCACGTTCAAACCGGCTGTTATGAATGTGGATATTACATAATGCATTGGATCTGGAACATCATAGCCAGCGACATAAAGAGTGATTGGTCCATGGTATGCATAAACTTCAGTACAATTGGAACTGAATTTTTATATTTGCAGTACTAACTTACAATTATGAATACTTGCAGTGGTTTGCTAATGACACACCGTTGGACATCGGCATCATCACCACAATTCGAAAGAAATGGGCAACATTTTTTTTAAAGACAACAATAAGTCAAAACGGCTAATGATGGCGTTGGAGTATTTTTTTCCCTGTATTTGAGACAATTGTTATGTTATTTGACACAGCGGCTATTTTATTTTCGGTCATGCTACTAATATTCTATTCTTAGTATTACCTACTCAATTTCATATAATTGTAGTAATATATTGTCTTTACCCCCTTCTACTGCATTGCATCTGCATTTGATTACCACAACAACAATTTAGTGCAGCTATAGTACCACCAAGCTTGCCACTGTAGCAGTTAAGTGAACAAATGAAGTGTCCACAGTCATTGGATGGTTGCTTGGTAGAGGTACATGCTAATAACTAATAAGATTTCCTGTGCAGGGTATCATTGTTTTTGCATGACTGATGGCTACCTTGGGGCTGGAGATTTTGGTTGAATCTGCCTCAAGTGTTATTTTGAAGGTAATTGAGATAATCTTTTGTTGTTGTTTGTTTATTATATACCTAAATTTGGGTTGAAGACTAGTTATTCAACATGTGGATTATCTACCATGATAAGTGATTTTATCATTTGAGCAGATGATATTATCATTTGACCTTGCTTTTGCTTTGATTCCGCTCCTAAAGTTCAGTAGCAGCAAAGTGACTAGCAGCACAAGCATTGAAGAGGTGTGTTTCCTCCTTGTTTGTGGATTCATGAACTATAAGTTAATACATGAAACTGAAAAATGTTCTAGTTATAAAATTTGATTAGCTAGGCTTACATGAATTGTTGAATTGATCAGCTAGGCATACATTATATCAACTGTTAGTGTCATTTTTTCAGTCTAATAATATTTTGGTTGATATTATCATTATTATGATTAAAGAGATTGCAGGGATTCCAAGGGAAGGGGACCAGGGGATGAAAAATATGATTAAAGAGAGTTCTTGAGGAGTTTGTCACATGCTCAGGTAATTAGTGCTAAAGCAGTTGGGTGAAATTCTCATATTTTGAATGCTGCATGCAATTAATATCGTCATTTGATGAAATGCAGAATCTTCCTGACTGGTTTAGTGCATGTTTCATTGATTGCATAAGATGTAAAATATTATTAATCAAGAGGAGTCTTGCTTAATTGACTTCAGTGTTGAGCGTGCTGCATTTGTCTTATGTACTAGTTCATTCATTTATTTAATTTTAGTTGACAACTTCTGGAATGGTGATATCAAAATATAACCTATGAAAAAGGATAATCTTGTCAGCTAATTGTTGAGTGGTTTATTTTTTTGTTTTGTCTTTTATGTTGCATTTGATGACTTTGTTTCTTTTCTTGTAGGGAAGTGGAAGATTTTGCACGAAGGTTAAATTCTGCTTGGCCTGAAAGGATGCAAATTTGATCTTTGGCCCAACACAGAAGACTAGTAACAATTTCTATGAATAGCAATGGTTCAACGCAGTTGTATATAGGTACGTTCTATCTATCTTCTCAATATTCGCGGTGAACCCTACTTGCTGCCTTGTTTTCTATCAGAAGCATCATTAAATTTTGTTGACATGCACATGACTGGAATCAACTAGTTATAAGTTACTTCATCACTCTCATGCATTTCATTCATCACATACAACACTCTCTCCAAAGTTCAAATTAAGACTGAGGGGTGAGAAAGAGACAATTAATATGGGTGCCGGTCTACTTGCAATTGGTTCTTGTGCAATTGGTCTATGCAGTGATGAACATTACTTAAATGCTTGCAATAGAATCTGGAATGAGCCCTCTTGTCCTTGTTGCTTATCGACAACTCTTTGCTACTGTGTCCATTGCTCCCTTTGCTTATTGGCTCGAGTGGTAATTATATATATATATACCCTATCTGGTTTTGTTTTATTTTCATATATATAAACAATGCATGCATGAAAGGCTTTGATGAACTTTGAACCACCTATAACATTCTCACTGTGAGTGTCACCGTCGATATCCCTTTTCTTTTGGTTGATGCATGATTGTGTTATTTATCCTTTAAATGTATTTATATATGTTTGCTGTATATAAATGTAGCTTTGTTTTTGAAATTTGAATGGTATAACCCAAATTTTGTGAGCAGGCAAAATACTTCAACGACGGTCCTTATGAAAACCCGTCTTTATAGCCTTATTTACCAACAACGACGGGTGCTCCAACCACCGTCGTTGAAACCTCAAACAACAATGACGGTGTACACACCACCGACGTTGACATACTACCAAACAACGTCGGTGGTGAGCCCGCCACCGATGTTGACAGGAAACAAAACAAATACGGGTGTTATTGGTACCCGACGTTGATATGGACAACAACAACGACGAGTCTTGCGAACCCGACGTTGAAATGGACCAAAACAACGACGGGTTGTCTAATATGTGCGTCGTTGAATCCTTTTTTATAACGTCTATTCTTTTATAGCCACTGACGTTGTATTCTTGCATTACAAAGACGGGTCCTAGGATGACCGATGTTGTTGTTGTCGACATACAACGACATCTGGAACAAAGATGGTGTGGGGCCCGTCGTAGATACCGGTTTTCAACCGATGTAGAAGCTTCTTTTTGTAGTTGTGTAAACATATTTAAACATAAATTCCGTGACTTTCAAATCACTTTTAACCAAAATTAAATTTGCAAACTTTGCCAATGCTAATTCAAATACGCAGTTAACAAGTGTAGAGGCTTTCTATCAAAAACAAAAGTGAGGCAATGGGCAAAAAGTGGGCAAAAAGTGTAGAGGCCTGTCAAGAGCCAACCCAAGTTCCAAGGACATGTGTCCTTCTCATTATCAATATACAGCCATGTAAATTTAGTATAGTTGGTTAATTTAAAAATGAAAGAAAAAAAAAACATTGTTACCAATCAATTCAAACGACTGCAAATACATAATTCCTCCATTTCAACAATTGAAATAAAATTCAGTACCATAGTGCATCCAAATTGAAAATAATATTCAAATCCATTAAAAACTATACCAGATCATGGGATGTGAACATAACATACCAAATGGACTTATTCAATATATCCAAAAATGAATACAAATCTACCCCAAAAAAATGCACCGATTCAACAATTGCATAACAGAATATGCAAAATAGGTGCATTCAATAGTAATACAATAATGTTTACATATCACAGCGTTATAATATATCATTCCATTTTCAGTCCAAAAAAAAAAATCATTCCATTTACATAAAAAAAATATCATTCCATTAACAAATATAATATTTAATCCCAAGTAAGAAAATTCCATTCCCGGCTTAATTAAAACAAAAATTGAAATACCAGATTAAAATCATACTATAATAATTGAAATAACAAATTTATTACATGACGCACATATTATAACTAAATAAGCGAGGTAATATTTCGCCTTTTCTATATGAAAGATGATCGGTACCTAAACTCATATTTGATTTCATATAGGTGAAGAGTCTAGAAATTATAACCAAACTCATATATTTGATTTCATATCATAACAGTACAATTCAGTTGCCTATATTGAATAAAATTAAGCCATAGAAATTAAGATACTACACCATTTACGCAGAATTTTCAAAAAAAAAAAAAAAAAGAAAGGAAAAAAGACGAAATAATTAACTCATAAGTAGTGTGAATAACAATCATGCACAGAAAATCTCATATCGATCATCAAAGAAATCGGATCCAGAAACTTGGAAATCTATACTCGCCTTTCCTTTCCCGTAAACAAGATAAGAAAGTGAATTACAACATCAATCCTTGAAAACCTAATGCGTGCGTACACCATTAATTCTTGAAACCCTAATTTGTTAACGGGAAAGAGAAAAGAAGCTAGAGAATAATAGGAGAGGAGTGCATGATAACAATAAAGTACCTTTTTGACGTAGTTATTTATTTGTTCATGTTCCCGTTTCCGTTTCCGGTCATCATCAACTGAAACTCTTCGAAATTGATCATGCCGTCTCCGTTGCCGTCGACGCCGGCGATCATCTTCTGGCACTCGTCAATGGAACAGGCATCTCCAAGGCTCGCCATGACCATGTTAAGTTCTTGGGCGGTAATCAACCCATTACCGTCGACGTCGAAGATGGAAAAAGCGTCCTTCAGATTCTCCAAAACCTCGTCGGGGTCCACGCCCTTGGTGTTCAATTCCAAGAACTCACCTAAGTTGATGTGGCCGTCACCGTTGGCGTCAACCTCTTGAATCATCCTCTTGACCTCTTCTTCGGTGGCGGGTTGGCCAAGGCTCTTCATGATGGAGCCTAGTTCCGAAGAGGAGATTTTGCCGTCGCCGTTTGCATCGAACTTCTTGAATACATATTCGAGGTCCTCTGTTATGGGGCCGCACATGAGTGCTGCAACAACAGAGATGATGATGGTGACGACAACGATGTCAAGGTCTTGGAAAGTTTCTTCTTCTTGTTAAAAAGGGATTTGAAATCCATATTTCAGGGGAATCTTAACTAATTGTTTTTGGCATGCAAAGAGAGAGACTTATTTTCTCTCTCTCTATAGTATTAATGCGTGATTCCAGCACCGGAACGGGGTTGTTGAAAATAAACATAATTTTAATGTATTTAATTTAATTGATCTGCATGTGTGAAAATAAACATAATTTTAATGTATTTAATTTAATTAATGTACATGTCTGAAAATAAACATAATTTTAACGTATCTAATTTAATTAATGTACATGTGTGAAAACAAACATAATTTTAATGTATCTAAATATTTAACTTTTATTTATATAACCTGTTTTTAAGAAAATAAAAAAAAATAAAATTAAAAAAAGAAATAAATACATGTCCGATATATCACTAAATAAAAATCACATTATTTTTTTTTAGAATTTAAAATAAAGTTCATGAATAAATAAATAATTAATTAAAAATGGAAAGAAGGAAGAAAAGCAAAAGGAAACGAAAAGAATAAAAAATGAAGAATACAAATACATGACCAACAAAAAAAACACGTCTTCCTTTTTCTCACTTGGATTTTTAAATATTTTTAGAAGTTTCTCAAAGTCCAAAGAGGAGTTATTTGTCACCATTAACATCAAGCTTTTTAAACACGTACTCTAGTTCCTCCTCGATATGGGTAGGCATGGCACCTGCGTGAGGCAAGGACGGGGAGTACTCTTATGCTCTCAGCTCCCGAACCTTATTCTGCTCCTCGTCCCCGCTCCCCTTGGGGTATTTTTTGTCCCGTCCCTGTTCCCGGCTCCCTGTGGGGACCCTGTTTTACATTAAAAAATATAAAAAATTATAAAAAATACAATTTTTTGTTTTATCTCAATTTTTCAACAATAATAAATTTAAGGTTTAATTCTAAGTTTAAAACATGATTAAAAATACCAAAATAAATCAATAATAATAGTAATAAAATAACATAAACATAAAAGCATCCAAGAAGTATCCAAGTACACATTAATGTTATAGTATTACACTATGAAAACAATAAAACTAACATAACATTACAAGTCTTCATACAATAAATTAACATTATCATACTGAATCAAGTCTTCATACTTCCATCCAAGCGCAATGAAACATCTTCAACATCAAACCTACACAATGAAACATGTAAATATGTGTTTAGAAAATATAAAAAAGTCATAAATTAATATAATGAAATTTTCATACCGTTGGCGTTGTTGTGTCAGCATCGTCAACTATTGAGCAAAATTCCATCTTTGATTTTAAGGAACCTAATGACACAATTATACAATCATTAAAATAAATTAATTGCTTAGAAGAAAAATTTACAAGTAAAATTAAATTTATTACCTTCAATCTCATTACGCAACCAATCTTGAGAGCACATCAATGGCTCAACAGTGTCTTCATTTAATTTGCTACAATGTGGAGTCAAAAACTATCCACCAATACTAAATGCAGACTCTGAAGCAACCATTGATATAGGAATAGCTAGAAAGTCTTTAGCAATCCTTTGCAAAGTAGGATACTTGACTCCAATGTTTTTCCAATATCCCAAAATGTCAAATTTACTAATATTTGATTGATTAAACAATACAGGCTCCTCCAAGTATAAATCCAATTCAGATTTAACACAATCACCAGAAGAAGTTTCTTGAACATATTTTAAAAAGTCATAACTCCAATCAACCTTTCCACCATTATTATCCAAACCAGACACTATTGAAGATGAAGTGGAAATAGAAGTAGTCTTTTTTTCCCTAGATTGATATTTAGAAACCAAATCTTTTAATAATTTTGTCACCTTATTCAATTGATTTGTGTTTTCACTTCCATACATGAGAGGGGAAAAATAATTTAGCAACTTCATTTTCAACCTAGGGTCCAAAATAACCCCTATTGCCATCACCCCATTGATCATGCCCCAATACTTCTCAAACTTGGGAATCATACTGTCAGCCATACCTTGAATGGTTCTATTAGAAGAAAAAATCCATTCATTCAAAGCCAATCGAATTTCACACACTTTTGGAAAATAAACATTTAAAGTTGGATATTGTGTACCCAAAAATAACTCAGTAACTTTATAAAAGATTTCCAACTTCTCACAAATTTCAATTGCCATTTTCCAATCATCATCACTTGGCAATGACATATATTGAGGCTTTCGTTGAGTCAAACACTTATGAAAACTTCAAGATATGGCAATGCAGAAACAAACATTAAATAAGTTAAATTCCATCTAGTTCTACAATCCTTACTAAGTTTCTTTGAATAAGGAATTTCCAATTGTTCACAAGCCTCAATAAATTTTTCTTCCCTCTTAGGTGTTCCAACCCAAAAGGAAACACTATCCCTAATCTTCTCAATGGAATCATGGATAATTGACATTTCATCCTTCACAATAAGTTTAAAATATGGGCACAACACCGCATATGGAAGTAAGTCTCTCCCAAAATAAATGAACTACGTCTAAACTTGCGAAGAATTTTAGGAATCATTGCATCATTAGTACTACAATCATCAACAGTTATTATAGATACCTTTCTATCTAGATTCCATTAAAAAAAATGTTCAATTATAATCTCTGCAAGAACTTCAGTAGTATGCGGTGCATGAACATACATAAACCTAAAATAAAATAATTATTCATCTTAAAACCAAGTTCTATGAATACATTTTACTATAACTACACATATTACCAATTATATAAAATTAAAATCATAAAACTTTCAAGTGAATGATTATTTACCTCATAAGTCGACTTTTCAAATTTCAATTGTTATCAATGAAATGGGTTGTAATAGTCATATAGCCTTTGTTTTGATTCGTTGCAGTCCACATGTCTGTTGTTATAGCTAGGTGCCTTGAATTTTTTTGAATTAGCTTCATAGTTTTGGCCCTTTCACTCTCATAGAACTTTAGTATATCCAACTTCAATGTATTACGGGATATTACTTTGAACAAAGGTTGGACAACATTACAAAACCTTCGAAACCCAATGTCATCAACCATAGCAAGAGGGTATTCATGCAATGCAATCATCTTTGTCAATTCCATCCTAGCAACATCTTGATTAAAGGTATAGTTTCCAACTAAAATAGATTCGCCTCTATCTCCTATTGAAGATGATGATTGTTGAAGAGTTTTTAGTATTGATTGCTTTGGACCCCTCACTGTTCAAAGCTTATAGGTTCTAATGTGGTTGTGCAAATGCTTCGTACCTGATCTTGTATCACCACCAAGTTTCTTTTCACAATATTTACATATAGCTTTCCATTTTTCCTCTATTTTCTTTCTTTTGAAGTGGGTCCAAGCAACGGAAGTTAATCCTCTTTTATTTGGACTTCTTTCAACATCTTCAACTTCTTCTATATTTGGAGAATTTTTTGCTTCTTCCATCAGATTGTGCATCATTAGCAACTTGTTGTGTTTCTAATGGAGCAATACTATTAACGGATGGATCAATAGGCATACCCATTTTCTGTACAACAAACAAGTAACAAAATTTACAAATATGAGTCATGTAAAATTGTAAATGCACAAATCTGACTATTATTGCTAGATTACAAATTTACAAATATGGTTACAAATTTTAAACTCAATGAATCAGCAAAACCAAAACATCACAATAAGCTAGCAGCAGAACAAAGAATTGAAAATACAAAAGAAATAAATAAATAAATAAAACAAAGGAAGAACATACAACAGAGGAAGAACAATTCGAAGTTGCGAAACCCAGAAATGCACAGTGCGACTCGAAGAAGAAAAAGGTGCAACAAAGGCTTCCACGAGTTCACGGCTGAAACAAACAGTGAAGAAGGAATGGTGAAACGAACGGTGAAGGAGCGAAGAAGTGAAGAGGGTGAAGATAGTGTGAAACGGTGAAACGAACGATGAAGCAGTGAAGAAGGAAGTCAAGGAACGAAGTCTGAATGTTTGATGCAGCATTTTAGGGTTTGGGCAATATTTGTGTCTTTGTGACTTGTAAGATATTACTTATATATATGATAATTTTATTTTGTATTTTTTTACTAGTAAAATACTATATTAGCCCTGATATTTATGTTATACATGTTATAAGTTATGAGGGTATATAAGTAAAATTCTATATGTGCGGGGATACGGGGACCCTGCGGGGAAGGGAGCATAGTCCACGTCCTCGTTCCCGTCCCCGAATTAGCTGCGGGGGGCTTTTTATCCTCATCCCCATCCCCAGGAGGAATTTTTCCCTGACCGCAGGGCCCTGAATGGGGTAGTCCCCACGGGGATACCCGAGTTGTGGGGAGAATTGTCATGCCTAGATGTGGGTGCAGGAATGTAAGTAAGAAAGCCCGACATTATCCCTCAAGAGATTCTCAACAGAGGACAAACTAGAATTTCGGTTGTGAGTATGCAATCATCTTCATTAACTTTCAAATTTCATTTCATGCAGGGAATTTGACAATCAATCAATTAATTAGCTTTCAAATTTTACTTCATGCAGGGAATTCAACAATCAAGCATTTAATGGTAAACGGAGGACCTCGTTAGGAAGTCTTGTTAAGCCTAAGCTTTGAATTGGGTGTCGTTGTTAGTGACAATGGCGTAAGGGAGGCCATACCTACATGAGGTTTTTCTAAGTGAACTTCACCACATTGGTCGTAATTTCTCGCAGTGGTCTTGTCACGATCCACTTGGTGAAGTAATTGATAGCCACTAGTAGGTATTTGACTAGTCCTAGGGCCTTTGGCAGTGGTCTCAGTATATTCATTCTCTACATGACAAAGGACCAAAAGAAGCTCAGACTATGGAGATTATCAGGAGAGATGGATGAAATGTCTGCAAACTCTTGGCATCATTTGCATCTCTTTGTGAAGTCAAGGGTGTATGTCCTGAGTGTTGGCCAATAGTAGCCAACACGCACCACCTTTGTTGCAAGGGAACGTCCCCCTATATAGAGACCACAAATCCCTTCATGGAGTTCTCTCATGACATAATTTGCCTATTGGCTGTTCAGGCACTTTAACAAGGGTGTTGTCAACCCTCTTTTGAATAGCTCGCCATCAAGGATGACATAGTAGTTAGCCTTCCGTTTCAGGCGTCGGGCTTCATTCTCGTCTGACGACAACATCCCCCAAATTAGGAAATTCTTGTTGGGGGTCATCAGTCTGGTTCCTCCTCTTCTTCAACCATCAATTCTTTAGTGTCTATGGTGGGAGTTTGGAGTCTTAAGGTGCCTGGTCTTTTAAGTGCTAGCCAGCTTGGAGAGCAGGTCAGTTCTGGTGTTGCTCTCCCTAAGTATATAGTACATCTCAAAGAATTTGAAATTGTCAATGAGAGTTTTGACAATATGGTAGTACTTGAGCTGGACTATTTCCTTGGTCTGGTATCTGTTGGCAACCTGCCCTTGGACAAGCTACGAGTCTATGTAGCATCATAGCTTCTTGGCCCCGACTTCTCTTGCTAGTTTTAGACTTGCAATGAGCCCCTCGTACTTAGCCTGATTGTTTGAGGCTTTGAAGTTGAGCTTGATGGCCTGCTCTAGGGTTACATTATCAAGTCCTTCGAGGATGATTCATACCCTACTTCCCTTCATGTTGGACGCGCCGTCAACATAAAGGTTCCACCAGTCTGTGGTGGTTTGGTCATTCCCAACAAATTCTACCAGAATGTCTTCCATGAATTGTGTCTTTATGGGGCTAGGGGTTTATACTGATATTGAACTCTGAAAGTTCTATTGACCGGGCCAACAGAACTACTGATCAGGTGCACTCAGAGTAATGTATGAGCAGAGTGCTCGTCACCCTGGGGGCGTCTGACATGAGCCTCCAACTGATCGTGGTCAAGCTTTAACTTTCTGAGCTCTTCCTCATGGTGTCACTCCATCTCCACAATGTGGTTTTGGAGTTGTTGGAGGAGGATTGGATCCTTCGATAGGGGTCTTGCATTTAAGGCTAGACTACGTGCTAACCATGGTTGAAAAAAAAAGAGAGACTAAGGGGTATATTTTACTGCGGCCCCATGGTGGATGCCAAATATACTTACCAAAATTTGAAGCTAGCACACGTCAGGGTAGACGTGGCTAAGGTGGGCTCCTAGACTTCGCATGTCAGCTAGAGAGTGGCCTTTGTTAGGAGGGAAAAAGGGGAGGACCAGCAAAATAAAGGACTCTAGCGCTCAAGTAAGTATATTTGTTAGAAGAGTAAGTGAGAATACACGAGTTTGTGAGCAGGTATGTGCATTTGATTGCGTAACTGTGTTGAGAGAGTACGAAGGAACCTGGTACTTATAGTGTGTAGAGGGAGCTATGAGTCCTTGTGATCAAGGCCGTACCCGAATCAAATAAACATGAAAATGCAGTCTACTAGGAAGTGATCCTAGGTCATTTCCCAACGAGCAATGTTAAACCAAATGTTCATAATATACTTGCAGTAACAGTAACGATGAGGGGGGAGGGGTTGTTTGTTTTGTGATTTAAAGAATAGAACAAGTAAACTGGAATGCGAAACTAATAATATTAAAAACGGGTTGTTTCCTCTGATTCAGAAGCCATTCTCTTGTCCTGGGTTATGGAGAATTCGTCCCTAATAGTTAACCACTTAATCCAACCCTATTTCAATTTACTAAGCGAAAATCAACTTAGGGTTGTCAATACGTGATTAGGCAACACATACACTAGTTAGCCCTTCGTCCATTGAGCATGAATGCAAGTTAGGCTCAGAGGCAATTAATCAAACACGAAGCGTGCACAGATTAATATTACAAATATGGGTTAACTGGTGAAGGGAAAATTGTCAGGAAGCCACATTATAAACAAAACCTCGAAGAGAGTTGAGCTTCGTCCTCAAAAGGAAACAACACCAGAATATTTAGTCTTCCATAGATTCAAACAGAAAACGTAAATGAAACTAGAAGCAGAAACATGAATGAAGCAAAAACGTAAATGAAGCAGAAACGTAAATGAAACAGAAATGTAAATGAAAGCAGAAGAAGAAACAAGAACGAAATTGTAATTAGAAGCAGAAAATGGAAAATTACATTACGTGAACAGTAGCCTTAGAACAGAAAAACGTAAAACCCTAAACAAAGCTCTGAATAATGAATAGCCCTCACAGAATAGCCATGCATGAATCTCAAGGCCGCTATTTAAAAAGAGTCAGTCAAAGTAACTGGGCCCTATTACATTATTCTGGCCCAAAATGAAATAAACACTGAACCACATAAAATAAAATTGCAATCTCCTAATTAGAAATTAACTAAAGTAAGCGCTGCTTTATTTGCCCTCTGCAAGTCCACAACCAAAATCCGGATTAAGCCCAATGTTTCATTAATTCCTGAAATTAGATTAAAAACATCAAATTAGCTGAATGAGCCCAAATAATAAAACTGCCTAATTAATTTGACAATTAAGACTAATCAGTAATTAAAATGGTGCAAAAAGGGTTTAAGAAATAGAAGAAAATGATGGCACATCAAAACCCCCCATACTTAGCCTTTTGCACTCATGGGCAAAATGAAACAAAGAACAAAAAAATCCAAGGATATCAAAGAGAGACAAACATAAACATTCACATATTCCTTAATGAACATCAAGGAATGAAAGGAATGGGTAACATCTAACATAAGGAGATCCAAAAAGTCAAGACATTCATGAAAATCATCCAAGCAACCCAATCATGGCAAAATAGTTAATCAGCTCAAGAATGAAAAGTGATAAAACCTCACAAGATATACACTCTATCTCTCAAGTGTCTAGGCTACTATTTACCCTCAAAGCACCCATGAAAACAAACACCACATAAACTTGGCAAGATTCTAAAATTGACAATCAACCCATAAACACAAGCACATGAGGATCAAAAGGTCTTTTAAGGTTGTAATGGGGCCAAGGACAAGGTATGGAAAAATATGGAATAAGTGGCTAAATCCCAAAGGAATAGAGGAGCAATGGGGAATAAGTGCATATTAAGAAAAAAATAAAAAAAATAAAAAGAACTAAAGATAAAATTTAAAAAATAAGAGTAGAACCAAGAGTCTCATCATTCTTTTGTCATTTAAGATCTTATTCACTCAACTTTCTTGCTCTTCTTTTTCTTTTTCGATTTTTTTTGTAGCCTTTGAGAAACAACATCTCATTCAGCATGTCCAACATTTAACCAATATACAATGTACATCAAGTATGGCCCAAAATACATCATGAAGCATAGCCAACAAAACATGTTATCCAATGAAACAAAAACCCCCCACACTTATTCCCGAAAAATTCAAAAGCTCCAAAATTCCTTAAGGATATGGTGATATCATGGTTTTTCACTTAAGGCTTGTAGTGAGCTTCAAAACAAGGAAAGGGAAACAAGGCTCAAAAGAGCTATCAAAGGAATTAATTCAAGGTAAGTCCATTTGGCTAGGAGCTTATAAGAACAAAATTGCCTAAATCATTTCCAAATATGCATGTGAATTAGGAAGCATCAACAAGAATCAAGCCAAGGCTATTGTGCAAGCAATCAATGGGGCAAAACACACTAAATGATTATGATGATGGATGGCTCAAATTCTCACAAAGGTGAACTCATCACTTTCAAATTGAGCTTTCAAAACTATCATGACATGTAGAGGAAAAGCAAGGATTTCAAATCGCAAAATGTCAAGAGGCTTTTTTTTTAAAAAACAAACAATTACCCATTTCTTGAACATATCCTCTAATTCAAAGAAAAAAAAACATGCAAATTTGTACATGCACACAGAATTGACCTAAAATATTAAACTAGAAACCCAACAAAACTAACAACATTAACAAATTAACAAAACCAACAGAACTAGCAAAACCAAAGAACACTCCCCCCCATACTTAAACAACACATTGTCCTCAATGTGGCACAATTAAAAGATTAAAAGCAATTAAACCATCAAATAGAATTTGACAAGTGTAATAAAAGCACAGAAGGAGATAGGAAAAGAAGAACTCCCTAAGTCATGGTGGAGGAAGAGTTGGGTGGATTAAGGAAGTCTCTTCCACCACTACGTCCACTAAAGAAGGGTTTGTGAGGAATGGCTTAAGTCGATGTCCGTTGACCTTGAAACTCTTGTTTGTGGAGTCGCTTTTGATCTCAACTGTACCATAAGGAAAAAAATTAGTAACAACAAAAGGACCAATCCACTTAGACCTCAAATTACCACTCACGAGTCCAAGCCTAGAATTATACAATAACACTTTTTGCCCAACCATGAAGTCCTTCTTAACTATCATGCTATCATGGAACTTCTTGGTCTTTTCTTTGTAGAACTTGGCATTCTCATAGGCTTTTAGGTGGATTTCATCTAACTCACTCAGTTGCAACTTTCTTTCCTCACCAGCTTGATCCATAGAGAAGTTGCAAGTCTTCACTGCCCAGTATGCTTTGTGCTCAATTTCCACTGGAAGATGACAAGCCTTTCCAAAGACAACCCGATAAGGAGACATTCCTATGGGTGCTTTGTAGGCAGTCCGATGTGCCCAAAGAGCATCATCTAGCCTGGTACTCCAATCTTTCCTGCTTGGCTGCACAATCTTCTCTAAAATTCTCTTGATCTCTCTGTTAGAAATTTCTGCCTGTCCATTGGTCTGGGGGTGGTATGGTGTGGATACCCTGTGTACAACCCCGTACTTTTTAAGCAAGGCATGCATTGTTCTGTTGCAAAAATAGGTTCCTTGATCACTAACAATTGCTTTAGGTACTCCAAACCTGCAAAACAAATTAGATCTGACAAAATCTGCAACAACTTTAGCATCATTAGTTCTAGAGGGCTTGGCTTCCACCCATTTTGAAACATAGTCAACTGCAAGGAGAATGTAAACATAACCAAAAGAGACAGGAAAAGGGCCCATGAAATCTATACCCAAGACATCAAACACCTCACAGAATAGCATAGGTTGCTGAGGCATTTGTTGTCGCCATGTAAGTGTATTTCCTGCTCTCTGACACTGCTCACAAGTGCTGTAGATCTTCCATGCATCTTTAAAGATGGTGGGCCAATAAAAGCCACAATCAAGCACTTTGCGAGCTATCCTTTGAACACCCAGATGACCTCCCAGTGCGGAAGAATGACAGAACTGCAGGATTGAGTCAGTCTCATGATCTGGAATGCATCGTCTAATGACCTTATCACTGCATAATTTCCACAAGTAGGGGTCATCCCAAATAAAATGCTTAGCATCACTTTTAATTTTATCTTTTTGGGCCTTAGATGCTAAGGGAGGAAAAACAGAAGCAACTAAATAATTGACAATGTTAGCAAACCAAGGAGTAGAAAGAGAGTCAGAAATACTATACAGTATATACAAATGATCATTCGGGAAATAATCCCGAATGGGTGAATCCGCATCAGATACACGTTCGATCCGACTCAAATGATCAGCAACTAAATTTTGTGCTCCACTCCTATCACGGATCTCCAAGTCAAACTCTTGGAGCCAGAGCATCCATCGGATCAAACTAGGCTTAGAATCAACCTTCTTCAACAAGTACTTTAGAGCTGCATGGTCAATATAAACAATAATACGGGTACCAAGCAAATAAGACCGAAATTTTTCAAGAGCAAAAACTATGGCTAGAAGCTCTTTCTCAATAGTAGTATAATTTGCTTGGGCAGCATCTAAAGTCCTAGAAGCATAATATATCACCCCGGGCAATTTATCAATTTTCTGAGCAAGGACAGCCCCCAATGCATAATTTGATGCATCACACATAAGCTCAAAAAGGGTTGTCCAGTCGGGTGCTTGGATGATGGGGGTGGTAGTCAACGCTCTTTTGAGGCAATCAAAAGCCTCTTTGCATTTGTCATTAAAGTCAAACTCCACCTCCTTTTGCAACAAGTTGGACAATGGAAGGGCTACTTTGCTAAAACCTCTTATAAAGCGCCTTTAGAATCCTGCATGACCAAGAAAAGATTGCACCTCTCGCACACAAGAGGGGTAAGGCAATTGTGAAATAACAGAAATTTTTGCAGGATCTACTTCAATACCCTTATTGGAAATAATGTGGCCTAAAACTATACCTTGCTCAACCATAAAATGACATTTTTCAAAATTTAGAACAAGATTAGTTTCGATGCATCTATTCAAAACTTTTTCCAAACTATCCAAACAACCATCAAAAGAGGATCCATATACAGTGAAATCATCCATAAACACCTCTATGCAATTTTCTAAGAAATCACTGAAAATACTAATCATGCACCACTGGAAGGTACCAGGGGCATTGCACAGGCCAAAAGGCATCCTCCTATAGGCAAAAGTGTCGAAGGGGCAGGTGAATGCGGTCTTTTCCTGATCCTCAGGAGCAATAGTAATTTGCATATAACCATAAAAACTATCAAGGAAACAATAGTGAGATTTACCTGCCAGGCGTTCAAGCATCTGGTCAATGAATGGCAGGGGAAAATGGTCCTTTTTGGTAACCTGGTCCAGTCTCCTATAGTCGATGCAGACTCTCCAACTGTTCTGCACCCGAGTAGGAATCAACTCCTCCTTCTCATTTTTGATCACTGTGAGGCCAGTCTTCTTCGGGACTACCTGGACGGGACTCACCCATTGGTTGTCGAAGATAGGATAAATGATTCCAGCTTGCAAAAGCTTGGTTATCTCCTTCTTCACTACATCAAGAATCACCGGGTTGAGTCTTCTCTGTGGCTGTCTTACTGGTTTAGCTCCATCCTCTAAATTTATTCGATGCATACATGTGGATGGGCTAATACCAGGAATGTCTGCCAGGGTCCAGCCTATAGCCTTCTTATGATTCTTGAGAACAGACAACAACTTCTCCTCTTGCTCATCAGCAAGGGAGGCATATATAATTATTGGAAAACTTTTGCTATCATCCAAGTAAGCGTATTTTAAATTTGATGGCAGAGGCTTCAATTCTGGTGTGGCCGGCTGAAGAGTGGTAGAAGGAGATGGTTTCTCAGCCTGTACCTCATAAAGAAAGTCAGAGGTATGTGTACTTCCTGAAACATGGTTAGTCCTATCTGACTCTATAAAATCAATCTCGAGAGGTAAAACACCACCACCACCACCACCACCACCAGACATGCAATCAATATCAATTTCAGATTCACTCTCAGCATCAAATTCAGACATGATCAAGTACAATTTCAGACTCAATGCATGAAGAGTGAGAGGCATGCATATTAGAATAAAGATCAGTCATGTATTCATCAACAACATGGTCAATTATTTCAGCACGAAATACAGAAAGATCTTCAGATGGGTGTTTGATAGCATCCAGAATATTAAAATGAACAGTTATATCACCAAACTCCATGGATAGTGTGCCTGCATATACATCTATCTTAGTTCTAGCAGTTTTCATAAAGGGTCTGCCTAGAATGATGGGAACTGATCCTTGAGAAAATCCATCCTCCATATTCAAAATATAAAAATCAACAGGGAAAATCAGTTCACCAACTCTAACTAAGACATCTTCTATGAAACCAACAGGATAGGCAACACTTCTATTAGCTAAATGAATTACCACATCAGTTGACTGCAAGGGACCTAGAGATAGAGAATTAAAAATAGACAGAGGCATAACACTAACAGAAGCTCCTAAATCTAGCATGGCATTGTCAAACTTACTATTCCCTATAATACAAGGTATGCTGAATGTACCTGGATCTTTACATTTTTCAGGAATTTGGGGGACAGATTTACCAATCAATGCGTTGACATTTCTGCCCATGCTAATTTGTTCACTTCCTTTAAGCTTTCGCTTATTAGTGCACAGCTCCTTCAAGAATTTAGCATATCTTGGAATTTGCTTTATTGCATCCAGCAGAGGTATGTTTACCTCTACTTTTCTAAATATTTCCAAGATCTCTTTCTCTGCCTCTTCCATTTTTTTGTTGGGAACTGCTCTTGGAGGGAATGGAAGAGGGATGTGCTGCTTCTGCAAATCAGAATTACCAGTGGAAGATTCACCTGCACAGAAATTGTTAGGTAAATTTTTGTCATCACCTTTTTCTAGAGTAGAGTGAAGTTGGGCAGGTTCATTTGCAAATAAGAAAGGTGCTACGGGTTGAGGTCCTTGACACTGCTTTCCCGACCTCAATGAAATGGCACTAACATTTTTTGGGATTTTGGACAGATTGAGAAGGCAGGTTGTCAGAATTCTGGGACTGTTGTTGATTTAATTGTGTAGCCAATTGTCCCATCTGATTAGTTAAGCTCTGAATAGAGGCTCTGGTCTCTTGTTGAAACTGCATGTTTTGCATAGTCATTTGCCTCACAAGTTCTTCGAGGGAAGGTTGTGGAGGAGGCTCAACTGTTTGTTGTTTCTGGGGTTGTTGCTGTTGTTGGATTGGTGGAGGAATGTATGGTCTGCTTGAGCCAACAATATTTTGGAAGGAAGGAGCAGGTTGTTATTGTTGTTGTTGAGGGCTAGACCATCTGAGATTAGGGTGATTCCTCCATCCAGGATTGTATCTGTTGCTTGAGAGGTCATAATTGTTCTGCTGTGGTTGATTTTGCTGCTGAGGTTGAGGAGATCTATTGTAAATGTTTGCAGCATAAGCTTCAGGCTGCTCAATTGCTCCAGGTTGCTGCATGGAAGGGCAAAGGTTTGTGTGGTGGTCAGCAGAGGAGCATAAATCACAGACTCTTGCGACAGGTACATATTTCTGATTCAAGGCCAGCTGGGTTACCAAGTTAACCAATGCATCTAGTTTTCCATCAAGCTTCTTAGTTTCAGATGATGCAGATGAGTTTGTAGCTACCTCATGCACTCCTCTAATGACTATAGCATCATTTCTGGCTTCAGCAGGAGTCATGTCTCCAAGGGCTCCACCACTGGTAGCATCTATCATACTTCTTTCCATATTATTGAGTCCTTCATAAAAATATTGGAGAAGAAGCTGCTCCGAAATCTGATGGTGAGGGCAACTGGCACATAGTTTTTAAAATCTCTCCCAGTATTCGTATAGGCTCTCTCCACTGAGTTGTCTAATACCTGAGATATCCTTCTGGATGGCCGTGGGCCTAGAAGCAGGAATTTTTTTTTCTAAGAATACTCTCTTAAGGTCATCCCAGCTCGTGATGGACCTTGGAGCAAGGTAATACAGCCAGTCCTTTGCCACTCCCTCTAAAGAATGAGGAAAAGCCTTCAGAAATATGTGATCCTCTTGGACATCTGGGGGTTTCATGGTGGAGCAGACAATATGAAATTCTTTCAGATGCTTGTGCGGGTCTTCACCTGCAAGGCCATGAAACTTTGGAAGCAAATGGATTAGTCCAGTTTTAAGATGATATGGGACATCCTCATCAGGGTATTGGATGCACAAGCTTTCGTAGGTGAAATCAGGTGCAGCCATTTCCCTTAGGGTCCTCTCACAGGGTGGAGGTTGTGCCATGTTCTCGGAATGTTCAAAATCAGAATGCTCAAAATTATAATGCTCAAAATCAGGATGTTCAAAATCACCAATAACAGAATGCAAAGATTCACCAGTAATGGAATGCTCAGGATGATCAAAAGGTATAAAATGATGCCTAACTAATCTATGAAATGTCCTATCTATCTCAGGATCAAAGGGTTGTAAGTCAGATGGATTGCCTCTAGTCATACACTACATTCAACATGCACAACTAGTTGCCTTGTCATGTAAATAAAGGTGTAGGTTTGAACTACAACTACCCTCATATGATATCCAAATGACTTGAAATTTTGTGAGCAACCTTATAAAATGATGAGAAGATAGCACATAAAATTTCAAACAAAAATTCAAAGTCTAACTATGGAAGCTAAAAATGGTAGGTTGAGAAAAATAAGTGAATAAAACTTGAAAAATAAAAAACTTTTGACAGAATCACTTTTTTTGGACAATGGAGACCTCAGCTAGCCTATGGCGGGCTACCACAGCGTAGGAGATTTTTTCTACCCCAAATACATATATAATAATTGCGATTCTGATAACTGGAGCAAAAGTTATGGTCGTTTGAAGTTTTGACAAAAACAAAATTTGCTACTTTTTTGGAACTTTCAAATCTGACCAAACTAAAGGCTCTAGCTATTTTTCCCACAAAATATAGATTAAAAGAAGTTACCACAAAAAAATTCAGCCAAAAATAACAACTCTAGCTACTAAAACAAAAAATCCCAAATAATTCAGCAAGGGTGGTCGCTAAAATCCGTCGCTACATGATTTCTACTCTGTTTTGCCGCAAGCAAAAGTGGTCGCTAAGTCCGTCGCAAAACACTATTCACTGCAAAACACCTAAAATTGAAACAGGGGAAGTGCTTAACAAAAAAACTAAAACAGAACACACACTAAACAAAATACCAGGACACTAAACAACACTAACACACATACTAACACAACACTAACAATTAAACATAAAACACGAAATAATTAAACACTAACACGACACTAGCTATTATGAACCTTTGGACACTGCTCCCCGGCAACGGCGCCAAATTTGATTGAGGCCGTACCCGAATCAAATAAACATGAAAATGCAGTAACTAGGAAGTGATCCTAGGTTGTTTCCCAACGAGCAATGATAAACCAAATGTTCATAATATACTTGCAGTAACAGTAACGATTGGGGGGGGGGGGGAGGGGTTTGTTTGTTTTGTGATTTAAAGAACAGAACAAGTAAACTGGAATACGAAACTAATAATATTAAAAACGGGTTGTTTCCTCTGACTCAGAAGTCATTCTCTTGTCCTGGGTTATGGAGAATTCGTCCCTAACAGTTAACCACTTAATCCAACCTTATTTCAATTTACTAAGCAAAAATCAACTTAGGGTTGTCAATACGTGATTAGGCAACACATACACCAGTTAGCCCTTCGTCCATTGAGCATGAATGCAAGTTAGGCTCAGAGGCAATTAATTGAACACGAAGCGTGCACAGATTAATGTTACGAATGTGGGTTAACTGGTGAAGGGAAAACTGCCAGGAAGTCACATTATTAACAAAACCTCGAAGAGAGTTGAGCTTCATCCTCAAAAGGAAACAACACCAGAATATTTAGTCTTCCATAGATTCAAACAGAAAACGTAAATGAAACTAGAAGCGGAAACGTAAATGAAGCAGAAACGTAAATGAAGCAGAAACGTAAATGAAACAGAAACGTAAATGAAAGCAGAAGAAGAAACAAGAACGAAATTGTAATTAGAAGCAGAAAATGGAAAATTGCATTACGTGAACAGTAGCCTTAGAATAGAAAAACGTAAAACCCTAAACAAAGCTCTGAATAATGAATAGCCCTTGTCATACCCTAATTTCGTCCGGGGACCTTTGCTTGATGACATGCAACTTTTGTTTGGTCCTTGTGAGGTGCTTGGCACCCATCATTAGGCAATTTGTGAAATTCCGGGACATGCCGGAAAACAAAAGAAAATATTGATGCACAATCTGTAAGGTTCCGTGACACACCGAAAATCAAATGGAAGCATCGTTGCACAATTAGTGAGGTTCCGTAATATTCCGTAAGTCAAAAAGGGGATGATTATGTAATCCACAAGGTTCCGTAACATTACGGAAAGAAAACCAGTATCGTTACGAAATTCGTAAGTTTCCGTAACTTTACGAAAAAAGAATCACCAAAAAAAGGTAGGGGGTGTACTTAGTAAAAATGGGGGTGCAAATAGCAACCAGGCCCACTTGGGCCCTTCAGAAGATTCCTCCAGAAGGCTGTTGCTTCTGGAGGAAGCAACCCTGCTCGCCTGGGCGAGCTGAGCTCGCCTGGCAAGCTAGGAGGCAAGCTTCTCCCCCAATTTTCTATAAATAGGGGGAGAAGTGAAGTGAAAAAGGGTTCAGCCCCTTAGGCACTTCTCTCTCTTTCGAATTTGCTTGGAAAAATTGTTTCCGTGAAGAAAATCCAAGCCGAGGCGCTTCCGAAACGTTTCCGTAACGTTTCCGTGAGGAATTTCGCGAAGGTTTCGACCGTTCTTCGACGTTCTTCATTCGTTCTTCATCGTTCTTCGATCTTCAACGGGTAAGTACCTCGAACCAAGCTTTTCGATTCATTCTATGTACCCGTGGTGGTCCACATTGTGTTTCGTGTATTTTTATTCTTGTTTCATTTACTTTTTATACCCCCTTTTGACGTGCTTAAGCCATTTTATTTAAGTCATTTCTCGCTTAACCTAAAAATAAAATAAATTTCCACCGATCGTTTGAATTGTATTATCCGTTAACTTCGGTTAAAATGAATTCCGACCGTTCGGTCGTGCCGTAACCACGTTGGAAATAAAAAAAAGAGGTAAAATAATAATATAATAATAAAAAAACGTCTTTTAGTAAAATAAAGCGAAAAATCAATCGGACATTTTCTCTTTGGGATTTCTCATTCTTAATTGAATTGACTAATAACTAAAGTGAAACTAAGGCTAAAATCAACTCGCCTAGTCGAGCTCGTCCATAAAAATAGGTTTTTGAAGTTTATCATTTCAATTTCTTACTAAGTGAAATGGATCATTTTCAAGGTCTAACGCCTTAAAATGATCACCTTTTAAGTAAAAAAGAATCACTTGATAAGAAAGAACTACGTAGGTCTAATTTCCTCATCGCAATTGAGGAATACGTAGGAGCAAAGGGAAACACCCTTGTCGACCACAAAAAGAGAAAAAAATATAAAAAAGGTATAAAGACATAAAAAGGGAACATAAAAATCAAGGTCATGTTTGCACATTCGATTAAAGGCTGCCGTCCCTTGGGACGGACGTGTGGGGTGCTAATACCTTCCCCGTGCGTAAATACAACTCCCGAACCTTTCACTTAAAAGTTCGTAGATCACGTCTATTCCGGTTTTTCCGACGTTTTCCTCAAATAAACGTTGGTGGCGACTCCGTGCGTATTCCTTTCGTGGAACACGCATCCCGCGAGTCACGCGTCGCCCTCCCGCCGAAGGGTAGGTTGCGACAGTTGGCGACTCCACTGGGGACTGTTTTTAGAGAGTTAGGCCATTTAATCTTGTGCAATGTTTTACCGTGACTTACCCCTTTGTTGGTTTCCCTTCATTATGTTCTTGTGTATATAAACTCTTTGTTGCTTTTAGTGCGTTTTAAAATGTATGCATGAGGTAAATATTTATTCATTTGATGCACACAAACACCAACATTATTTGCACACACTGTGAGTTGAAAAAGGGCCCTATACCCGGGTTCATAGGAACATAAGGAGTGGAGGTGAATCTGTGATCATGCTAGGTCTCCGACTTGCTTGATTACAGTGAACCCTCATCTAGAGTTTTCCTCTTTGAAAACATATTGTTGCTAGTAGTCCCTACTGCTGCTGTATGTTCTTCGAAGGGGATAATACCTCTAGAAACCATCAAGAGAGATATGACTACCTTGGGGGTTATCACTAAATGCCTAGTTAGTTCTCTCCTTTATAGGTCCCTTAAATAGGGGCACGGAGCAAATACGCTGCGTGCCATTTTTCACACTGCCATGCATAAGTATCATATACCCTTTTGCTTATGTTCAGTGAATATTGTCATACTATGTACATTCCCGCATTACGCCTTTTGCATATGCATCGCATATGGGTTCTGTCTTGATCCCCTCTATAGACAAATCAATGGAGGGTCCGAGTCACCGTTTTAAATACATACGTTGGGGCACTTTGCTACCCTAGACGTTGTGTCTAAGAAGGAGACAATGTCCCGGGCACCCGCATTCTTAAATTACATCTGTGTCATATGCATTCCTTCATGCATTCATCCATTCCACCCATGAGATATCGGAGTTTTGATTTGCACAAGCTTTTTGTCTCACCTTAGTAAGCATGGGAACAAATCAAACCGGCAAGAGGTTTTACCAAGTCAAGGTTAAAGGCCTAGATACCACCAGCATCAAGGAATTAGGGCGGTTGATGGAACCTCTCCAAATGCAAGCCTTCCGCAAGACTTACGGAAAGATCTTAGAGTTGACCATAGCAGAGGTATCCATAAAAGCCATTGCATCACTCACCCAATCCTACGACCAGCCTTTGAGATGCTTTACGTTCGGAGACTTCCAATTGGTACCAACCATTGAAGAATTTGAGGAAATTCTAGCATGTCCTCTCGGGGGAAGAAAACCATACCTTTCCTCCGGGTGTCTCCCCTCTTTGAGCAGAATTGCAACTGTGGTCAAGGATTCAGCAAGAAGTTTGGACCGCATAAAACAGACTCGAAACGACATAGCGGGCCTACCACGGAAGTACCTAGAAGACAAGGCGAGGGGTATGGCCAATCAAGGAGATTGGGTCCCGTTTATGGATGTGTTAGCTTTGCTAATTTTTGGGGTCATCCTCTTTCCAAGCGTAGATGGTTTGGTGGACCTAGCAGCAATCGACGCTTTCCTTGCATACCACCATAGCAAGGAAAGTCCGGTGGTAGTTGTCTTGGCAGATTTATTTGACACATTTAACCGAAGGTGCGAAAAGAGTAGCGCACGGATCATCTGTTGCTTGCCCGCCCTCTGTGTTTGGTTGGTTTCACACCTGTTCCAGCAAGACACGAGGCATCCATGTCCGCTCCAGAGCCATCACTCGTGTACTGAAAAGAGAAGAATAGATTGGGACCAGCTTTTGGTTGGGATAGGAGGTAGAACAATCAATTGGTTCCCTCGATGGAAGGAAGGAAAGGAGGGAGTCCTTTTCTCATGTGGAGGGTACCCAAACATTCCGCTGATAGGAACGAGGGGTTGTATTAACTACAATCCTGCGCTCGCTATAAGACAACTAGGGTACCCCATGAGGGGAGCACCGACGGAAGAAAGCATGTCTCCTTTCCTTGTGAGGGATTTCGGCGCGCAAAATTTCAAGGCTATACAAAGAATCCATAAGGCATGGGAAACCCCGTTAAGGAAAGATCAAGAACTTAGGGGCATTCGTAATGGCATCATTGGTGGTTACCATGAATGGCTGAAAGTTCATATACGAGGTTTAGATTGGCTTGCCAAGTTAAAAGTCGTCGGCGAAGAGAGTTTTGAAGCACCGGAAGAGGACGAAGAAGTCCAAGCTCTCAAAAGCGAGTTAGGAAAGGCAAAACTTGCCAAGGAGAAGTTCAAGTTGGCCGCTACACATATCCGGAAGGAGTGTGTAGGATTACGGGAAGAGAATGCAACTACCGCAAGAGCCCTTGAACAAGAGACCAAGAGGGCTCGCAAGGAAGAGTATGGCCGTAACAAATTTCGCGGAGCTCTGTGGGGTAGCAACAGTGAACTCAAGTTGCGAAGGGAAGAGAGGGACCAGTCGCGAGCACATAGCATGGTCTTGAAAGAGGAGTTAGTTGCCTATTCAAGGTCCAAAAGGAGCTTGTCTCAGCGTTTATGCGAGATGGAGACCAACATGCTAGCTATCATCGCCAAGTACCAAGAAGAGTTAGGTCTAGCCACGGCCCACGAGCATAGGGTCGTGGACGAGTATGCCCAAGTATACGTGGAAAAAGAGGCTAGAGGAAGGGTGATCGACTCTTTACACCAAGAGGCAACCATGTGGATGGATCGGTTTGCTCTTACCTTGAACGGGAGTCAAGAACTTCCCCGATTGTTAGCCAAGGCCAAGGCGATGGTGGACACCTACTCCACCCCCGAAGAAATTCATGGGCTTCTCGGCTATTGTCAGCATATGATAGACTTAATGACCCACATAATTAGAAATCCCTAGGAAACTTGTATGGTCTCTCAGACCTTGACTAGATACGACTTTTTGAAATAAAATGAGTTGGTCCCATGTTTCTACTCCAAAAAAAAAAGCTTGTGCGAATCAAATCACTCCCGCATTTTATCTCTAGCATGCATTCTTTCTTTCTTTACCCACTCCTCACGTTTGGTTTTTTAGGGAAAAACACCATAACTAAACGCGCCACAAGGCATCCCTATCGCACCAGATCCAAATCTAGAACGATGGGTGATCAAGAGGAGACACAGGAACAGATGAAAGCCGACATGTCGGCTCTGAAAGAACAGATGGCTTCCATGATGGAGGCCATGTTAGGAATGAGGCAGCTCATGGAGAAAAACGTGGCCATCGCTGCCGCCGTCAGTTCGGCTGCCGAAGCAGACCCAACTTTCTTGGCAACTGCGCACCATCTTCCCTCAAACATAGTAGGACGGGGAAGGGACACACTGGGGCACGATGGCAACCCTCATCTGGGATACAACCGAGCGGCTTACCCTTATGGATTGCCGCCCAACTACTCACCACCCGTCCTGCAAGACGATGCAGGCCATATTGCTTCTCCCGTCCTTGAAAGAGAACCTCCTCAACAGCCCGATGAGGTCCACAAAGACCCTCAAGACTATGCTCGAAGGGATGTCGAGTTCTATCCCCCGATCCCTGAAGGGCCGGCACCCAGCATGTTGCCTCAGCCCAACATCACGACACAACCAATAGTTTTGTCCACAGAAGGACCGCCCCCGGCAACTGAAGAAAGGAGGAAGCTCGATCTCCTCGAGGAGAGATTGAGAGCCGTGGAAGGATTTGGGGACTATCCGTTCGCTGACATGACGGATCTTTGCTTAGTACCCGATGTTGTTATCCCCCCGAAGTTCAAGGTACCGAACTTCGACAAGTATAAAGGGACAACTTGTCCAAAAAACCATCTCATGATGTACTATCGCAAGATGGGCGCACACTCTAAGGATGAGAAGCTATTAATACACTTTTTTCAAGATAGCTTGGCCGGAGCCACGGTAGTTTGGTACACTAATTTGGAAGCTTCCCGTATCCGTACTTGGAAGGATCTGATTACTGCCTTCCTAAGGCAATACCAGTATAATTCCGATATGGCTCCCGATCGCACTCAGCTGCAGAATATGTTCAAGAAAGAGGGCGAAACCTTTAAAGAATACGCACAGCGGTGGAGAGACCTAGCGGCACAAGTGGCTCCTCCCATGGTAGAAAGAGAGATGATCACCATGATGGTAGACACTCTGCTAGTGTTCTACTATGAGAAGCTAGTAGGTTACATGCCATCCAGCTTCGCGGACCTAGTGTTTGCCGGGGAAAGAATCGAGGTAGGGTTGAAAAGAGGAAAGTTCGATTACGTTTCCTCCATGAGTGCGAATGCCAAAAGAATCGGGACAACGGGGGAAAAAAGGAAGGAAGGAGATGCCCATGCCGTCTCTTCAACACCCGCGTGGGTCAAACCCCCACAGACACCTCATGGTACCCATCAGTACGCGCAAGATCACCCAAGCTTCTTGGCTCATACCGGGAACGCCTCTAGTTCAGCACCTGTGCAGCCTAAGGCACCTACCCAGAGGGAAGCTCCCCAAGTTCCAACTCCGAACACAACTCGCCCGGCCGGTAATTCCAACGCAACAAGGAACTTCCCTCCGAGGCCATTTCAAGAATTCACCCCACTCCCAATGACGTACGAAGACCTCTTGCCGTCCCTCATCGCCAACCATTTGGCCGTGGTAACTCCCGGAAAGGTCCTCCAACCCCCTTTCCCAAAGTGGTATGACCCTAACGCAACTTGCAAGTACCATGGGGGTGTCCCGGGGCATTCCATTGAAAAATGCTTGGCCCTTAAATACAAGGTCCAACATTTGGTAGATGCTGGATGGCTGACTTTCCAAGAGGATCGGCCCAATGTGAGAACCAACCCGCTCGCCAATCATGGAGGGGGAGCGGTTAACGCCGTTGAGTCCGATAGGCCGCGCAGGTCTAAACCTTTAAAGGATGTGGCAACCCCTAGGAGGTTTATCTTTGAGGCCCTACAAAAGGGAGGTGTGATTCCCCATAATGGGCGTAAGGAGGATTCCTGTTTGCTGCATTCCGGCGAGCTGCATGACATGGAAACGTGTTTGGGAGTAGAGGAATTGTTACAGCGGATGATAGATCAAGGTCGACTGGAAGTTGGCAGTGAAGGAAGAGAAAAGCAGCATATATGCATGCAGTCCACGGATAGGAGCAGTGTTGCGAAGCCCAAACCCTTGGTGATATACTTCACCAAGGGCACAGCTTCGCAAAAACCCGGACACCCCTTAGCAGCTAAACCTGTTCCTTTCCCATACCAAAATAGCCACGCAGTCCCATGGAGATATACACCTCTGAGGGAGAAGGAAGAAGAAGCCATCGATGTCAGCTCGTTGTCGGCTAAGGTAACAAATATCACGGGACTGAGTGGTGTGACCCGTAGCGGTCGTGTGTTTGCGCCTCCGGACCTACCAGTCCAACCTGCGAACGTCAAGGGGAAAGGAAAAGTGGTGGAGGAACAAGATGGTGAAGCACTCCACGCTTCGAATAAAGATATTCCGGCGAAAGGTCTTCCGGAGAAAAAGGATGGTAAAAAGGAGGTGTCGCTAGAAGAAGCCAGTGAGTTCCTCCATATAATTCAGCAGAGCGAATTCAAGGTTATCGAACAGCTCAACAAAACTCCGGCCAGGGTCTCGCTGTTGGAGTTACTCATGAGCTCCGAGCCTCATCGGGCTCTGCTAATAAAAGTTCTGAACGAGGCCCATGTGGCCCAAGACATCTCGGTAGAAGGTTTCAGAGGGATGGTCAATAATATCACTACCAACAACTATCTCGCCTTCGCCGAAGAAGAAATCCCCGCCGAGGGGAGAGGGCACAATAAAGCTTTGCACGTATCAGTCAAGTGTATGGACCATATCATAGCCAAAGTGCTCATCGATAATGGTTCCAGTTTAAACGTGATGCCTAAGAGCACTTTGGAGAAATTACCATTCAATGCCTCCCACTTAAAGCTGAGTTCAATGGTGGTTCGTGCCTTCGACAGCACCCGTCGAGAGGTTAGGGGAGAGATCGATCTCCCAGTACAGATAGGCCCTCACACCTGTCAAGTTACTTTCCAAATAATGGATATTAACCCCCCCTACAGCTGTCTGTTGGGGCGCCCGTGGATCCACTCAGGGGGAGTTGTTCCCTCTACACTCCACCAAAAGTTGAAATTCGTAGTGGAAGGGCATCTGGTCATCGTATCAGGCGAGGAAGACATCTTGGTGGGCTGCCCATCCTCTATGCCTTATGTGGAGGCCGCAGAGGAGTCATTAGAAACCGTTTTCCAGTCTTTCGAGGTGGTAAGCATTTCCTCCATGGATTCCTTCTCTGGGCAAGCTTGCCTGTCCGATGCAGCAGTAATGATGGCCCGAGTTATGTTGGGGAACGGTTACGAACCCGGAATGGGTTTAGGCAAAGACAACGGCGGCATAACTAGCCTGATAAATGCCAAAGGAAATCGTGGGAAGTATGGTTTAGGCTATAAGCCCACTCAGGCAGATGTAAAGAGAAGCATCGCGGGAAGGAAGAGTGGGGGTCAAGGCTCGTGGTTGAGACAAGAAAGTGAAGGAAGCCCGCCCTGCCACATAAGTAGAAGCTTTATAAGCGCGGGTCTGGGAGACGAAGGTCAAGTGGTCGCGATATACGAGGATGATGTTCCGAGTACATTGGATTTGGTACGACCATGCCCTCCTGATTTCCAGCTGGGAAATTGGGAGTGGAGGAACGCCCCGACATTTACGCAGCGAGCATAATGTAAACCTTTACGGTTTTAAAAGCTCTATAGTTGGGCCTAGGCTTTAGAGTTTTTCTTTTGGTTAAGGCTTTGTGTATTTTGTTTTTTAAATTTATAATACAAGGATCTTTCTTCATCTGTTCCTACGTCTCTACCCATTCTCATCCATTTGCATGTTTACTTCTTTTCTGAAACGGCAGGTCCGATGACGAGTCCCCCGAAGGTACTAATACCTGGGACCCGCCTATCAACTTCGAGCAAGAAACGAATCAAACGGAAGATGAAGGGAACGAGGATGTGGGACTTCCCCCAGAATTAGAAAGGATGGTCGCCCATGAGGACCGAGAAATGGGGCCTCATCAAGAAGAAACAGAACTAGTAGACTTGGGAATTGGCAGTGGAAAAAGGGAAGTAAAGATAGGCACAGGTATTACCGCACCTATCCGTGAAGAATTAATAATCCTGCTAAGGGACTACCAAGACATCTTTGCTTGGTCATACCAAGATATGCCCGGTTTGAGTTCTGACATTGTATAGCACCGATTACTTCTAAATCCCGAGTGGTCCCCAGTAAAGCAGAAACTGAGAAGGATGAAGCCCGAAACATCCTTGAAGATAAAAGAAGAAGTGAAGAAGCAATTTGACGCTAGTTTTCTGGCCGTCGCTCGGTATCCAGAATGGGTTGCCAACATTGTACCGGTCCCTAAGAAAGATGGGAAAGTATGAATGTGTGTGGATTATCGGGACCTGAATTGGGCCAGTCCCAAGGACAATTTTCCTTTGCCACACATCGATATCCTCGTGGATAACACGGCCAATTTCGCTTTATTTTCCTTCATGGACGGTTTCTCCGGTTACAATCAGATAAAGATGGCGCCAGAGGATATGGAAAAGACTACCTTCGTCACCCTGTGGGGGACGTTCTGTTACAAGGTGATGTCCTTTGGACTCAAGAATGCCGGGGCAACTTATCAACGGGCCATGGTAGCTTTGTTCCATGATATGATGCATCAAGAGATCGAGGTCTACGTGGACGACATAATTGCTAAATCTAAATCCGAGGAAGAGCACCTTGTCAACCTGCGGAAGTTGTTCGAAAGGCTTAAGAAATATCAATTAAGGTTGAACCCCGCCAAGTGTACCTTTGGGGTCAAATCAGGGAAATTGCTTGGTTTCATCGTGAGCCAGAAAGGGATAGAGGTAGACCCCGAAAAGGTGAAGGCCATCCTTGAGATGCCAGAACCCCGTACTGAGAGGCAAGTCCGAGGCTTCCTGGGACGCTTGAATTATATTGCCAGATTCATATCGCAGCTCACCGCCATTTGTGAGCCGTTGGTCAAGCTCTTACGCAAAAACCAAACTGATCGCTGGAATGAGGATTGCCAAGAGGCTTTTGGAAGGATCAAGAAGTGCCTTATGAATCCTCCCGTGCTTATGCCACCAGTACCTGGAAGGCCTCTCATCTTGTACATGACAATCTTAGACGAGTCAATGGGGTGTATGCTGGGGCAACATGACGAATCCGGAAAGAAAGAGCGCGCTGTTTACTACCTAAGTAAGAAGTTCACGACCTGTGAAATGAATTAATCCTTGCTCGAAAGAACGTGTTGTGCTTTAGTATGGGCATCCCATCGCCTAAGGCAGTACATGCTGAGCCATACTACCTGGTTGATATCCAAGATGGACCCAGTTAAGTACATCTTTGAAAAGCCAGCTCTCACGGGACGAATCGCCCGGTGGCAAGTCCTGCTATCCGAGTTTGATATAGTTTACGTCACCCAAAAGGCGATAAAAGGAAGCGCCTTAGCAGATTATTTGGCTCAACAACCTCTTAACGACTATCAGCCCATGCATCCTGAATTCCCGGATGAGGACATCATGGCCTTGTTTGAGGAAAAATTGGACGAAGATCGAGACAAATGGACCGTATGGTTTGACGGAGCGTCAAACATTCTAGGCCACGGCGTTGGGGCAGTATTGGTCTCTCCGGACAATCAATGTGTACCTTTCACAGCCAGGCTAGGATTTGACTGCACCAACAACATGGCCGAATATGAAGCATGTGCCCTAGCCGTCCAGGCAGCAATTGACTCCAATGTCAAACTACTCAAGGTGTACGGCGACTCAGCGTTGGTAATCCATCAGCTGAGAGGGGAATGGGAAACTAGAGATCCCAAGCTGATACCCTACAAAGCCTATATCAAGGAATTGGCTAAGACCTTTGATGAGATCTCCTTCCATCATGTTCCCCGCGAGGAAAATCAAATGGCGGATGCGCTTGCTACTTTGGCGTCTATGTTCCAGCTAACGCCGCACGGGGATCTACCCTACATTGAATTTTGGTGTCGTGGCAAACCCGCGCATTGTTGCCAAGTAGAAGAGGAATGGGACGGAAAGCCTTGGTATTTCGACATCAAGCGATATGTCGTAAGCAAAGAATACCCGCCAGAGATTGCCGACAATGATAAGAGGACATTGAGAAGGTTGGTAGCCGGTTTCTTCATGAGCGGAAGCATACTGTATAAGAGAAATCACGACATGACACTCCTGCGGTGTGTGGATGCCAGGGAGGCAAATCACATGATTGAGGAAGTCCATGAGGGCTCGTTTGGAACGCACGCCAACAGGCATGCTATGGCCAGGAAGATCCTAAGAGCAGGTTATTACTGGCTTACCATGGAAAGTGATTGTTGTGTCCATGTGAGGAAATGCCATAAATGTCAAGCGTTCGCAGATAATGTCAATGCTCCACCACATCCTCTGAATGTCATGTCCGCCCCTTGGCCTTTCTCCATGTGGGGAATAGATGTCATTGGGGCCATTGAGCCCAAGGCCTCGAATGGTCATCGCTTCATCCTCGTAGCGATAGATTATTTTACCAAGTGGGTCGAGGCGGCCTCCTATACCAATGTCACTAGGGGTGTGGTGGTCAGGTTCATTAAGAAAGAGATCATCTGCCGATATGGTTTGCCAAGGAAGATTATCACGGACAACGGCACCAACCTGAATAACAAGATGATGGGGGAAATGTGCGAGGAGTTTAAAATCCAGCATCACAATTCCACACCCTACTGGCCAAAGATGAATGGAGCCGTGGAAGCGGCCAATAAGAATATAAAAAAGATTATCCAAAAGATGACCGTGTCATACAGAGATTGGCACGAAATGCTCCCATTCGCGTTACACGGTTACCGAACTTCAGTACGAACGTCAACTGGGGCAACGCCGTTCTCATTGGTATATGGGATGGAGGCTGTGTTACCGTTTGAGGTAGAAGTCCCGTCATTAAGGATCTTGCCAGAATCCGGATTAAAGGAGTCAGAGTGGGCTCAAACGCGCTATGACCAGCTCAACCTCATTGAGAGTAAGCGCTTAACGGCCATGAGTCATGGGCGCTTGTACCAGCAAAGAATGAAGAGTGCATTTGACAAGAAGGTACGCTTGCGCAAGTTCCATGAGGGAGACCTTGTGCTAAAGAAAATGTCCCATGCTGTCAAGGACAATCGAGGAAAATGGGCCCCAAACTACGAAGGGCCTTTTGTTGTGAAGAGGGCTTTTTCCGGAGGAGCCCTGGTGCTTACCAACATGGATGGCGAAGAGCTACCTTCACCCGTGAATTCTGATGTCGTCAAGCGATATTATGCTTAGAATCTAGGGCAATTAAGGATGTCGCTGCATGTTCTTTATCTTTATGTGTTTTCTGGATTTCCCCCAGGGATTCCCCGTCTACTGTATCTCTCGTTACAATCTTTCAAAGAAATGAACGTGGATTCGAGGCTTTAGTCCTCACGTTGGTTTCAAACCTTGCGTTAATTTGTGATCACCTGAGCCCTTCCGCTCAGTTCATGGGATGCCCCAAGCGCTTAATTAAAATTGAACCTAAACCAACTTTCACTAAAATTTGCTGCGTTTGAAAACATTCATGCATACGCATACGCATGCATATTGTTGTGGTAAAACAGGGGCAGGATCATCTTGAGCTACCTTCTGGGGTGGGGACAAAACATGAACAGCAGAAACCAATCAAGGTAAGACAACGACGCGGTCAAGATTGGCCATACCTGGTTGTTTATTACTTGCAGGTACTTAGGAACGGATGCAAGTGGGGATGGGGTCACAACCGACCGATCGTTTCCCCTTCTCTGCGCTAAACAAGCAGAGAACGCCGCGCAAGGCAGCCCAGTATCCTTTGGATTCGCAGTATTTTACTACCATTGTTTATTTTTAGTAATTAATGCCTAATTCTAACTTGAGTAGGCTCAAATAGGAAAAACACTGACCCATAAGGAAGGAGGGGACATGGTTAATGTTCCTCTCAAAAAAAAAAAAAAGTGCAGGTTAGCTCGCCTGGGCGAGCAACCCCTGCACCAAAATATAAAAGTGACGAAAGGGGGGACGTTTTTGCATTCAAAAACTTCTTTTCCCCCCTTTCAAAAGCCATACCCACGGAATTTACGAGTTTGTAGCCCTAGGATCTCTACTTTTCGCATTCTTCGATTCCGTTTTGCGCTTTTATTCATCACCAACAAGTAAGTATTCCATCCTTAAGCTTTCTAGCTTTTCCTTGGTGTATTTTGATCTCCTTTTGGTGCTCTAAATTGTGGGAATGTGCTCAAATATGTGGGGCAATTTTGGTTTGTTTTCTTGCTTGATTGGTTTGAATTAGGGGTTTGTATGAGATGGCCCTAGGCCTATAATGCATTTTGAAGCAATGGGACATGCCACATTGTCCCCGTTCTCTTGCTATTAATGCCTAAATGCGCGCCCACCAAGTGTTCGGTGAAATGCCTCAATGGCATTAGCGCGTGATTTTCGTAGGGAAACAACCCATGGGGCATTTTGGTTTGCACATATTTTCTATTTTTGGGACATGCATTCAGTTCCGAAAGGGCTAGAGTAATTGCCCCACATATATCCTAGGCCTAGGAACCAAAGTTTTTATGCAAAAGAACACAAGAGGGGGTGCATATTGGGTAAAGTTACCCTTTTTGGCCGGCAATCAGCTATGAGCCACGCTACAATAATTTCCCTACGCCTAGATGTTTAGGAATTTTGCTCATCATAAATGTGTAGGTTTAGAATAGGTAGCAAAATACCTTTGGCAATTTACACTTTGGGTGTGGTAGCAAAATACTTGGATGTATGTACATGTAATTTTTGGTAGTCAAAATGTCTCACAAAAAATATATATATGTTGCATGTTATGTAAAGAAAATGCCTTACAAAAATACCTTTTAATTTGAATACAATTTTAGTCAGCAAAAGGAAATATACTTGAATTTGCATGCGGCTTTAGGTAGCAAAAACACTTGAATAAAGCATGAAATGTAGCACCTTATTGTGTAGATAGCCAAGATTCATCACAAAGTTTGTATATGCATAGGTATTAGAAATACCAGAATGTGCACGTGTGCAATTTTTGGTAGCCAAGATGCTTTGAGTATGCATGTATGTAAATTTAGCCAAGGAAATGCATGTGATGTAGGTAGCAAATACACCTTGGAAGTACATATAAATAATCTAGGTAACGAAGGTGCCTTGATTGTGCATGGGTGCATTTTTCTTAGTTAGAAGAATATCTTGTGCGAGTGAATGTTCGTAAGGAAGTATGTGCATGAGTTTGCTCTAAATTTACATTGATGTTTGTGTTTATTAGAGGAGGTTGTATGCCATTTTTGTTTTAAGAGTAGCATTTCTTGGTAAAACTAACTTTCCAAATGTTTGCCTTCGCAGAAAATGGCCCCGAGGAAGCTTGCCTCAAAGAGGTCCAGGAAGGACAAGGCGGCCGAAGGAACTAGTTCCGCTCCTGAGTATGACAGTTACCGCTTTAGGAGCACTGTACACCAGCAACGCTTCGAGGCCATCAAGGGATGGTCATTTCTCCGGGAGCGACGCGTCCAGCTCAGGGATGACGAGTATACTGATTTCCAGGAGGAGATAGGTCGCTTGCGGTGGGCATCACTGGTTACCCCCATGGCCAAGTTCGATCCAGAAGTAGTCCTTGAGTTTTATGCCAATGCTTGGCCAACAGAGGAGGGCGTGCGTGACATGAGGTCCTGGGTGAGGGGTCAGTGGATCCCATTTGATGCAGATGCTATCGGCCAGCTCCTGGGATATCCGTTGGTGCTGGAAGAGGGCCAGGAGTGCGAGTATGGCCAGAGGAGGAACCGGTCTGATGGGTTCGATGAGGAGGCCGTCGCCCAGTTGCTATGTATACCGGGGCAGGATTTTGCCCGGACTGTTGCAGGGAGGCGAGTGCGAATTATGCGCACCAACATGACCACCCTGACTCAGATATGGATGACTTTGCTGCTCAGCAACATCCTGCCCACCGACCATAATTCCGACCTCCCTCTGCCGAAGTGTCAGCTGGTGTACGCCATCCTGACGCGGATGAGCATCCATGTGGCTCAGTTAATCGCTGATGCCATCTATATTTTTGCAGGTATGGCGCCTACCAGGCACCCTTTGGATCCAGATAAGTCCAACAGGGCCCTGGGATTTCCCGCGCTGATCACAGGACTCTGCCAGTCGTTCGGAGTCCCCGTGGCACCTAGCAAGGTGATTCGGCCGCCCATCACCCGGGCTTTTATTGAGAAGTACTGCACCCAGAGACAGGCTCAGGGGAATGCTCCACAGGCCGCGGGCGCGCCACCACCACCTCATCAGGCTGGCCCGGCTGGGTCATTTGACATGGAGCAGTATTTACGGCATTTGGTTCGCCAGCAGGCGGCCAACCACCGGGCACATGTACAGACCCATGATTGTCTGTACCAGCTGAGCCTCAGCATGCAGAGCCAGGGCTTCGCTTCTTTTTCATGCCCTACTCCAGACCAGTTCAGGGCAGAGGTCGCATGGCCCGGGGATTGGCCCGAGGCCCAAGCAGGAGAGGCGCCCCCAGAAGCTCCCGGCGATGGAGAGGAGGCCCATGAGGACGAGGAGATGGCCGATTTGCTTGACTTCTTGGGAGGGAGTGGAGCTACATGACTGGGAGATCCCCAGATTCATGTTTTCTTTCATATTTCTTTTATCATTTTTATGTTTTTTTTGACTTGAGAGACTAATGTTTGTTTTTGTTGTTTCGATTGTCATTTGTACAGCGCATACATTTTTGTTTGGATTGTTGCGTTAGTGTTTATATCATTACTATCAATGATGTTTGAAATTCTGGAACCGTGTAGAGTTCTTCGTTTAGGAACATCGTCCAAAAAAAATAAATAATAAAACAAACAAAAATCATGATAAAAATAAAAAATAAAAAAAATGAAAAAGAGAGGAAAAAGAAAAGAGAAATAAGTTGTTTAGCTGAAAAACCGACATGCTTTTGAAAAGAGATGACTTCCAACTCTTCTTTGGGAAATTCGCCGATCATAGCTAGTTTATGAAAAATGTGTGTACACCTGAAGGGTGAATGCTGTGAAATTTTCCCGAGTACCCGAAATGGACTCGGATGAATGCACAAATTGATAAAAGAACATATTTTGGAAACATTGGGCTGACTAAAATAGAGGAAATGAATCCTGAGCCCTAGCATCACATGACCATAAAAATTTGACACTTGAGTGTCCACATAGGTGCATGCATGACCAGTTTTGCATAAAGTTTCCAAATCATCATTTTTGCATTTGTGTCATGGAAATAATGTGGGGCATCCCTTTTTATCCTTGAACCAAACCCAAACCCTGACATGTATCATGACTAGCCATTCTACAAGCCTTGAGCCAAAATCCTAACTCACCATAAACCTTGACCCAAGGTGAGAATGTCAATCCTTACCCTCGGAAGAGAAGAAAAAGAGAAGGAAAATTTCCAATCAAAGAGAAAAAAGGAGAAGGAAAATTTCCAATCAAAGAGAAAAAAAAGAGAAAAAAAAGAGAAGGAAAATTTCCAATCAAAGAGAAAAAAAGAGAAGGAAAATTTCCAATCAAAGAGAAAGCAAAAAAGGAGAGAAGGAAAATTTCCAATCAAAGAAAAAAAGAGAGGAAAGGAAATTCCCAATCAAAGAGTGGGAGAAAGCGAAAAGAAAAGAAAGAAAATTCCCAACCAAAGAATGGGAGAAAGTAAAAAGGAAGGAAAGAAAGCTCCTGATCAAGGATCGAAAGAAAACAGAAGAAATGTGCAGAAAGGTCTTTGGACCAGACAATATCTGAACAATACAGAATTGTCACCAAATGAACAAAAAGAAGGAAAGGAAACCACGACCTAAAGTGGTCTTCTCCCTTTAATTACCAACCAAAATCCTTTGCGTTGGCGACTTTTTCGCCCCGCACTAAACAAAAACAGAAAAGGAAAAAAAGCCAAAAAAACACACAAAAGCCGAAAAAAAAAAACCCACCAAAAGAACCCATTCCCAAGGGAAGTCCTACTGATCCATGATCATACATGTAATTTTTGATTTGATAGGAAATGATTTGTAAAATCAAGTCATGACATATCTATGGCTCGGAATTAGGATAAAACACTTACCTGTGCGAGATTGATACACTTTGAGTGGATTTCTTCTATTTTTGTCGAACCCAGTGTTTCCTCTAAATGGTCATTTAGAAACGAAATGCTAAACATCCAAAATCTCATTTATGGTTATGAGAAAATTTCATCAGCATACTCTCCTTCCCGGGTAGACGCATTGTTTTTCACTCAAAAAGGCATATGCTGCTCTAATCAGTTGGAATATTTGTCTCTTTGCTAAAGCATGTTTGCATTTTAGTGGAGAAAACACCGAGACTTTTTCAAGTCTCACAAGTTATCCAAAACTACGTAGGTCTGAGTTCCTCATTGGAGGATACGTAGGAGCAAGAGCCTCGCTTTTTCGACCACACCACCTTTTGTTGCCATGACCCAAGAGCTGGTAGCCCGCGGAGACACCTTACGGTTATCCGCACCTCGTCATTCAGTGACCCCAAGTGTGATTGACGAGCAGAGGCCAATGTGGTCATCTGCGCCCTTTCCGGAGGTGTCAGCATCTTCCGGTGGAGACTTTTTCAAGTCTCACAAAGTTATCCAGAACTACGTACGTCTGAGTTCCTCATTGGAGGATACGTAGGAGCAAGAGCCTTGCTTTTGTCGGTCGCCCCACAATCTCTGTCATACTGACCCTGAGGTCATATGACATGCGGAGACAAATTATGGTCATTCCGCACCCCTTTTGCCATTCAGACACAGTCGTGTCCGATGGCACGCAGAGACAAATTATGGTCATTCTGCACCCTTTTGTCATCCAGAGGCGGCGGACCCGATGACATGCAGAGACAAATTATGGTCATTCCGCACCCCTTTTGCCATTCAGACACAGTCGTGTCCGATGGCACGCAGAGACAAATTATGGTCATTCTGCGCCCTTTTGTCATCCAGAGGCGGCGGGCCCGATGACATGCGGAGACAAATTATGGTCATTCTGCACACTTTTTGCCATTCAGACACAGTCGTGTCCGATGGCACGCAGAGACAAATTATGGTCATTCTGCACCCTTTTGTCATCCAGAGGCGGCGGGCCCGATGACATGCGGAGACAAATTATGGTCATTCCGCACCCCTTTTGCCATTCAGACACAGTCGTGTCCGATGGCACGCAGAGACAAATTATGGTCATTCTGCGCCCTTTTGTCATCCAGAGGCGGCGGGCCCGATGACATGCGGAGACAAATTATGGTCATTCTGCACACTTTTTGCCATTCAGACACAGTCGTGTCCGATGACACGCAGAGACAAATTATGGTCATTCTGCACCCTTTTGTCATCCAGAGGCGGCGGGCCCGATGACATGCAGAGACAAATTATGGTCATTCCGCACCCCTTTTGCCATTCAGACACAGTCGTGTCCGATGGCACGCAGAGACAAATTATGGTCATTCTGCGCCCTTCGTCAATCGCGACCGACAAGTCCGTTGACACGCGGAGATTTACATCATCTTCCGCACTTACAAGATCTGTCATACTGACTTTTGAGTCACGCTGACGGGCGGAAATACCCGAGTGGTTATCCGTATAAACATTCTTTTGCTATCTGTAAGACAGAACGCTTGATATCATGCAGAGACTGACATCATCTTCTGCACCTTTTGTTCCCCTGGGAACAACAAGTCATTTGCATGCGGAAATTTTATGGTCACCCGCGACTCTCGTCAACCGAGAGGAACGAAATTAGTGTCTTATCTTTACTTTCCTTTTATCTCCAATAAAAGACAAGTAAAGAGGGGCAACTGTCATACCCTAATTTCGTTCGGGGACCTTTGCTTGATGACATGCAACTTTTGTTTGGTCCTTGTGAGGTGCTTGGCACCCATCATTAGGAAATTTGTGAAATTCTGGGACATGCCGGAAAACAAAAGAAAATATTGATGCACAATCCGTAAGGTTCCGTGACACACCGGAAATCAAATGGAAGCATCGTTGCACAATTAGTGAGGTTCCGTAATATTCCGTAAGTCAAAAAGGGGATGATTATGTAATCCACAAGGTTCCGTAACATTACGGAAAGAAAACCAGTATCGTTACGAAATTCGTAAGTTTCCGTAACTTTACGAAAAAAGAATCACCAAAAAAAGGCAGGGGGTGTACTTAGTAAAAATGGAGGTGCAAATAGAAACCAGGCCCACTTAGGCCCTCCAGAAGATTCCTCCAGAAGGCTGTTGCTTCTGGAGGAAGCAACCCTGCTCGCCTGGGCGAGCTGAGCTTGCCTGGCGAGCTGGGAGGCAAGCTTCTCCCCCAATTTTCTATAAATAGGGGGAGAAGTGAAGTGAAAAAGGGTTCAGCCCCTTAGGCACTTCTCTTTCTTTCGAATTTGCTTGGAAAAATTGTTTCCGTGAAGAAAATCCAAGTCGAGGCGCTTCCGAAACATTTCCGTAACGTTTCCGTGAGGAATTTCACGAAGGTTTCGACCGTTCTTCGACGTTCTTCATTCGTTCTTCATCGTTCTTCGATCTTCAACGGGTAAGTACCTCGAACCAAGCTTTTTGATTCATTCTATGTACCCGTGGTGGTCCACATTGTGTTTCGTGTATTTTTATTCTTGTTTCATTTACTTTTTATACCCCCTTTTGACGTGCTTAAGCCATTTTATTTAAGTCATTTCTCGCTTAACCTAAAAATAAAATAAATTTCCACCGATCGTTTGAATTGTATTATCCGTTAACTTCGGTTAAAATGAATTCCGACCGTTCGGTCGTGCCGTAACCACGTTGGAAATAAAAAAAAAGAGGTAAAATAATAATATAATAATCAAAAAACGTCTTTTAGTAAAATAAAGCGAAAAATCAATCGGACATTTTCTCTTTGGGATTTCTCATTCTTAATTGAATTGACTAATAACTAAAGTGAAACTAAGGCTAAAATCAACTCGCCTAGTCGAGCTCGTCCATAAAAATAGGTTTTTGAAGTTTATCATTTCAATTTCTTACTAAGTAAAATGGATCATTTTCAAGGTCCAATGCCTTAAAATGATCACCTTTTAAGTAAAAAAGAATCACTTGATAAGAAAGAACTACGTAGGTCTGATTTCCTCATCGCAATTGAGGAATACGTAGGAGCAAAGGGAAAAACCCTTGTCGACAACAAAAAGAGAAAAAAATATAAAAAAGGTATAAAGGATATAAAGACATAAAAAGGGAACATAAAAATCAAGGTCATGCTTGCACATTCGATTAAAGGCTGTCGTCCCTTGGGACGGACGTGTGGGGTGCTAATACCTTCCCCATGCGTAAATACAACTCCCGAACCTTTCACTTAAAAGTTCGTAGATCACGTCTTTTCCGGTTTTTCCGACGTTTTCCTCAAATAAACGTTGGTGGCGACTCCGTGCGTATTCCTTTCGTGGAACGCGCATCCCGCGAGTCACGCGTCGCCCTCCCGCCGAAGGGTAGGTTGCGACAGCCCTCACATAATAGCCTTGCACGAATCCCAAGGCTGCTATTTAAAAAGAATCACTCAAAGTAACTCGGCCCTATTACATTATTCTGGCCCAAAACGAAATAAACACTGAACCACATAAAATAAAATTGCAATCTCCTAATTAGAAATTAACTAAAGTAAGCGCTGCTTTATTTGCCCTCTTCAAGTCCACAACCAAAATCCAGATTAAGTCCAATGTTTCATTAATTCCTGAAATTAGATTAAAAACTTCAAATTAGCTGAATGAGCCCAAATAATAAAACTGCTGTCGCAACGTGCCCTTTTGCGGGCGAGCGAAGGCGAGGCTCACGGGTGTGCTTTCCAAAGGAGGAAAGATGCGCAGAGTCGCCACCAACGTTTATTTGTGGAAAACGTCGGGAAAACCGAAGGAAACCGGTCAAAATGAAAATTCTAAGTTCGGGAGTTGTATTTACGCTTGAGGAATGTATTAGCACCTCTCACGTTTGTCTCAAAGGACAACAACCTATTTTTTTAGAATTGTGGAAATTGTGTCACCTTAACTTTTATTTCTTTTTATTTTTTGAGGTCATCAAAAGCAGGGCTTTTGCTCCTACGTACCCTCCATCGAAGAGGAAATCAGACCTACGTAGTTCTTCCTTAAGCGTGAATCAAGCGATTCTTTTTACTTGAAAGGTGATCACTTAAAGGTGTTGGGCCTTTAAAAATGATCCATTTAACTTGGTAAGAAAAGCTGAGATAAAACTTTCAAATCCTATTTTTTTGTGGACGAGCTTGACTAGGCGAGTTGATTTTAGCCTTAGTTTCACTTTAGTTATTTAGTCAATTCAATTAAGAATGAGAAATCCCAAAGAGAAAACGTCCGATTGATTTTTCACTTTATTTTACTAAAAGGTATTTTTTGATTATTATATTATTATTTTACCTCTTTTTTGATTTCCAACGTGGTTACGGCATGACCGAACGGTCAGAATTCATTTTAACTGAAATTAACGGATGATACAATTCAAATGATCGATGGAAATTTGTTTTATTTTTAGATTAGGCGAGAATTGACTTAAATAAATGACTTAAGCACGTCAAAAGGGGGTATAAAAAGCGAATGAAAACGAGAATATGAATACATGAAACAAAATGTGGACCACCACGGGTACATAGAATGAATTGAAAAGCTCGGTTTGAGGTACTTACCCGTTGAAGACTGAAGAAAACGAAGAACGAACGATGAATGTTGAAACACGGTCGAGAATCTTCGCGTAATTACTCACGGAAACGTTAAGGAAGCGCCTCGGCTTGGATTTTCTTCACGGAAATAATTTTCCTCAACAATTTCGAGAGAATAAGAAGTGCCAAGAAGGCTGAACCCTTTTCTTCTTCACTCCTTTACCTATTTATAGCAAAATAGGGGAGGAGCTTGCCACCCAGCTCGCCCAGGCAAGCAAGGTTGCTTCCTCCAGAAGCAACAGCCTTCTGGAGGAAGGATCTGGAAGGCCCAAGTGGGCTAGATTGCTATTTGTACCCCCCTTTTTACTAAATGCACCCCTTCTACTTTTTTGGTAATTCTTTTTTCGTAACGTTACGAAACTTCACGAATTTCGTAATGATACTTATTTTCCTTCCGCAAGGTTACGAATCCTTGCGGATTATGTATTTACTCTTTTTTAGCTTTCGGAGAAGTTACGGAAACTCACGGATTACGCAAAAACACCTCCTTTTCAATTTCCGCCACATCACGGAATTTCACGGATCGCGCAAGCCTGCTTCCTTTTGATTTCTGACACGTCTCAGGACTTCATTTATTGTGCAACAAAGGACGCCAAGTATCTCAAAGCGGCTAACCAAAGGTTGCATGTCATCAAGTAATAATCCCCGAACGAAATTAGGGTATGACAGTTGCCCCTCTTTACTTACCTTTTATCGGAGATAAGAGGAAAGCAAAGATAAGACCCTGATTTCGTCCGTCTTGCCCTTTCCGTCATTAGTCTATGACAACTCTCGTCTCTACTCCTTCCTTTTTCTTTTCTGCACAACACAATACAAACAACAACAAGAACAACAAATATAATATACATATACACTTTTGGGAAAAAGAAACAATCGGGAACATAACAAAGATCACATTTCCAGTCAAGAGGATCCGCCCTTGACGATGAAAAACTCTGGAGAACGGAGGATTTCACTCAGCAATCACTACACATGGCTCCAAACTCGTGGGTGGAGGACGCATGAACGAAAACGCAATTCATGGGGATCTGAGAAAGATTGAGAATGGAGAATTGCACTAAGCAATCACTACGCATGGCTCCAAACTCGTGGGCGAAGGACGCATGAACGACAACGCAATTCATGGGGCTCCGAAAAAAGATTGAGAATGGAGAATTGCACTAAGCAATCACTACGCATGGCTCCAAACTCGAGGGTGGAGGACACATGAACGAAAACGCAATTCATGGGGCTCCGAAAAAAGATTGAGAATGGAGAATTGCACTAAGCAATCACTACGCATGGCTCCAAACTCGAGGGTGGAGGACACATGAACGAAAACGCAATTCATGGGGCTCCGAAAAAAGATTGAGAATGGAGAATTGCACTAAGCAATCACTACGCATGGCTCCAAACTCGAGGGTGAAGGACACATGAACGAAAACGCAATTCATGGGGCTCCGAAAAAAAGATCGAGAATGGAGAATTGCACTAAGCAATCACTACGCATGGCTCCAAACTCGATGGTGGAGGACAGATGAACGAAAACGCAATTCATGGAGCTCCGAAAAAAGATCGGCAGGACCGAACGGTCCACCGGGTTTTTCCACCTAAAAGGAAAACACACTTTTTTCAAAGAAAAATAAATCATTCGCGAGAGCACCACATCTTAGAGAAACAATATACTTGTGCCAAGGGTAATCTTCCTTGTAACCGAGAATGAAGGGCAGGATGTCAACTTTTAGCTTTTAAATGAACATGCAGGGGAAACATCGGGCTGAGCTGAAAATAAATCACTCATAGTGTATAAAACTCACACAGGCAAGTGTTTTATCCTATTCCCAAACCATAACTGCACCATGACTCTATTTTGCACACGACTTCCTATCGAATCAAAGATCAAATGTACGATCACAGACCAACAGGATTTTCTCAAGGTTAGTGTTTTTGGAGAGGAAGCTGGGTGTTTCGGTCTTTTCCTCTTTGTTCATGTGGGGTGGGATATTGCCAGTCAAGAATGATTTTGAGTGGCAATCTGGCTTGAAGAATTTCTGTCCTCTTTCTTTCATTGATCGAGAATTGCTTCTTTTCCATTTTCACTTCTTTTCGATCTTTGATCGAGAATCCTTCTTTCCTTTCTTCTGTTTTTTTCTTTATTTTCATCTCTTTTTTTTCTTTTTTTTTCTTTCTTTCCATTTCTTCCTTTTCTTTCTTTTCACTTTTCCTTCCCTATCCCTTTCTTTGGGAAATCGGGTTTTAGCATGCTATTTGCTCTCCCTTGAGGAGATTCCGCTGTCCTTTGCTTCGGGGGAAAGGATGAGGATTCCTTTTTTATAGGCCAAGGTTCAAAAAGGTCTAAGGTTGTGTTTCAATGGGGTCTTTTATCGTGGGAACCCAATCTTGATATCTGGGGCGAAACAAATTTGGGTGTCAAGGTGTCGGTCTCGGGCCGAACTCCCATATCACTCCATAAGGCACGCGTGACAATGATGATTTGAAAACAACGTGCAAAATTAGTCATGGCTACAGCCAGGTGGGCCCTCAAGCATCCCGTTTATGGCTTTGTGATACTATGGTTGGGAATTTACACAGACAGACCCAACGTTTCCAAGTTATGTTCTTTCATCAGTTCAATGAATTCATCCATCCTTATCTCGGTTCATTTCGGAAAATAAACTCTTAGCATCAGTCCCTTGTTTCCAGAAGATACGTTTGCTCTTTACGAATGATTTATACTTCTTAACTATAACATGTCGACCTTCGCGGTCTTTCTTTCCTTTTCCTTTTTGTTTCATTTTTATATATTCACAAAATTATACACCTGTGGTCCTTTATGAGGAAAAATTTCTTTGTACATCTACATTCTTATACATGACAAACCTTTTCTGTACACACATTAGAACTCTTCTCTTTACGTCACACGGTCTATATACAAACCGTATTTACATTCAAAGATTTTTCATTTTTCCCAACATACACTTAGGGTTCACACCAAAGTTTCTTCATATACACTCGTTGCTCACACACACAAGAATTCTTTTCCATGCATCATTTACACACAAGAATCCTTTTATGCACACTTTCCTTCTACACACATATATATAAATAAAAACCTTTTCTTTTCTTTATGAGCATGACTTTTATTCACAACGCTTCTCTCTTTTTATTAGGATTTTTGGCTCATTTTATTTTAAGGACGACGTTCCTAAATGAAAAACTCTACACGGTTCCGGAATTTCAACAAACACTATTGACAACAACGAAGTAAGCACTAACGCAATAGTCCAAACAAAATATATGCACAAAACAAAAGTCAATCAAAATGAAACAAACGTTAGTCCCTTAGTCAAACAGAAATAAGATGATATATAACAGGAAAAATAGAAACAAAAAGAAATATGGATCAAGGGATCTCCCAATCATGTGGCCCCGCTTCCTCCTAAGAAATCAAGTAAATCGGTCATCTCCTCGTCCTCGCGGGCCTCATCTACCTCGTCGGGAGCCTCTGCTGGTGCCTCATCTGCCCGGGCCTCAGGCCAATCTCCAGGCCATGCGACCTCTGCCCTGAACTGGTCCGGAGTAGGGCACGAAAAAGAAGTAAAACCCTGGCTCTGTAGGCTGAGGCTCATCTGGTAAAGACAATCATGGGTCTGTACATGAGCCCGGTGGTTGGCCGCCTGTTGGCGAACCAAATGGCGCAAATACTGCTCTGTATCAAACGATCCGGCTGGACCAGCCTGATGGGGTGGCGGCGCGTCTGCGGCCTGCGGAACATCCCCCTGGGCCTGTCTCTGTGTGCAATACTTCTCAACAAAAGCTCGGGTGATGGGCGGCCGGATCACCTTGCTAGGTGCGACGGGGACTCGGAACGACTGGCAGAGTCCTGTGATCAAGGCGGGAAATCCCAGGGCCCTGTTGGACTTATCCGGGTCCAGAGGGTGCCTGGTAGGCGCCATACCTGCAAATAGATAGATGGCATCAGCGATTAACTGAGCCACGTGAATGCTCATCCGTGTCAGGATGGCGTACACCAGCTGACACTTCGGCAGGGGGAGGTCGGAATTATGGTCGTTGGGCTGGATGTTGCTGAGCAGCAAAGTCATCCAGATCTGAGTCAGGGTGGTCATGTTGGTGCGCATGATCCACACCCGTCTCCCGGCAGTAGTCCGGGCAAAATCCTTCCCCGATATACATAGCAAATGGGCGATGGCCTCCTCATCGAACCCATCGGACCGGTTCCTCCTCTGGCCATACTCGCACTCCTGACCCTCTTCCAGCACTAAAGGATATCCCAGGAGTTGGCCGATAGCATCTGCATCAAACGGGATCCACTGACCCCTCACCCAGGACCTCATATCTCGCACGCCTTCCTCTGTAGGCCAAGCATTGGCATAAAATTCGAGGACTATGTCTGGATCGAACTTGGCCATGGGGGTGACCAGTGATGCCCACCGCCGGCGAACTATCTCCTCCTGGAAATCGGTATACTCGTCGTCCCTGAGCTGGACGCGTCGCTCCCGGAGAAATGACTATCCCTTGATGGCCTCGAAGCGCTGCTGGTGTTCGGCGCTCCTAAAGCGGTGACTATCATACTCGGGAGTGGAACTAGTTCCTTCGGCCGCTTTATCCTTCCTGGATCTCTTTGAGGCAAGTTTCCTCGGGGCCATTTCCTGCAAGAACAAACATTTAGAAGTTAGTTTTACAAGATAATGCTTATATTAACGCAAAAATGTCGTGCTAGCCCCTCTGATTTAGACCAAACTCATGTAATCCATTTATGTACACGCGCATGTGTAGAAAATATCCTCTTACCCATGTCAACATACAAGAACATCTAATATATTCTAATTGCCATACACCTATATACATTCTAAAAAAGAAAACACACTTTCATGCTCAAAGTGTTGCGTCAAACTTTACACCTAATTTATATCCTAAACATTTGCTATCACGAACTACTTACATACATTTGAAGTACACCATACAAATTTTTATTGTTTCACTCATATCTATTTATATGCATATTGGAAAGCTAATTACATCCTGCACATATTTGCATTCGAAAAGGCATTCCACACTATCATACATTCATTTAGGAAGACAATCATTCACACTTTGCTAGGAATTTCATGCTCCTTATATTTACCTATGTATACACACTATTGCAAGGTATTTTCCACGCTACCACAATGTAAAGTATCAAACATGGGGCAGCCCCAAATTCGAGCAAAAACTCTCACAAGCAAATCCTAATTTTCATGTTTTTCTAATTCTAAAACCAAATTTTGGATTCCTAGCCATAAGCATGTTTCCTTGCATTGAAGCTACAAGTTTGGGTTCCTAAGCTTGGAATTGCATTTGGGCACCTATTTTGAATCTCCTATGCTGTACCTACATATAAGAAACAGTCCCACTCTCCCAATTTTACAAAATCATATTCATGCATCATTGGGGCATTTCACCGAGCACTTGGTGAGCGCATGTTTGGACATAAATCGCAAGAGGATGGGGACAATGTGGCATGCCCCATTGATTCAGAATACCGCATAGGCCTAAGGCCTTCTCACTCAAATCCTCAACTCAAGAAAACAAGCATAAAAACCAACCAAAACTGCCGCACAAATATAAGCACATTCTCACAATTTGGAGCACCAAAAGATGAAGAAAATATACCAATGGGAAGCTAAAAACATCAAGGATTGAATACTTACTTGTTGGAGTGAATAATAACACCAAAAATGAAAGCAAAAGGCAACCAAAAGTGGCTTGAGGGAGCAAAACCGCAAGCCTTCGTGAGTCCTCTCTTTTGAATGAGGGGGGGGGGGGAGTTTTTGGATGCAAAAACGTTCCCCTCCCTCGTTTTTATATTTTGAATGCAGGGGTTGCTCGCCCAGGCGAGCTAACTTGCCATTTTTTTTTTGAGGGGAACATTAACCATGTCTCCTCCTTCCTTATGGGTTAGCGTTTTCCCACTTGAATCTACTTAAATTAGAATTAGGTGTCGATTACTTATTTAAAACAAACAATAGTAAAAGAAACTGCGAACACAAAGGATATTGGGCTGCCCTGCAGCGACGTTCTCTGCTTGTTTAGCGCCGGGAAGGGGCAACGATCGGTCGGTCGTGACCCTAGCCCCACTTGCATCCGTCCCTATGTACCTGTAAGTAGGAAACAAATAATATGCGGCCAATCGTGACCGGTCATCGTCTTACCCTTGTTGATTTCTGCCATTGACTTGTCTTGACTTCTGACCGTGGCCTGAGACGATTCTGCTCCTTGCTATCACAAGATATGCATGTGCATGTGCATGTATGAATGTTTCTAATGCGATGATTTTATTTTAGTGAAGGCTGGTTAGATTCAATTTTAAATAAGCGTTTGGGGCACCCCATACACCGAGCGAAGAGGGCTCAAGTCTAAAACACAAGGTTTGAAACCAAAGGGAGGACTAAAACCTCACCCATCTTTTCTTCTTTTAAAGGAACGAGACAAATATAGAGGAAGGGAATCCTTGGAGGAAACCAAGAAGAACAAAAACTCAGAAGTAAAAGAACATGCAACGGTCCTCTCGATTGCCCCAGACTTCAAGCGTAATATCGTTTAACTACATCAGAGTTCACGGGCGAGGGCAACTCCTCGCCATCCATGTGGGTGAGTATCAGAGCACCCCCAGAAAAAGCTCTTTTCACCACGAAAGGTCCTTCATAATTTAGGGCCCACTTGCCTCGATTATCTTTAATAGCATGGGACATTTTCTTCAGCACGAGGTCCCCCTCGTTGAACTTGCGCGAGCGTACCTTCTTGTCGAATGCGTTCTTTATCCTTCGTTGATACAAACGCCCATGGCTCATGGCGGCCAAACGCTTACCTTCAATAAGGTTAAGTTGGTCGTAGCGTGCTTGAGCCCATTCTGACTCTTTTAGGCCTGACTCCGCCATTATCCTCTGAGAAGGAACCTCTACCTCAAATGGGAGCACTGCTTCCATCCCATAAACCAAGGAATACAGCGTTGCCCCAGTAGAAGTTCGTACCGAGGTTCTGTATCCTTGTAGGGCGAAAGGCAACATCTCATGCCAATCTTTGTATGATACTGTCATCTTTTGAACAATCTTCTTAATATTCTTATTCGCAGCCTCTACAGCCCCATTCATCTTTGGCCGATAAGGGGTAGAGTTATAATGCTGGATCTTGAAGTCCTCGCACATTTCCTGCATCATCTTGTTGTTCAGATTGGTGCCATTGTCAGTAATGATATTCCTGGGGAGTCCGTATCGACAAATCAGCTCCTTCTTTATGAATCTAACTACCACATTTCTTGTGACATTAGTATAAGAAGCTGCTTCGACCCATTTGGTGAAGTAATCTATCGCCACAAGAATGAAGCGGTGACCATTCGACGCTTTGGGTTCGATGGCCCCAATGACATCGATTCCCCACATGGAAAAAGGCCAAGGGGCGGACATAACATTCAGAGGATGTGGCGGAACATTGACATTGTCCGCGTATGCCTGACATTTATGACATTTCCTGACATGAGCGCAGCAATCGCTTTCCATGGTGAGCCAATAATAACCGGCCCTAAGGATTTTTCTGGCCATAGCATGCCCATTGGCATGTGTCCCAAAGGAACCCTCGTGGATCTCCTCAATCATGAAGTTCGCCTCTTTGGCATCTACGCAGCGTATGAGGGTCATGTCGTGGTTTCATTTGTACAGGATGGTACCACTTACAAAGAAACCAATAGCCAATCTCCTCAGCGTCCTTTTGTCATTGTCAGAAATCCCTGGTGGGTATTCTTTGTTCTCGACATACTGCTTGATGTCGAAATACCACGGTTTCCCATTTCCTCTATTGCATAACAATATGCTGGCCTGCCTTGAGATTTGAATTCGATGTACAGCAGATCCCCATGTGGGGCAAGTTGAAACATGGATGCCAGGGTGGCTAATGCATCAGCCATTTGATTCTCTTCCCGAGGTATGTGGTGGAAGGAAATGTTGTCAAAGTACTTGGCTAACCTCAAGATGTGAGTTTGATAGGGTATCAACTTTGGATCCCTGGTTTCCCATTCTCCTTTCAACTGGCATATTACCAAAGCTGAGTCTCCATACACCTTGAGTAGTTTCACATCAAAATCAATGGCTGCCTGACCCCCGAGGGCGCATGCTTCGTACTCGGCCATATTGTTGGTACAATCAAAACCTAGCCTAGCCGTGAAAGGAATATACTGATCATCCGGGGATACCAGGACTGCCCCTACTCCGTGGCCCAAAGCATTAGATGCCCCATCGAAGCAAACAATCCATTTGTCTATGTCCTCGTGCGTTCGTTTCTCTTCGAACAGGGCCATGATATCTTCATCTGGGAACTCGGGGTGCATCAGTCGATAATCCTGGAGGGGTTGCTGGGCCAAATAATCCGCCAAGACGCTTCCCTTTACCGCCTTTTGGGTGACGTAAACGATATCGAATTCAGATAATAGCACCTGCCACCTAGCGATTCGTCCTGTGAGGGCCGATTTCTCAAAGATGTATTTCACGGGATCCATTTTGGAAATAAGCCACGTGGTATGGCTGAGCATATACTGCCTAAGCCGATGGGATGCCCATACCAGAGCACAACACGTCCTTTCCAGCATTGAGTAATTCATCTCACATGCGGTAAACTTCTTGCTCAGATAGTAGATGGCTTGCTCCTTTTTCCCAGAATCATCATGCTGACCCAACACGCACCCCATAGACTCGTCCAACACGGTCATGTACAGGAAAAGAGGTCTTCCTGTTACAGGTGGCATGAGCACCGGGGGATTCGCCAGACTCTGTTTGATCTTCTCGAAGGCCTCTTGGCAGTCACTGTTCCATAGGACCGCCTGGTTCTTACGTAACAGCTTAAAAATGGGCTCACAGGTAGGGGTGAGTTGCGAGATAAATATCGCGATATAATTCAACCTGCCTAAAAACCCCCGAACCTGCTTCTCCGTGCGTGGTTCTGGCATTTCAAGGATGGCCTTCACTTTCTCGGGATCTATCTCTATCCCTTTCTGACTTACGATAAATCCTAGCAGCTTCCCCGACTTCACCCCAAAGGTGCACTTGGTTGGGTTTAGTTTTAATTGGTATTTCCGCAACCTTCCAAACAGCTTACGCAGATTGACAAGGTGTTCGTCCTCAATCCGAGACTTGGCAATCATGTCATCTACGTAGACCTCTATTTCCTTATGCATCATATCATGGAACAACGCCACCACGGCACGCTGATAGGTTGCCCCAGCATTTTTCAGCCCGAAGGCCATCACTTTATAGCAGAATGTCCCCCATAGGGTGACGAAAGTGGTCTTCTCTACATCCTCGGGTGCCATCTTTATTTTATTATACCTCGAGAAACCATCCATAAAAGAGAAAAGGGCGAATTTGGCTGTATTATCCACCAATATATCAATGTGTGGCAGGGGAAAATTGTCTTTAGGACTGGCTCGGTTCAAGTCCCGGTAGTCTACACACATTCGAACCTTGCCGTCCTTTTTCGGGACTAGGACAATATTGGCCACCCATTCTGGGTATCGAGCCACAGCTAAGAACCCTGCATCAAACTGCTTCCTTACTTCTTCTTTAATTTTTAAAGACATCTCGGGTTTCATTCTTCGTAACTTTTGCTTAACCGGGGAAGACCCAGGATTCAAGGGCAACTTATGCTGCACAATGTCGGAATTCAGACCGGGCATGTCTTGATATGACCACGCAAAGACATCTTGATACTCTTCAAGAAGTATTATCAAGCCTTGAAGGATAGGCGCGGTCATACCGGTTCCTACCTTTACTTCTTTCTTTTCCTCCGTGGTCCCCAAGTTTACCAATTCGGTTTCTTCTTGGTGAGGCTTCATTTCACATTCTTCCTGAGCGACCAACCTCTCCAACTCTGGTGACAGGACGTCCTCTTCCTCTTCCTCGTTTATCGTTTGGCTTATATCTCGATCGAAATCGATTGTCAAAACCTCGTTGTTAGGATCCTCAAAGAATCGACCCTCATATCTATACCAAACAAGACAAAAGAAACAAAAACATGCAAAATGATATGAGAAAAGGTGGGACCGCAAGAACAGATGAAACAAGATCTCTTTGTTTATTTAATAAGGTAGGTTTCACAAAACAAAAGAGAAAGGAAATCTATAGGCTCTAATTACATTGAATTAGCGGTATAGACTTCTGACTGGCTTATCACGTGTCAGTTCCTCACTTGGGAATCGGGGTGGCATGGTTGCACAAAACTTGGTGGGTCTTGAGGGAACTCCTCTTCTATTGCGACCACCTCCTCCTCGGACACCATTCCAGCGCTGGTGAAACACTGGCTAATACGGTCGGGCCATACCCTATCCGCCCGAAATCTTGACGGCACGTTCCTCCTCCCCGGCATCCCGGGTTCATACCCTAATCCATACTTGTATGGATTTCCCTTGATATCGACCACGTTGGCATTCCCGAGGCAGTCCTTGCCTAGACCCATTCCGGGCTCAAATCCGTTCCCGAGCATAACATGCGCCACCATTATGGCCGCTTTGGAGAGAGAAGGTAGCGATGGACTTGGTTCCACAGAGGCACAGCTCACCACCTCAAAGGATTGGAAAGCTGTTTCCAATTATTCTTCCGCCGCTTCTACGTACGGTGCGGAGGAGGGGCAGCTCAGTAACATATCCTCTTCACCTGACACTATCACTAAAAGTCCACCCACTGCGAACTTCAACTTCTGGTGAAGCGTTGAAGGGACTACTCCCAGGGCATGAATCCACGGTCTTCCCAAGAGGCAGCTATAGGCGGGATTTATATCCATTACTTGAAACACCACGTTGCAAGTGTGGGGGCCTATCTGAATGGGAATGTCGATTTCCCCCATCACTTCCCGCTGAGTACCATCAAAGGCTCGCACCACCATCGAGCTCGGTTTTAAACGTGATGCACTAAAAGGAAGCTTTTCCAAAGTGGTCTTCGGCATTACATTTAAACTCGATCCATTGTCGATAAGTACCTTTGCGACAATGTGGTCCATACATCTCACCGACACATGTAGAGCCTTGTTGTGTCCTCTCCCCTCAACGGGAATCTCTTCTTCTGCAAATGCGATATAATTGTTGGTGGTTATATGATTAACGATGCCTTCGAAACCCTCCACTGAGATATCATGTGCTACACGGGCATCGTTAAGGACCTTCATCAACAGCGCACGATGAGGCTCGGAGTTTATGAGTAGTTCAAGCAAAGAGATCCTTGCTGGAGTTTTATTCAGTTGCTCGACTACCTTAAACTCACTTTGTTGGATGAGGCGGAGGAACTCATGGGCCTCTTCCAAAGTCACTGTTTTTCCTTGAAGTCCTTCTTTCTTTTCGGCCCTTCTTACCACTGGAGGATCTACTTCTTTCGAGGGGGTGGCTATATCTGTGGGCTCTTGGACCATGGGCACTTTCCCTTTGGTGGGCAATTCAGCCGGGTGAGGGGAAGCGAACACCCGACCACTGCGGGTTACACCACTGAGGCCGGTGATGTTGGTTACCTTAGCTGATAGGGAGTCAACTTCGGTTGCAACTCTTTCGCTGGACGCGGGAGGGGTATACTTCCACGGAACGGCCTTATTACTTTGATATGCAAATGGTGTTGGCTTGGGTGCCGTCCGGGGGTATATGGGTGTGGAGTCGGTCCCTTTCCTAGTAAAACATATCACTAGGGCCTTGGGGGTTAGAGGAACCTTCTTCTCTTCCGACTGCATGCAAATTTGTGGTTCTTCCCTCCCTCCTATGGACACTTCAAGCTGCCCATAATCCATGAGCCGCTGAAGCAATTCTTCCACCACGGGACAGGTTTCCATGTCATGCGACTCCCCGAGGTGAAACAAACATTCATCCCTTTCGTCTCCACCTTGGAAGACCATGCACGCCGCTTGCAGTGATTGATAGATGAAGCGTCTAGAACTAACCACCTCTCCTAACCTCTTTGGCCGCGATGGCCCGTCCTTTTCGACGGCATTCACGCTAGCCCCTCCATGACTAGCTAGCGGGTTGGTTTTAACATTTGGGCCTTCCTCCTGAAACGCTATCCAGCCGACACTAATCAGGTATTGCACTTTATACTTGAACGGGATGCAGGAGTCAATATTGTGTCCGGGAGCTCCACTATGGTACACACACTTGGCACCCGAGTCATACCACTTGGGGTAGGGTGGCTGGAAGACCTTCCCGGGTATGGCCACCACCAAATGATTCTCCAATAATGAAGGCCATAACTCGGAGTATGCCATGGGAATAGGGGAGAAGTTATCTCTCGGGGGCGGGTGTTGTGCATATTTATAGGTCGCGCCGGGGGCCGTAATATTAACTGGCCGGGGAGCGGTTGGAGCCGTGCGTTGGGCCGGCGCTCTTTCTGCTGCGGGTGGTCCTTTTACTTGAGTCGGGAGAGAATTCCCAGCTCGGATTAAAAAATTTGGGGGATTGGGCTGGTATGAGCTTTGGATATTTTGGGGTGCTTTCATCCACGTCGGGGCGGTGGTGACTGTGTGGGCGTCTCCTTCCTTTTTCCTCGCGCCCACTACTGGGGCTCTTTTGTTGTTGTTGGGGGCCACATTGGAAGCATATTCGAACTTGCCTTTTCGTAGTCCGGATTCAATCCTTTCTCCGGCGAAGACGAGATCCGCAAAGTTAGCTGGCATGTAGCCTATCAGCTTTTCATAGTAGAACGTGGGTAACGTATCTACCATAATTGTGATCATCTCCCTTTCCGTCATGGGCGGTACGACTTGGGCTGCGAGATCTCTCCATCTTTGGGCATATTCCTTAATGGACTCATGCTCTCGCTTAGTCATACTCTGAAGCTGGTTCCGATCGGGAGCCATGTCCGTATTGTACTGGTACTGCCTAATGAAGGCAGTTGCCACGTCCTTCCATGATCGGATCTGGGAAGCTTCCAGATTGGTATACCATGCTACAGCTGCCCCGGCCAAGCTATCTTGAAAGAAATGGACCAACAATTTTTCGTCCGCAGAATACGCCCCCATCTTTCGGCAATACATCCGAAGATGCCCCTTCGGACATGTCGTCCCTTTGTACTTATCAAAGTCCGGTACTTTGAACTTGGGAGGAATGACAATATTGGGCACGAGACATAAATCTGCTAAATCCGAGAATGGGTAATTGCCAAGGCCCTCGACTGCTCTTAACCTTTCTTCAAGTGCCTCAATCTTTCCCCTATCTTCCGCGAAGGGAACAGATTCTTTTACGGGTGTGGGTGAGGCCGGGATATGGCGGACTATGTTCTGTTGGGGTAGTTCATGTGGGGACGGATCTTTGAGGTGGAGCAGGGGGCCGAGATGGGTATTTCCTTCCTCATCATCTTGCCCGGGATAGTCGTCATAAGGCGGGAGTTGCCCCTCAAAAGTAGGGGCTTGGCTTAAATCTTCCGGGGTGGCACGGGGAGTGAAGTCCGGAGGCAAGCCATAAGGATAAGCTTGCGGACTATACCTTCGACCAAACACGACCGTGTTTCTGTCTCGGCCCGGATTTAAAGCGGGTTGCAGCACCGGCTCCGCTTCCCTAACCGTACTGGAGGTGGTTGCCATGGCTTTGTCCTCTATGGTTTTCTGGAGTTTTAACATGACCTCCGAGATGGAAGCCATTTGATCTTTTAAAGCCGATAGATCGGCCTTCATCTGTTCCTGCACGCCCTCTTCATTATCCATTTTTCTGGATCGAGTGTTATAGGGGTGCCTTGGTGTTTTCTTAGTTATGATGAAATTCCTAAAGAAATAAACAACGGTGAGTATGCCACCAAAACATGAGTATGCAAATGGATGATCGGAGCACTTGGATCCACCCCAAGGTTTTTAGATAACATGATGAGTTCAGAACTTCTCATTTTATAAAAAGAACAAAGCTTTCATCTAGCCAAGATTTATACAAAGGTATTACAAGAGAACCTAACGGTTTCTAATTATGTGGGCCATCAAATCTATCATGTGTTGACAGTAATTGATTAGCCCATGAATCTCCTCGGGGGCCGTACACACTTCGGCCATGGCTTTCGCTTTGGCTAATAGACGCGGGAGGTCTTGACTTCCATTCAAGGTCAAGGCGAACCTATCCATCCACATAGTCGCTTCTTGATGCAATGCATCAATCACCCTCCCTCTTGCTTCTTTTTTGGCATACACTTGTGCAAAATCCTCCACTAGCTTTTGTTCATGGGCCACAGACTGGTTCAACTCTTCCTTGTATTGCCCTATGATAGCTAGCATGCTTTGCTCCGTGGCTTCCAAGTGTTGAGCCAAACTCCTTTTGGACCTCGCGCAAGCAACTAACTCTTCTTTTAAGATCATGCCATGCACCCGTGACCGATCTCTCTCCTCTCTTCAGAGCTTGAGCTCATTGTTGCTACCCCACAATGCTCCTCGGAATTTCTCTCGGCCATATTCCTCCTTGCGGGCCCTTTTGGTTTCTTGTTCAAGGGCTCTTGCAGTGGCCGCGTTTTCCTCTTGTAACTCGGTGCACTCTTTCCGGATGTGTGTAGCAGCTGATTTGAACTTCTCCTTGGCGAGCCTTGCCTTCCCTAGCTCCAATTTTAGAGCTCGGACTTCTTCATCTTCCTCCGGAGCTTCGAAGTTCTCCTCATCGATAACTTTCAACTTGGAGAGCCAATCTAACCCTCGCGTGTGAATTCTTAGCCATCCATGATAACCTCTGATGACGCCATTACGGATGCCCCTAAGCTCCTTTTCTTTCCTCAACGGACTCCTCCACGCCTTGTGGATTCTTTGTATAACCTTGAGACCTTGCGCGCCTAGATCCCTCACAAGGAAAGGCGAAAGACTTTCTTCAGTTGGCGCTCCCCTCATGGGGTACCCTAGCTGTCTTATGGCGAGTGCGGGATTATAATTAATACACCCCGTAGTCCCTATCAATGGAACATTAGGGTAGTCCCCACACGAGAAAAGAACTCCTTCCTTGCCTTCCTTCCAACGAGGAAACCAATTGATTGCGCTGCCCCCTATCCCAGCCAAGTGTTGGTCCCAATCGACTCTTCCTTTTTCGGCGCATGAGCGATAGCTTTGAAGCGGACATGGGTGTCTTGTGTCTTGTCGGAATAGGTGTGAAATTAACCACACACAGAGAGCGGGTAAACAACAGACAATCCGTGCACTGTTCTTCTCGCACCTCCGGTCAAAGGTGTCAAACAAATCTGCCAAGATAGCCACCACTGGACTTTCCTTGCTATGGTGATATGCGAGGAAAGCATCAATGGCGACTAAGTCTACCAAACTGTCAACGTTTGGAAAGAGGACAACCCCAAAAATCAGCAAAGCTAAAATATCCGCAAACGGGCCCCATTTCTCTTGGCTCGCCATATCCCTTGCCTTGCCTTCCAAATATTTCCGTGGCAGGCCCACTACTCCATTGCGATTTTGTTTCATGCGATCCAACTCTTTTGCTGAATCTCCAATCACAGTTGCAATCTTGCTCAAGGAAGGAAGAAAGCCGGAGAAAAGATACGGTTTTCTCCCCCCAAGAGGGCATCCTAATATTTCCTCAAACTCTTCAATAGTTGGTACCATTTGGAAGTCCCCAAACGTGAAACACCTCAACGGTGGGTCATAGTATTGGGCGAGGGATACAACAGCTTCCGTAAATACCTCCGCTACGGCCAAATCAAGAATCTTCCCGTACACTTTGCGGAAGGCTTGCCTTTGGAGAGGTCCCATCAATCGTCCTAATTCCTTGAGGCTAGCGACATCTAGACTTTTAACCTTGACTTGATAAAACCTTTTGCCGTTTTGATTTGTCCCCATCATTTACCTAAAAAAAAGGGGTGGATCAAGACTTTGACATGAATGATGCAATGCGTATGCATGACACAGAAAGACAACCACACAAAGGGGTAATTTATACATATGAGACCGCAGAGATCCAATTTTAATGCTACGTTTGGGCATGATGGCGCCTCAACGTAGTATTAAAAAGGTTACGTATTACTCTAAAGAAACCAAGCACCACTAGCAAAAACTATAAACTAGTGCTATTTATCAAAAGATGCATAAGAACAAATGGCACGGAGCGTGTTTGCTCTTTGCCCCTATTTGGGAACCTATAGGATAATATCTAGGGGTCTCTAATAACTACTTCCCAACCATTCATAACTCACACAGCCGTTCTCTAGAGGTATCATCACTCAAGATAATAATATTGTGGCGGTATGGAATACCAGCGACAACACATTATAAAGAGAGAAAGCTCTAGACGAGGTTTCACTATTATCAAGCAAGTCGGAGACCTAGCATGATGATAGATTCACCTCCACTCCTTAAATTCCCATGAACCCGGGTATAGGGCCCCTTTTTTTTTACTCAAACCCGTGGGTGCTTAGTGTAAAAATGTGGAAAAGACAGCAATTATTACATTTTACACAATTTAATAAGTGCACACACAAGGTTTCACAATTCCACAATTCCTTAGAATAGGCCTAACTCACAAAAAGGTCCCCAGTGGAGTCGCCAACTGTCGCAACGTGCTCTTTTGCGGGCGAGCGAAGGCGAGGCTCACGGGTGCGCTTTCCAAAGGAGGAAAGATGCGCAGAGTCGCCACCAACGTTTATTTGTGGAAAACGTCGGGAAAACCGAAGGGAACCGGTCAAAATGAAAATTCTAAGTTCGGGAGTTGTATTTACGCTTGAGGAAGGTATTATCACCTCTCACGTTTGTCTCAAAGGACAATAGCCTATTTTTTTAGAATTGTGGAAATTGTGTTACCTTAACTTTTATTTCTTTTTATTTTTTGAGGTCGACAAAAGCAAGGCTTTTGCTCCTACGTACCCTCCATTGAAGAGGAAATCAGACCTACGTAGTTCTTCCTTAAGCGTGAATCAAGTGATTCTTTTTACTTGAAAGGTGATCACTTAAAGGTGTTGGGCCTTTAAAAATGATCCATTTAACTTGGTAAGAAAAGCTGAGATAAAACTTTCAAATCCTATTTTTTTGTGGACGAGCTTGACTAGGCGAGTTGATTTTAGCCTTAGTTTCACTTTAGTTATTTAGTCAATTCAATTAAGAATGAGAAATCCCAAAGAGAAAACGTCCAATTGATTTTTCGCTTTATTTTACTAAAATGTATTTTTTGATTATTATATTATTATTTTACCTCTTTTTTGATTTCCAACGTGGTTACGGCATGACCGAACGGTCGGAATTCATTTTAACCGAAATTAACGGATGATACAATTCAAATGATCGGTGGAAATTTATTTTATTTTTAGATTACGCGAGAATTGACTTAAATAAATGACTTAAGCACGTCAAAAGGGGGTATAAAAAGTGAATGAAAACGAGAATAAAAATACATGAAACAAAATGTGGACCACCACGGGTACATAGAATGAATTGAAAAGCTCAGTTTGAGGTACTTACCCATTGAAGACTGAAGAAAACGAAGAACGAACGATGAATGTTGAAGAACGGTCAAGAATCTTCGCGTAATTACTCACGGAAACGTTACGGAAGCGCCTCGGCTTGGATTTTCTTCACGGAAATAATTTTCCTCAGCAATTTCGAGAGAATAAGAAGTGCCAAGAAGGCTGAACCCTTTTCTTCTTCACTCCTCTCCCTATTTATAGCAAAATAGGGGAGGAGCTTGCCACCCAGCTCGCCCAGGCGAGCTCAGCTCGCCCAGGCGAGCAAGGTTGCTTCCTCCAGAAGCAACAGCCTTCTGGAGGAAGGATCTGGAAGGCCCAAGTGGGCCAGATTGCTATTTGTACCCCTTTTTTTACTAAATGCACCCCCTTCTACTTTTTTGGTAATTCTTTTCAATTTCTGCCACATCACGAAATTTTCTTTCCGCAAGGTTACGAATCCTTACGGATTATGTATTTACTCTTTTTTAGCTTTCGAAGAAGTTACGAAAACTCACGGATTACGCAAAAACACCTCTTTTTCAATTTCCGCCACATCACGAAATTTCACGGATCGTGCAAGCCTGCTTCCTTTTGATTTCTGACACGTCTCGGGACTTCATTTATTGTGCAACAAAGGACGCCAAGTATCTCAAAGCGGCTAACCAAAGGTTGCATGTCATCAAGTAATAATCCCCGGACGAAATTAGGGTATGACAACTGCCTAATTAATTTGACAATTAAGACTAATCAGTAATTAAAATGGTCCAAAAAGGGTTTAAGAAATAGAAGAAAATGATGGCACATCACCTTGTTTATAGGAACTGTTACAGCCCTTGCAGATAAATACCGGCTTGTAGATAATAGCTGATAGCTTATAGACAAAGTTAGAGATATTGTATAGCTTAGAGATAAAAGCTAGTAGATAATTGTCGCTTACAAATAATGTGAAGCCTTATAGATATTTGTGTGGAAGCAATGACTTCCAAGATTAATTTGATGATGCTAAAGAATCAAGAGTTAAGCAAGTTCCAAAGAATCAGGAGTCAAAAAGCTTCAAGAATCAAGTTTAAAAAAAATCAAGATTCAAGAACAATCAAGTTTCAAGAATCAAGATTCAAGAACAATCAAGATCAAGATTCAAGACTCAAGATTCAAGAATCAAGAGAAGACTCAATCAAGATAAGTACTAAAAACGTTTTTCAAAACATTGAGTAGCACAAGAATTTTTCAAATAGAAAAATCTTTTACCAAAGAGTTTTACTCTCTGGTAATCGATTACCAGAAGGTAGTAATCGATTACCAATAGCCAACATTGTTTTCAAACTGATTTACAAAGCTATAATCGATTACCATGAGCATGTAATCAATTACCAATGTTTTAAAACGTTAGATTTCAAATTTCAAGAGTCACAACTAGTGATAAAAGATTTTCATATCATTTTAAACTTGTGTAATTGATACTTGTAATCGATTACCAGAGTTTCTAAACATTTTGATTTTCAAATTTAAACATGAAGAGTCACATCTGTTGATGTGCAATCGATTACACCTTGATGGTAATCGATTATCAGTGACTGATTTCGAAAAATAAATTACCAAAAGTCACAATTCTTAAAGTGACTTGTTTCTGAAGAGTTTTTCAATAGTCACAACTTTTAAAGTGACTAGTTTTCAAAAGAGTCACAACTTTTAAAAAGTAACTAGTTTTAAAGAAATTGCCAAGAGTCACAAACTTTAACTTGAGTCATCAAATGACTATAAATATATGACCATGGCACGAATTTTAAAGAGACTAATTCCTTTCGTGATTAACAGATTTCTTTCATAGAGTTTTTGTTCAATACTTTCTCTTCCAAGAAAAGTTCATTGTTCAAAAACTTGTGCTACTCTTCTTCTTCATTCACTTCTGTTTCTTACAAAATATTTCAAAGGACTAACCACTTAAGATATCTTTTTCCCTTTCCCTTTATACAAAAGATTTCAAAGCACTAACCGCCTGAGATATCTTTTGTATCCCCCTCACAGAGAATTCAAGGGACTAATCGCCTATGAATTCTTTGTCCTAACACATTGGAGGGTACATCTACTTGGGTTTTTATACTGAGAACAAGAGAAGGTACATCTACTTGGTTGTTCAAAGAGAACAAGGGAGGGTACATCCCTTGTGGATCTTTGGCTTGTAAAGGACTTTACAAGGTTGAAAGAAATCTCAAGAACCATTGGTTGCTTGGGGACTGGATGTAGGCACGGGTTGTTGCCGAACCAGTATAAATCTTGTGTTTGTCTTCTTCTTCCCTACACTCTTTACATTTACGTTGTGTACTTTTAATTGCCGTTTTTACTTTTGGTTAAGTTATTGTTTCTGTTCTTTACTTTCTTAACTTAGTAGTAAAAGCCTAGTTGAATCTAGTAACATTAAGAAGGATAATTTTTTTAATTAGTCAAGACACATTAATAATTAATTCAACCCCGCCTTCTTAATTATTCCGAGGCCACTTGATCCAACAAGTGGTATCAGAGCAGGTTTCTTGAGAAAAGTTTTACAACTTCAAGATTCGTGGCCTCCTCAAATTCTCTGTTTCCTGAAGGAAACTCCATCCATAGGCCACCTATCTTTAATGGTGAGGGTTACCACTATTGGAAAACACGAATGCAAATCTTTATTGAAGCCATAGATTTAAACATTTGGGAAGCAATAGAAATAGGACCTTATGTACCCACCATAGTAGATGCAAGCACTAGCACAACAACAGAAAAACCTAGAGATAAATGGACTGAAGAAGAACAAGAAGAATCTGATGATGAAAAGGACTTCTCACTCTTTGTGAAGAAGTTTCATAAATTCGTCAAAAAATAGAAGAATGGAGAGACGCCATAACTTCGACAATGGGAAGAGATCTCAAGAAGGTTCCCCAACACTTAAATGCTATAAGTGTAATCGACCCGGTCACATAAAGGCACACTGCTCCACAAATGAATTATGGCCAAAAAAGAATGAGAAGAAAAACCATGAAGAAAGAAGATCCTAGAAGGCGTATATTGCTTGGGATGACAATGACTCATTCGATGGTTCGGAGAAGGAGATCAACCTTCTATCCAAGGACTATTAAAGTGATGAGAACATCTCTCAAGAAGTTTAAGCAAGAAAAACAAAAGTCTGACTTCCATCTTTAAAGATCTAAGCACTTGAATCATGAAAAAGGTAACATCAAAACCATTATCTTTTAAATTAAGATGGTTGAAATTTTTCTTTCATTTAACTTGTTTATATGATGACTAACAAAATTTTATTTGTCTGTCTTGTTTGATTGCTATAATGAGTTTGTGCTCATATGTTTAGTTGAGTTATCTTCCTTTCTCAAAATATGAAGCTTATCATTAAAATAAATCTAAATGGTTGATGATGCCATGATCTATATCTTTCAATTGTTGTATGATTAATTGTATGATATGTTTAGAAGTATTCGGTTGATTGTTCATGTTTTCCAAAACCATTATATTATATAAAATTATTTTCAATATATTAAAACTTTCTATGTTCATCTTGGTAAGTGTTGATTTTTGTTGTTGTTGTTTTAGAAGAAGTGTTTGGTAATCTATTATCTTCTTATGTAATCGATTACAGGCAGTTAGGCTAAGTGTAATCGATTACAAAATTCCTGTAATCGATTACAGAGCGTCTGTGTCTATAAATTTGAAATTTCAGAAACCGCGAGAACATGATTTTTGCAGCAACTCGACCCCAAAATCCCTAAAACTTCAGAACTCGATTTCTCCCTCAATTCTCAACCAAATCACATCCCACAAAGCCCAAAATTCATCATTTTTCATTCTTTTTCATCTCCACCGATTAGAACTTCCAAAAACACCTCCAAATGGCAGAACCATCGAAGAAGCGAAAGGGGGTTGCGACTTCATCCGCAATCACTGGAACTCGAAGCCACGGAACATCCAAAGCGCAGACATCTCAAATTCCTCCCTTCATATCATCTCCTATGTTGTTTTCCTCGGAAGAACAACGTATCTGGTACAATTCTCTTTTCTCTTCTTGTTCCATTATCGACCCTAAGTTCATAGACTTAGCTTTCTTTGATGATGAAGTGTTTGATTGCTTTCAAGCATTTCAAAATTCTGGTTTAATTCAGTTTATCTCCATGAAACTTCCTTTTTACCCTGAATTGGTTAAAGCCTTTTATTCTAACTTGGAAATTCAAGAAGATTCCTTGATTTCCGAAGTTTATGGGATTAAGATGGTCATAGACCAGTCCCGTTTCTTTGAACTCACTCAATTATCCAGTGACGGTGTACCATTTGAGGGTACACTTGATGATGAGTGGAAGTTTGTGTGTTTGATGCCCGCCGGATGGTTTGCACCAACCAAGCGGATATGACTGGAAGGCTTCTTGCTAATTCATTGGCATTCGAATGCCGCATCATGCACTACTTGATTGTGCTCATCCTACTTGATTGTGTGCATTAGTTGTAACAAAAAGTCAATATCTATATACTAAAACTGGAGTATGGCAAATTTACTAAAATGCCCATGGCTGAGGTGTTGACATCTATCCATTTTTCTTGGTTTTTTGGTCATTTTATGGTCATGGGTAGTTGGGTTGGTTTTATGCCACGTAGCTTGGTGTGTTGTTAAGTGTTTAGGTTTGGCGTTTCCAACTTCGGTGGTTTACTTCTGTTGGTGGTGTATGTGGCTTCTTCTCCAGCGTTTTTGGGTCCTTTCACTAGCAACTTTGAACCTACTCATTTATCCTCGGTTTCCATTCTTTCTCCTTCATTTTGGTGTCCTATTCAGTTTCACTTTTTTCTTTTGTTTTCAGTTGAGTTTTAGAGCTGCTGATGGCTTCCATCTTCAATACACCTGCTCTGTTGTTTAGCATTTTGGCGTGAGGCTGTGGTTTCAGGTTCATGATTTCCAGTTTTCTGTAGTTGAAGGTTCGAGTTTTGACCCTCTGTTGTGCATGTGTGTGTTTGTCAGCTTTTTGTTGTTTGCTGATTTTCGTCTTTGCATGTTTGCTTTCTTCTGGCACGTGCTCTGTTTTGTTTTTTATTATTAAAAAATCATTGCTTTTCTTTTTGTTGGCTTCCATTTGTCTGTTGATCATTGGATTGCATTTGCATTGTTTTGGATTGATCATATTATTCCTTTAGAGGTATAATTCTTTGGTTCTGTTTTTTTGCTATTTGCTGACTTGGCTATTTTGTTTTTGTCTCTTTTCGCTGGCTTCCATTTGTGTGTTGATGGTTGGATTGCATTTGCATGGTTTTCGATTGACCATATTATTCCTTTAGAGATATAGTTTTTTGGCTCTGCTTTTTTGTTGTTTGCTGACTTGGCTATTTTCTTTTTGGTTGAGGTCATTGCATGTATTGGCTAAGTAGATCAATCGACAGTGTAATACTTTTTGTGGTATGTTGGCATTGATCGAAATGTTATTGCATGTGTCGTTTAAGTCTGTGTTGGTGTTTTGTTTTTTTGTAAACAAAACTTTGTTGTTTTTGTTTTCGACGGCTTCCATTTGTTTGTTGATGGTTGCAATATTATTCCTTTAGAGATATAGTTTTTTGGTTATGCTTTTCTGTTGTTTGCTGACTTGGCTATTTTCTTTTTGGTTGAGGTCGTTGCATGTATTGGCTGAGTAGATCAACCGATAGTATAATACTTTTTATGATATGTTGGCATTGATCGAAATGTTATTGCATGTGTCGTTTAAGTTTGTGTCGGTGTTCTGTTTTTTGTAAACAAAACTTTGTTGTTTTTGTTTTCGGCGGCTTCCATTTGTTTGTTGATGGTTACATTGCATTTGCATGGTTTTGAATTTATCACATTATTCATTTAGAATTGGCAGTTCTATCCAATTTTATGGCAAGGATTCCTGACAAGATTAAGTCTATTGATGGGTCAAGAGAGACACTTAAACTTGCTGTGAGAATCATGGATCTTTGGTTCATTGGGACTCCCAACAAGTCTGAGCAAGCGGAAATGGTTACTGCTGATTCTGAGGTATTTTTTTGCTATTTATTTGGATGTTGGATTATTGTTCATATCATCGATTGATTATATAGTTTGCATATTACAGGGTGATCAAATTCATGTTGTTTGTAAAGCGGACCAGCTAAAGTCTTGGAAAGCTTATTTGAAGGAAAATTCCACTTATGTTATGCATAATTTCAAAGTGGTGAAGAATGATGGTCAATTTAGAGTGTGTGAACATGAGTACAAGTTAGTTTTTATTGGAGTGACTGTTGTTAGAGAAGCTTATTTGCATGAACTGCCTTTTAAGGAATTTAGATTTGTTGAATTTGGAAATGTCGTTGCTGGGATTTTGTGGCTGGCCTGTTGGTTGGTGAGCCCAGTCACAATTTGTGCTCTCATTTTGATCATAACTTTTTTTCCTTTTTTTAATGACCTGTTTTTATTTTCTGGTGTTTTAAGATATTATTGGGGTTGTTGATCAGGTGCTTTTTTGGCATGTCTCATCAAAAAATACCAGGGTTGTTTTTAGAATGAAGGATTTGAGGTTATGGTTTACAACAATTTTTCCCCCTCCTATATATATTTGGTTATTATCAATTTATATTGTCAAGGATTTTATTTGCCATGTTGGATGATGGTTATCTGTATTTGATCCTTATGAAGTAATAGATTTAATGTTGTTTCTTTCCTATAGTGGTGAAGTTTTATCTTGCACACTTTGGGAAAATTACTGTATGCAGTTCTTAGCCTATTTGAATGAACGTGGGAATGATGGGCCGATCGTTATTATTTTGACACATGCCAGAATAAAAGATGCACAGGGTAAGTGTGATGTTGTCTTTACTGATTTGGGTGCTGATTAGATAACTTTTTGTGTTGGTTTTTTTCACACTTATAGGAAGTTATCCAGCTTCAGTGAGCAATTCGTTCAAGGCCTCAAAATTATTAATTAATGAAACTATTGGAAATCCAGGAATTTAGGGAGAGGTATTTTGGTTATCGCCTTTACTCTGTGCCTGTTAAATTGGTGTATCAACTGTGTTGAGTGTTTTCTATTGGTTTTTCCTATTTATTCGATTGCCATAGGCTTTTAGATTTAGGTGTTGAGGTCAGCCCAATTTTTCCACCTGGCGATCTAGGAAGTTCACAACTTTCAAGGGCAAGCCAGCTATCATCAAAGGATGCATTTCTTTCAAAATCTGAAGCCAAAACTATTTCCGAGATCAATGGCATTTCTGAGGTGGTCCTGTTATTTGTGTTTATTGTGTATTCATTGCAATAAAAAGTCCAATTTGTCTATATGTGTTCAGATCAACATATTATGCCTAATGTATGGTGTTTATTTAATGATGGCATTTCATGGTTGGCAATTTGATTGTTATGGTTTTCTGTCAGGATGTTGTTTGTGTTACGATGGACACTATTAGCAAAATAGTCGTGGATAATCATTCATGGTGTTATCCAGCTTGTATTCAATGTCATAGAAAAACTTACATCCAAACAGGACCATTCACATGCGGGTGTGGCAAAGATAATGATCAGCCTGTTCTAAGGTAATTGGACTTTTAGTGCATCAGCATGTTTTTATTCAGGATTTTGTATTTGACTGGTATGTATATTGGTAGGTATAGAGTTGAAGTAATGGTTAGCCAAAACAATGACAGTAGCAAGTTTTTGTTGTGGGACCGTGAATGTGCTGAATTGATTGGTCAAACAGCTGACGAAGTGAACAGGGTCAAGATTGAAGTATGTTCGTGTGTTATCATATACTGCTTCTTATTTTATGTATTATATTTTGTTCTTTTGGTTGTAGCTGGTGACTGGTGGATTTGTCTTTTTCTGGCAGGATGGTGATGTTGATTTGAATGCTTCTCCTCAAGCACTTGATAGGCTGTTGGGTTATGTGCTTGCTTTTAAGGTCAGGATTCAATCAAAATTCAGGAATGCCATTGTTCTTAGATACTTAAATGAATTAGATTTGATCAATGTTGTGCTCGACATGTTGGCTGATACTGAGGTTTTGTTTTCTAATGTCTATTTTGGTTGTTGTTGCCATAGAGATATGATGCATGAGTTTGACTATTGTCAACTTATATATGATACAAGCATGTTCCAAAATAGATGCTTCGAATGTTGATTGCAATAATGCTACACATCTTGAATGTGTAAGTTAAGATTGTTATCATGAGTGTTGGTCTGTTACATTTTTTTGCGGCATAATGCACAAATAAACTTGGTCTGGAATTTGGATATATTTTATTTACCAGTTTATCTTTTATGCAGCAATCTCTGTTTGTGACAGCGAACCATGATCCAGTTGTAGGATTCCCTTTAACGCCCAAAAAATGCCTATCATCTGATGAAGTTGATGATGAGCTAGGAAGCTCCTAGATTTCCCCAGCCCAACTATCGTCTAACAAATTAACAAGACATTCTGATAAGAATGAATTTAGCTGATTCCAGATTGTTTTGGCTGTCTTTTCACGGTGTTGTTATAATATTGTGGAATTAAGCAAACAATTATGTAGTTTTGCTTATGACTACCTCTGACAATTCCTCTGACATTTCTTTACACCATGTTGATGTTTTGGCCATTTGAAAATCCATTTTTTTGGATTCATGTTATTTTGTCTCTTGATACTGTACATTTTTGTCTTTTATATTTTGTCAGTTCTGAAGCTAACTATGACTTATTTTTAACAGCTTACAATTTACTCAATTATGGGAAATTAAAGCTAAGCAATTGTCTGTTACGGTGCTTTTTTGTGAAGCTTTTAGACGTCTTAAATTGACAATTGCATGTATCATGTGTTGCTACCGTAATATTAGAAGTTTTCTTATGTTAGAAGTGCCACTAAAAACAACTCATTTATTCAATATTAATGATTTGGTTACCCTCGATACAATTGGACTGCTTTTGATGATACAATTGATGATTTATATGCTTCATACAAATTGATGTACGAATTAGACTAAATCTTAAAAACAGTGAAAGAGATAAATTGATGTACAAATTAAATCAAATGTTAAAAACAACAAAGGAGAAAAATTCAAAGCCACATTGGCGACTATATTGATAGTCCATACTCTCACGTTCTTAATTTGTTTCTTGATAAACTATTTGGTGAATTCCATTCCCATCTGAATTGCATGAAAATAACAACAAAAAAAAGAAGATGAATAAAAATAGAATCGCCAGGATTCTCTTAAATTTTTAGTTCTAGTTTTCGTTCTGGATCCACGTGCTCTTTAAATTAATACAACTTTCTATACTGACATCATATTTCCTCATCTAGAATGTGTTTGACATGAATGTTATCATCCATATCAGTAAAAAAATCCCTCTAGATATAAGTGCAATCATTCCCATTTACTCCATTTTTTCAGTTATCACTGCTTGCCCAAAATCATGTGTTGTACATTTCAATTGTCATTTTTAAGTTCATTGACGGCTTATGCAAGTATAATACCAATTTTAACTAGAGCAAATGAGAACTATATAAAACAGGTCTAATCTATGGACAAAACAAATCAAAAAAGAATTTGTGGTGCGCCAGACAAGCAATATATAAAGAACTAATGCCCATCTCTGATACAAGGTTTAGTAAACTTCTTTGTTGCATCTTTTGTTAGATATTGTCCAAATAAAAGATGTAAGATAGAAATTTGACATTTCAAGTTGAACAGGCAATCTAACAGATTTAAGCATACAAATAAAACAAATTTGTGTTGCTGAATGGAAAGTTCATTACTATATATACAATATCTTTGATTGCAAGCTTAGTAGCAGTTGCAGAAGTCAATGTTTGTGCCAATGACTATCATCATTTCTATCTTACCTATTTTGAATTATGGCCTTGATTTGTGTGTCTAGATTGACACCAAACTCCTACATACACAATATCTTTCATTGCAAGCTTAGCAGCAATCCCAAAACCCAATGTTTATGCGCAACCAAGTGTCATGATTTCTATAATACCAATTTTGCTAGCTGTCATGACATTTGTCTCATATTGTAAACCTATTCCGTGTCATCCAGATTTAAAACAAACTTCTCTTACTTTATTTCAAAATCATTCTTCTATTTACCTTACAACTCACTCAACTCTATCATTACCCTTTTTCAATATGCAGAATTACCAACATGCAAACATATCTAATCCAGCAAATGGCAGCATCAATAGGCAAGCTATGATCCAGAAGCAGCGAGATGCCTCATCTCCCATTTCTTTCATCTTCTAAATTCATTGTACCTTCTGCAGATTTAAAATAAGCATTTGGTCCTTGATTTCAACATGAATCTACTGTTTAGCTTATGATTCACTCAATTTTGCCTTTAGCCATTTTCAACATGCAGAACTATCAACATGCAAAGAGATCTAATTCTGCAAAAGCCAGGATCAATAGGAAACGTATCATGCAGCAGAAATGACATCCTCATGCTCAGTCATGTTCACAGCCAACAATTAACTGCACTTCAGAATATGATAGTGAGACATCGATATAGCATGTTCTACAATAAATCAATTTACTTAGCTTGCTTAATCACATTTTCTTTTGTTTCCTCTCTATTTTTTAGTCATTGCATCTGATTCATCAGAAAGTGTAAATTTTGAATCCACACAAGGTACTGCAAAAAGAATGTTTCATGCTCTTTTTTGCTATGGTTCAAATATTGCTATCATATCTAATTCTAATTTTTGCAGGTTCAGACTCTAATTTTTTAACTGCCTATGAGGATTGCCAATCTCCAACTAATCAGCCTGTAATCAACACTGAAGGTAATAACTATAATTCTGATTTATAATTTCAGATATCAGTGCACATGCTCTTAAATTAATATTCATAATTGTTATCATCATATTGTACTATGATATTAAACAATTTCAGGATATTCTGATCTTGGTGATCAACTCATGCAATGTAGATATTGTAATGCACAAATGTGGTATGATAAAAGAATATCAAAAGATAAAAATTGTGGGAGTCCAAGGTTCAGCTTATGTTGTGGAGATGGCAAAGTTGAATTGTCATTATTACAAAATCCACCCCAATATCTCCAACAACTTTTGTTTGATGATAATACAATTGATAGTAAAAATTATCAACATAACTTACGAGCATACAACATGATGTTTGCCTTTACTTGTGCTGGTATTAAGCTAGAAAAAACAATTAATGATTCGAGAGGACCTACTACAATTAGAATACAAGGCCAACCATGCCACAGAATAGGCAGTCTATTACCAATGCTTGGAAAAAATCCAAATTTGCACAACTATATATCTTTGACACAGAAAATGAAGTGCAAAGTAGAATTAATGCCATGAGGAAGAAGAGCTTTCATTTCTATTACTAAGAAAATTATTCATTCACCCATAATACTTTGTTGCAGTTATGAATATCTTTTAATATTGTTTTTTTCAGTCAATATTCTTGAATTCAGGGCCATATTGTCTCAAGTTTAAGTCACATGCTAGATGAGCACTATTCTCATGCTAAAAGTTTTAGAATGACCAGGGATAGATTGGCAGATGATGAAGTTGATAATATCAAATTGCAACTGATAGCTGCTCGGGGGAAAGATGGTCGTGTATATAATATGCCAAATGTTCCTGAAATTGCTGCACTTATTGTTGGAGATTTTCATCCAGGCTCAAAAAGAGATATTATTGTTGAAACTCAAAATGGAGAATTACAAAGAATCCATGAACTGCACCCTAGTTATCTACCACTACAGTACCCTATACTTTTTCCTTATGGAGAAGATGGATATAGAGCTTACATACTTCACCGTTCTACTTCATCCAGCAAAAAAAGAAAGCAAAACCGTCTGACAATGAGAGAGTGGTTTGCTTATAGACTTCAGTCCAAGTCAAATAAAGCATAGACTTTATTGCATTCTCCAAAATTATTTCAACAATTCATTGTTGAAGGTTATACCATGGTTGAATCTGAAAGACTTAGCTACATCAGAAACAACCAAAAGAAACTTAGAGTTGACAAGTATTGTAGCTTACAAAATTCATTGGATACTGGAACAGCTAAAGGCTTAACCAAAGGAAAAAGAGTCATCTTACCTTCAACGTTTGTTGGGAGCCCACGTTATATGGATCAACTTTACTTTGATGGTATGGCAATATGCAGTCATGTTGGTTTCCCAAATCTTTTTATTACTCTAACCTGTAATCCAAATTGGCTTGAAATTCGTAGATTACTTTCACCTTTGAATCTCAAACCAATAGACAGACTAGACATTGTATCACGAATTTTCAGATTGAAATATGAACAAATGCTCTCAGACTTAACAAAGGGTCAGTTACTCGGAAAAGTATTTGCATCTAAGTTGACTATAATTTTTATTCTTAAACTCAAATATAAGTTTATCATTTGCCCACTTTTCTTTATTCTATAATACAAATATTAATTTCTAAAATCTTACTATTTGACCGATACTCTTACAGATATGAAATACATAATTATACTTTCCATATTAACACTATCATTTACCAATCGCAGATATGCATACTATAGAATTCCAAAAGCGAGGACTTCCTCACATCCATTTATTGTTATTTCTACACCCAGACAATAAATATTCATCTTCAACTGACATTGACCAGATAATATCAACAGAAATACCTTCCCATGAAGATAACCCAGAACTGTACAGATTGGTGCAAAACCATATGATACATGGCCCATGTGGAATTTTACAACCTAACTCTCCATGTACGAAAGAAGGCAAATGTAGTCGTTTTTATCCTAAACAATTTCAGCCTCAAACTCTTTTGGATTCAAACAGTTACCCAGTCTATCATAGAAGAAACAATGGTCCTTCAATTTCAAAGAATGGTGTTATCATTGATAATAGATACATAGTACCTTATAATCCAAAATTACTAAAAAAATATCAGGCACATATAAATATTGAATGGTGTAATCAAAGTACTTCAATCAAATATTTATTTAAATACATAAACAAAGGCTATGACAGAGTGACTGCTGTTATGGTTTGTAATAGCAATGACACAACTCAAAATGTTAACATTCAAAATGATGAACTTAAAGAATATCTAGATTGCAGGTAATTTTATCTTAACCTACATAATTTATTTGCTCACTATTACTTTTACTAATCAATCTATATGGCAAATACATTTCTCCCTGTGAAGTTGCTTGGAGAATATTTGTTTTTCCAATCCACGTGAGAAATCCTGCTATTGAGAGATTGTATTTTCATCTTCCAGATCAACACAATGTTCTTTATGAAGATCATGATGATATAGATGATGTGCTATCCAAGCCAACTATTTCAAATTCAAAATTTCTAGCTTGGATGAACACCAATAAATGTTTTGCTGAAGGCAGGAGTCTTACTTATTCATAATTTGTGTCAAAGTTTGTATATAATAAAAGAAACAGATCATGACAACTCAGAAAAAAAAAAAAAAAAGATATACCATTGGAAGACTCATATGGGTGCCACCAACTACAGGAGAATTGTTTTATTTAAGAATGATGTTTGGTAGCTGCAAAGGACCTACTTCATTTGAGGATATCAGAACTGTTGCAAATATCCAATATGCAATATATAGAGAAGCATGTTTTGCCATGGGTTTTTTACAAGATGACAGAGAATATGTTGAATCAATCAAAGAGGCTAAGGACTGGGGCACATCTAATTATCTAAGGAAATTGTTTTTATTAATCCTATTAACAGGTGCCATGAGCAAACCTGAAGAAGTTTGGAACCAATGTTGGCATTGGCTGGCTGATGACATTGCATATCGACATAGCAAATCAACAATGAACTCAGGTAGGTCATGACTGTTTTTATGTTGCATACCAATGGTCATAATCATTCACTAACAACTTGCTTTTTATTTCTTAGAATTGCAGATCAATGATGATACTCTTAGAAATTTGACATTGATTGAAATTGAACAACTATTGCACATAAACCAAAGATCACTGAAAGACTATCCTACAATGCCATATCCTCAGGATATCAATCTAACATCCTACCTACAGAACAACTTGGTATTATCAGAGCTTGATTACAACCATGATGCAACCAGATCAGAATTTGAGCATCTTTTTGCATCCATGACAGGAAATCTACCTATTCATATATTATAAATTATATTGATAACAGTTAACATCTTACTAAAAGATGCTCATAAGGAATTATAAATTGTATTGATGCTGTTAATTTTCTATTCCTAATAGGCAATCTACCCTCATTTAGCTGTTTCCATCAACAACAAAATTATTCTTCATTTCTATATAACATTAGCTTACCTATAAATGCAGATGAACAAAAAACAATTTACAATAGAATTATCCAAGTTGTCAACAACAATGAAGGTGGGATGTTTTTCCTATACGGATTTGGAGGCACAGGAAAAACATTCATATGGAAAACATTGGCAAGTTCATTGAGAACAGACAATCAAATTGTTATTATAGTTGCTTCTAGCAGCATAGCTTCTTTATTATTACCAGGAGGCAGAACTGCACATTCCAGATTTAAGATTCCTGTACCAATTTTTGAAGACTCCACATGCAATATCCATCAAGGGACCCAATCAGCAGAATTGTTGAACCAGACAAGTCTAATAATTTGGGATGAAGCACCAATGGCCCACAAATTTTGTTTTGAAGCACTTGATCAAACTTTAAGAGACATTATCACAAATAAATCAAACTTGAATCAAATCTTTGGAGGCAAAGTTATAGTATTCGGTGGAGATTTTTGCCAAATACTACCAGTCATCCCAAGAGGAAGCCTTAAACATTATAAATGCAACAATCAATTCATCCTATCTATGGGATTCGTGTGAAATATTAACCCTGACAAAAAACATGCGCTTACATAGCAATCTAGAATCAGTTGATGAACATGAAATTGCCACATTTGCTAAATGGATTCTGGACATTGGAGATGGAATTATATGATGGATCGAGTGGCCTTAGAATAATTAAGAAGGGGGGTTGAATTAATTATTCCTAAACCTTTACTAATTAAAAATTTACTCCTCTAAGGCTTTTACTATGTTGTTAAGTAAATGAAGAACAAAAAAGAAACTTAACCAAAAGTAAAAGCGGGAATTAAAATGCACAGCGGAAATTAAAAGAGTAGGGAAGAATGAGACAAACACACAAGAGTTTTTATACTGGTTCGCCAACAACCCGTGCCTACATCCAGTCCCCAAGCGACCTGCAGTCCTTGAGATTTCTTTTCCAACCTTGTAAAAATCCTTTTACAAGCAAAGATCCACAAGGGATGTACCCTCCCTTGTTCTCGTTGAACAACCTAGTGGATGTACCCTCCACTAGAACTGATCCACAAGAGATGTACCCTCTCTTGTTCTCAGTCAAACCTAAGTAGATGTACCCTCTACTTGTACCACAAAGGATGTGCCCTCCAATGTGTTAAGACAAAGTTCTCAGGCGGTTAAACCTTTGAAACTTTGTGAATGGGGATACAAAAGAATTCTCAGGCGGTTAGTCCCTTGAAATCTTTTGTATATGGGAAAGGGAAGAATCAAAAAAATTCTCAGACTGTGTCGTTTTGAATTCTTTGACAAGGGAGAAGGGAGACACAAAAGAATTCAGGCAGTTAGTCCTTTGTTCTTTTGTAAAAGGGAGAAGAGAGACACAAAAAGAATTCAGGCGGTTAGTCCTTGGCGAATTCTTTTTGGCAAAGGGAGAAGAGATGAAAAGAATGAATAGCACAAGTTTTCAAGGTTTAGAAAACCAGAAAACTTTAGAAAGCTTTTGACAAAGAAAGAAGAAGAAGAAGTTCAAAGAGACTCAGAAATCAATGTGGAAAAATTGCTTGTGTAAAGAATGAATTGGAAAAGATAGATGATCAAATGCAAAACAAAGCCTTGTTTTTATAGACTCTTCATGTCTGGTCAAGAGAACCATTAGAAGAGTTATGACCTTTAGAAAAACTTAAAACCAATTTGAAAAAGTCAAAAACTATTTGAAGAGTTACATCTTTTGATTTGTTCAGAAACTATCACTGGTAATCGATTACCAAATCAGTGTAATTGATTACACAAAGCTTTTTTGTGAAAGGATGTGACTCTTCACAGTTGAATTTGAATTTCAACATTGAAACACACTGGTAATCGATTACGAAAACATTGTAATCGATTACAGCATTTTGAAATCAATTGGAATGTTGTAAATTCAGTTGAAAGCTTTTTGAAAACCATTTTGCTACTGGTAATCGATTGCAATAATCTGGTAATCGATTATCAGAGAGTAAAAACTCTTTGGTAAAAGGTTTTGAGAAAAATTCATGTGCTACTCAGTTTTTGAAAAAACTTTTTAATACTTATCTTGATTAAGTCTTCTCTTGATTCTTGAATGAATCTTGATCTTAATTCTTGGAAGCTTGAATCTTGAAACTTGATTCTTGATTCTTGAAATCAAATTTCCTCTTGAACCTTGAAGTGTTCTTGATTCAATCTTGAACTCATTCTTTGATTCTTGAGATCATCATCTTTGTTATCATGAATTGTTCTTGATCTTTGAGCTTTTTGTCATCACCTTTGTCATCATCAAAACTTCAATGAATCAATCTTGATTCATCATGAAGCTTGCTTCTACATTATAGGTCATGAAAATGATGGTTATGCTACAATTGAAATTCTTGCCCACCTACTCATTAATGAATATGATGATCCAATCAATGCTATAGTCAAATCAACATTCCCAGACTTAGACCAGCACCACAATAATCCTCAATTCTTCAAATCTAGGGCAATACTAGCTTCAACAAATGAAACAGTAGAACAGATCAATGATTATGTACTATCCTTCATTCCAGGTAATTATCTCATTAGTTATTTAATTGACATTTCTTTAGTCAAAAATATGCCCACTGAAATTGGAATTTTGCAAACCATAGGTGACCACATGGAATATCTACGCTCTGATTCCGTTGACCACATCCAGTTGGCCAACTTATTCTATCAAGCTTAAAATTAGAAGTACTATAATGCTCTTAAGGAACCTCGACCAAAATCAAGGTCTGTGTAATGGTACTAGATTAGTAGTAACAAAACTGGCAAAACATGTAATTGCAGCTGAAATTATTTCAAGCAAAAACATTGGCCTCACTGTTTATATTCCAAGAATGTCAATGTCCCCTTTACAATCACCATGGCCTTTTAAACTTTTGAGAAGACAATTTCCGATTATGCTCTCTTATGCAATGACAATTAACAAGTCACAGGGACAATCGTTATCCATGGTTGGACTTTATTTGCCAAAACCTATTTTCACTCATGGCCAATTATATGTTGCATTATCAAGGGTCAACTTAGCAAAAGGATTAAAAATTCTGATTCATGATAATGAGCAGAAAAGCATGAATTCCACTACCAATGTAGTATTCAAAGAGGTGTTTAGAAACATTAAAAGATTAATTTGACTTCTTTAATATCAGGTTTTATTCTTTTGTAATGATTTCCGAAACATTGTTATTCTTTTGTAATGACTTCTTTAATATTTGATTATGACTATATAATATAATTTAACTTATTAGAATCTTGAGCACAATTCCATTGGTTTTAAACGCTGAGAATTGACCAACAATAACAACAACCAATCAATAATTTTAAAAAAACTACCTCCTTAATCAAATATGACCAGTATATATATATATATATATATATATATATATATATATATATATATATATATATATATATATATATATATATATATATATATATATGTCTCTCTTTACAAAAATGTGTGTGTGTTTTTTTTTTTTTTTATTAATAAATAAAAAAAAAAATAAAAAAATAAATATATATATATATATATATATATATATATATATATATAAAAAAAAAAAAAAAAAAAAAAAAAATATATGTGTATATATATATATATATATATATATATATATATATATATATATATATATATATATATATATATATATATATATATGTCACTTTACTAATAACAAAATAAGCATCGAGAAATTCAATTACCAATTACACAATATTATGTTATTACATGATTAACCCATTAATTAAGTTTTCCTATAAATCAAATTAACCCATTAACCCAAATACCTCATACAAAAAATTTACCCACTTAAGGCCTAGCTATTACATGCATGCCATAAACACCACTAAAGTCCAATAATGCAAAATGTCTAAAACCATTCACAAAAACCTCTTTGCTTACTTCCACAACTATTCACCTTCAGACTCCTCACATCACCACTAACTTTCACATTCCAGAAGCAACAATTGAGTTGCAGTGTTCCCAACAAATACCTATCGCCACTTATACCATCGGGAAGATGAATCAATTAATAAACTCCACCCAACTACTAAACCATCTTACACGTTCCCCTGCAAACTTCATCTCAACATCTTATCACCATACTTTCACTTCAGAATAACACCAAAATGAGTATGACATCCTCCACTGCCTCAAGCAGAGTAAGCACCCTTTCTTTAAACTTCATCTCTTCTAACCCATGCTTTCTTCCCTTTAAATTTCTACATTTCTAAATCCTGTCTTGATGCAGATGAAATACCTGATCATAAGGCCACCCTCAATCATGCAATTCAAAGCAGCTTTCCACAATGACCAGGTTATACTTTAAAATACAAATATTTACATTTTTTCCCCTTACATATCATACAATATATAACCACTCAGTCTTCCAAAAATTATGTCCAGACTTTCATAGAAATACCGTCATTCTACCATCAACAATGGGCACCAAATTACCCAGAATCCATCCAGTTGAGATACAATGAAGCAACCTACCAAATACAACTCCAACAGCACCGAGGCAGATTTTTTTTGGTAGATGGACTCACAGACTTCATAGCAGATTTAAAGATCTACGAGTCCATCATCATTAACTTCTTTGCCTGCGATGATAACTCCATCTTTGATGTACACTTCACTCCTCCACTCGATCAACAGACATGTGTCAGACCACTACTTCATTCCCGTCAACACATCTGGACAAAAGAAATAACTCAATGTATCTTGGGTGCTCCTCATCCACTGGTAACTTGTAATTACATCAATTTGCATTATTATGACAATTTCAATCCCATTATTAATTTGTATAAATATATGCAGCAAAACATCTCAATGAATGTGGTAATCACATGAAAATTTTAAGAAAGCATGGACCTCCTCTACAATGGAAGGTGGTTACCCTCGATGCCGGCATTAAAGATAAAAGCATTGTCCGACCATGCTATTAGTTCCTCAAGGAAAATGACTTTCATCATGGAGATGAAGTATCATTCTATTACCGACCGCATGAAAAAATTTGGGAGATTGTGATTAAAAAACAGAGGAAGTGGGAATAATTTTCTTTTTACATGTTATTATATTTTGTTAATCGTTTGCTCTGAACCATCTGTCTTTGACCAATATTATACATATATATTTATCTAATCTTTAATTATGCTTAAATTATTGCAATTGAACTAATCCAGCGACCCGTGCATACGCACGGGTTGTAGACTAGTTTTGAACTAAAAATGTGAAAGGTTGCTATTGTAAAATAGTGACAATTAAATTATCACTATTGTTTAGTATATTTGAGATAACTTTATTTTATCACTATTATATATAAATATTAGTGACAACATGTTCATCACAATAAATATTTTTTTTTACCCTTAAAAATATGATCTCTATTTTAATAATGACTTGCACATGAGTGATGATTGATGACCAATCAAATTTATATATATATATATATATATATATATATATATATATATATATATATATATATATATATATAGATGCCTTTTTAAGCTTTTTAATAATGAATGTTGTCATCACAAAAAATATTTTTTCTTGTAATAAGTTGTGCCTTGGTGACTTGTTGGTCATGGGTTCGAATCCGGAAACAGCCTCTTTGCATATGCAAGGGTAAGGTTGCGTACAACATCCCTCCCCCATACCTTCGCATAGCGAAGAGCCTCTGGGCAATGGGGTACGAAGTTTTTTAATCATCTAAAAACACTTTTAGGTTCAATACTTAAAATAAATATAAATAATATAATATATTATTATTATTGTATTAAATTTGTTATTGTATTTCTTTAAATTATATCTTTATTGGGATGTCAAAATAAATCCAGATTGATGAGGTGGGTAAGATAATGCAATAAAAGAAACATACCATACTGGTTGAGTTTTGATATCGGAGAATTGCTATTTGCACTTTTCCTTTTTACTTCTACAAACCTCCTTTCTATACTTTTTTTCTTTTTCAGAAATTTCATTAGTTACTAGAAACCAAATTCCACAAACTACATTTTAAAGACCACAACGTGAATAACTTATGAAACACAAAAATGGCCATTCATGCACTATGCCCTAACAATAAAACACGCCCATCAACACTCTGACACAAAATCTCCAACAACACCAATATCATTTCACGCAACTTTCTCCTAAGAGCCGCTTTTGAAGCCTTATGTGAAATTTGGTATTTAAGGACTTGTACCAATTTCATTTACTTCTTAGGTTAATTAAGTTTTTACTTCTTAATTTTTTTAAAAATTTAATTTTTAGTCAATGAATAAAAGTTTACTTAGTCAAAGTTTGTTAATTTTTTTCCATTAAGGTTTTTAATATTGAAACAGAAGTTTGATCACTCAAGGTCTCTAATTTATTTAAAAAATCGATTTTAGTTCCTTAAATCCTATTAAATAAATAAAAATAATGAGTTCAAACTTTTATTTAAGGACTAAAAAATGAATTCTTAAAAATTTAGAAACCTTGGTTAATCAAACTTTTGTTGAGGCCTAAAAATCTTAATAGAAGAAATAAAAGAACTTTGACTAGTCAAATTTTTATTTATAAACTAAAAATTGAATTTTGAAAAAGTTTAGTAACTAAAAAAGTTGCGTTTGGTTCCAGAAAATATTTTTTCATTTTCTGAAAAACAATTTCCATTTTCAGATTTTCAAACATTAGGAAACTTGTGTTGTTTTGACTTCTATTTTCATTTTCTAAAACCAAAATTTATTTTCAATTTTTATAAAATATATTCATATACTTTGAACAACATGATGGCATGGGGAGGGAGAAGGCTATTTGGTCGCTGATGATGGAGTTTAGAGGTAGGTGGTGGCACGCGCAGATTTTGTGGGGAAGGGATGGTGCGGCGTTGAAGGACGAAGTTGGCTAGCACTCACCTGAAAATGTTTATAACTACAACTCATGTCACCATGTTTTCACTTTTAATGAAAACGTTGAAAATGACATTTTATTTTCAGTTTTCAGCCTCTTTTAGAAAATGTTTTCTTTCATAAATTAAAACAAAGGTGTTTTCAAAAGCATTTTTAGTTTTTACTGTAAATAAAAATAGAAAATGGACAAAGTAAATGACATTTAAGTTAACCCTTAACAATACAAGGTACAAATTCCACATAACCCTATCATATTTCATCTTGGTATTTGGTAATTTCCATCGCCTGCCTAAAGTTGAGCCTTGAGATTTGACTACAAACATAGAAATCCGTCTAAAGGCATTTAATATATTCATTTCAAATTACGCTTGTATTACAATTTTATATAATTATAATTACTTATTCTTAACTGCATCTAAGACAAAATTAATCATTTACACGTGATTAATCATGTAGTAAAAAATTTCCAATGGTCACTAAACATTTTTTCTTGTTTTTTTATTTGTGATTGTATTACTCGGTCTCGGAAAGTTTTTATACTAAGTGTTTGGCCGATTAGTCTACTTGGTACTCAAAGAACCTTGCAAGACTAATCAAAATAAGAGGAAAACTCTATCTTTTATCAGAAAGATAAGATATCCCCTAAAATCGGAAGTTATTTATCATTAGAGAAAAATAAGATAACATCATATATTTTCCTAATTATACTATCAAACAAGGGAGATTGAGATCAAAGATCTAATCCTCGTCTCTATAAAAGGAGTCACCAAGATTCAGGTAAATTAACTTTAATCCAATCCATTCGTGATACCTACTATTTATTCCTTTGTGTCTAACTTGAGTGTCAAAACATCTTCGTAGGTACACCCCACCACTGTATAAGGAGGAATTCACAGAGAAGCATCATCGTGAGAAGGTGTTGCCAAATTCAGTAAGAACATTTGGCGCCTATAGTGGGGTCAAAAGATTTTTTTTTCCTTTGACCTCAAATCTTTTGATGGCAACAACAAGTGGCAGCAGCGCCACCGTCGACCATGGAAAACGACCACAAGGACAAGAATCCACCATACTGGGGATGCTTGCCACAAGTGAACCTTCAAAAAGGAAACTCGGCTTATGTGGCAAATCGCTTGCATTAGGAATAGAGGTGCTAAAAAGAACTAGTTTTGAAAAAATAACCATAACCAATAATAACTAGTTATATAATAACCAATTATATAAAAGTAGTTATAAAACCATAACCAATTTCATAGAAATAGTTATTTCAAATAACTCATTTTTATTTAAAAAATAGTTATAGTTACAAAACTATAACCAATTTTATAGAAACACTTATTTCAAATAACTTATTTTTATTCACCCATAACTGGTTATATAACTAGTTTTACGTATAATTTGTGATATAACTGGTTATATAACTAGTTTTACATATAACTTGTATATAACTAGTTATATTCATAAATAGTTATATAACCATATTTTAAAAACAATAACCAGTTATACCAAATCATAACTAGTTATGGCTATAGTTATTATAACTAGTTATGGCTATAGTTATTTATTAGTTATGGTTAGGGTTATTTAAATAACCAACCATGAGCACCTCTAATCAGGAGCTTGATGATCACTTATTGATCATCACCCTACAGAGAGATGAACTTCTTAAAGCAAAACAACACCCAAGAGATTGAGAACCTTTAAAAAGACAATGAGGGTCTCAATGAGTAATATCAAAAGCTTTAAGCGGACCAAAATGGTTGTCCAGTCACTCACGCACAGACTAATCAAACTCAAAATGAGAGACTAACGAAGCTAATGCCACTTGGCTCGAGAGTGATAGAACACACACCTTCTAAGTTTCACTAGGTATCAGACATCTAGTAGGTTCATAGAACAACTCGGACAAATGCCAATGCTCGGCTACATCCATTTGTCGATGGGATAATAAAGGCACAACTCCCAGTCGAAAGGAAGAAACTCATCAATATTGAGTGCTATGATGGACTCTTAGACTCGAATGAGCACTTGGGTGCATTTGTTACACTGATGAACTTGTACACGAATGACGACATAATCATGTTTCGAGTACTCCTAACAACGTTGAAAAGAGTTGCACTTCAAGCAGACCCCACCACTAAACTGTAGTGGTGCCCGCTAAGATTCAGTAGGATGAACATGATTTCTTAGGGACTTCACGGAAAGGTTCTCATCAGTTTTACTCTAAATCAAAGACTTGAACCCACATGTAGCTATCACCTTAATGATTATGGCCCTAAAATCTGGTCCTTACTTGGATAGCCTATGCAAAAAAAACCACCAACGACCATGGACAAGTTAAGAGCAAAGGTTGCATGATTTATTCAGATGGAAAAGATGACTGAATTTAGAAAGCAAGTGTATGAAGAAGCATTAAGGAAACTAGTTGAGTGAAAACCCAAGACTAAGAGCAGTCGTAGCAAAGGAAAATGAAGGGTTGACAAACCATCCAAATCCAAATTCATCTATTACACTCCTTTGACAGAGAGCAGTGATGTGCCATCATTTTCTCCTATTTCTTAACCTTTTTTGCCCCATTTTAAATACTGATTAGTCTTAATTGTCAAATTTATTAGGCAGTTTTATTATTTGGGCCCATTCAGCTAATTTGATGTTTTTAATCTAATTTCAGGAATTAATGAAGCATTGGGCTTGAATCTAGAATTGGGCTTGGACTTGAAGAGGGCAGACTAATTTATTCTATAAAATTAGATCTTATCTTATCTAGATATTATTTAGATTTGATCTCATCTAGATATTATTTCATCTAGATCTTATCTTATCTTATCTTATCTTATCTAGATTTGATTTGATTTTACTTATGGGCTTGGATTTAAAACATATTTGTAAGCTTTGGGGCTGAAAAAAACTATATAACAGCACCAAGGTTCTAGTTTAGGGAGCCCCCTCTCTCCCTCGCGGGAGACTCTCTCTCTCTCCTCTCTCTCTTCTATTTTTCGTTTTTAGTTTTAGTCTCTCTTCTCTTTCTCTTTTATTTTCGTTTTTTTTCAATTCCAGTTCAGACTTTTAGTTTTATCAATAAAATTTCATTCTTTATTTGATTAATGGAAGGCTAAGTCCGCAGCGTTGTTTTCCCTTGAGGATCAAGCACAGTTCTCTTTGAGGTTCTATTATTACTGTTAAATTCTGTTTAGTTTTTCCTCTTCACTAATTACTTTGAATTTGTTGCTTTTAATTCATGCATGCTTAGTGCTTGATTAATTGTCTCTGCGCTTAATTTACGTTCATGCTTAATGATCGTTTATGAGTAATTGGTGTATGTGATGCTTAATCACATAATGAATGCCTCATGTTGAATTTCGCTTAGTAATTTAATTTAGGGTTGGATTAAGTGGTTAAACTGATAAAGGATAAACTCTCGTAACCTAGGATAAGAGACTTGCTTGTGAATCAAGGGGAAGCAACGTGTTTTAATTCTGATATTTTCTAATTCACATATATTCGCTGTTTAATTTACAAAAGCAAACAACCCCCCCCCCCATCGTTACTGTTATTGTTACTGCAAGTATATTATGAACATTTGGCTTGTCACTGCTCGTTGGGAAACGACCTAGGATCACTTCCTAGTTACTACATTTTAATGTTTATTTGATTCGGGTACGGCCTCGATCAAGCAGGAGTCGGGTGTTAGAAGAAGCATCCAATGTCAAACTGATACAATTTCTAATTCGGAACCAACCTCCACTAAGTGTAGACGATTCTAAATATTGTCGTTATCACTAAGTTGTTGGCTACAGCACTGAAGAATACACCACCCTCAAGAATTCTCCAAAAGGGGCACTTACAAAAGTTCATAAAAGGCAAGGAGCCTTCACGAGACCTAGAAAGAGAGAAGGGACGTAATAGAAGCCAAGACTATAGTAAAACTTGGGAACCGACAAAGAATCAGCTCCAAGACAAGACTACCCCCTTGAAACTCGATTTCAAGGTGTGATCAATATAATAGTCAAAGGATTCGTGGGAGGTGGAAGCTCAAACTCGGCGTGAAAGCATTATGTCTACAACCTTAAGTTTCTACTCGATCACAACAAAAAAGAATATTCTAAAGAGTCTCCCTCCAATAATGTTCATGGACGAAGATTTTGAGGGTAAAGAGAAATCCCATAATGATCCTATAGTGGTCAAAGTGGAAGTCGCCAACTTTTTGGTGTGCAAGGTCCTAATTGACTAGGGAAACTCAACTGATATTCTATACTAGTCTCCCTTCAAGTAGTTGGATATCCCAAAAAGCAAGATATAGCCATTCCCAAAACAACTTATAGGCTTATTAGGAAAGACAATTGACATGAGAGGATACATAGATCCACTTACCACATTCAAAGACGAGAATGAGTCAAAAACCATTAATGTCGGGTACATTCTAATCAATGCTCTTACTTCTTATAACATATTGATTGGTTGACTTGCACTCAATAAGTTGGGAGCAATCATTCAACCCCTCACTTGGCGATGAAGTTCCTGAATACAAGTGGAAAAGTTTTCACCGTAAAATCAAACCAAGAGACAACCCAAGAATGTTACACAGAAAGCCTTAAAATTACCAAGGGAAATAAGGTTGTAAAACCTAAAGTACATCAGCTACCATGGACTTCTTTAGTCAAAAACCAAGAAGAAGCAGAGCTCGATCTTAGAGAAGCATAGCCAATAGTTGAACCTACTGAAGAGGTAAAGCATTTCCAACTTGGGATAATGCAATCTCAACGCACCAAGCTAGGTTGTTAGATGAGCAAAGAAGTGGAAGAATCTATAGCCCAAGTCTTGATGAAGAATGTCAACCTCTTTGCTTGGTCGGTATCTAAAATGCCTAGTATCAACCTCGAGTTTCATTGTCAATGACGAGCTATCTGTCCTAAGACTAGACCGATCTCCCAACAAAAAAGAAAACCACACCTCAAGAAAGGAAAGGCAATCAAAGAGGAAGCAAAGAAACTCTGGAAAATATGATTCAATAGAGAAGTACAATACACCATGTGGTTAGGTAATGTAATGTCCCAGATTGCTAACATCTTGATGAATCACACTCTATGACACTTCACATGATGCCACTTCACTTAGCTTCATTGTTGGTCAACCCTCCACTGATTAGAACCCTCCGTAGGTAGCTCTTTTTGAGACCTCAACAATCTGCTCTAGTTGTTTCTTAGATCAATGACTGTCCTCACAAACCAACATGGAACTTTACATCATGTTTTGTCCTCACTCACACCTTTTCTAGAAAACTTCCTAAAAGGTTACCCATCCCATAATTGTTCCAAGTCAAGCACGCTTACTATGGAGTTCTTAAGTGATGAGCTACCAAAAAGTATATGCATCTTGTTGGTATAGGTAGTACCAATTAATTACTTTAATTCATTCTTAACTATACATTTTCATACCTACATAGCCTCTAGATCCCTCTCATTCTGGTGTGATTGATTTTGTGTAACCAACACCAATGGAGTTGTAATTTGAAACAACTTGGACTGTGTGAAATTTATATAGTGTGAGCTTGCACTGTGTTGATTTGCATTGTATGACACTACTCTATGTAAGTTTAGCACTATGTGAGATTAGCTTGAATTACACATTTCTCTAAGATAATTAGGACAAGGATCAAGATTAATTAGCTAGAGGATTGCAACTTTTGGTTAAAATGAAATTTCCATTTTTGGCCTAACTCTACTTTAGCCTTTTTAAGCAAAAGATTCAAAAGTTATTTTAGCCACAAATGGCCTTTCTTGCATAGCCAACCCAACCCTTAAGTCACCACATCAAATTGTGTCAACTCATTTTTAAACTTCCTAAAGCCTAATGATCCATAACTGGAAGAAAAGTTCTTAAATATCTAGTATATGACAAAACAAAGGAAAGGGAAATCAATATTTAGTATATTTAGTCTTTTCCTTTGTTCTAGCCATGGAGTTTAAAGGGGGGGGGGGAGAAAATGTTGAGTTCTTGAAGTGGAGTTCTTGCCTTAACCTTGATATTCTTGACCTCCAAGTGCTTGTTTCTTGCCTTATCTACAAGATACATGCTCAAAGTTTAAGGTATGGAGGATTCTATCCATTCTTGCTTGTTCATGGAGTATTCTTCATTTATATGTGTTGTAGGGCCATAAGAAGTTAGCTTTCCATAAATCAACACTTTTAGGCCCTTTTTCCTCTAGATTTTGTGTTAAGGTTGTTATAACTTGTAAATTGATGTTATTTTAGGTGTTTAATGTATGGAAGCATGCTTGATATGATTGGGGTTTATTTGGAAGCCATTGGAAGTGAAAAACTCACTTTTCAAAGTTTTGTAGTGTCATGGCACTTAAGCATGATGACCTGCATGGGAAAATAAGCTACTGGTTTTCAAGCATAAGTGTGGTTGGAACCAGGCTTAAGTGTGACAAAGCTTAAGCGTGGGTTGAACCTGACTTAAGAGTGATCAGCTTAAGCAAAGGTTGAGCCAGGTTTGAGAAAAATACAAAGTTGCATCTAGAATTGGCGCTTAAGTGTGAACTTTTGCAAAATGTGTTATAAATAACTTCAAAATGGATTTCAATTCGAATTCCCTTATTGTATAAGAACTGTGAGATGCATAAACAAGTTTTAATGTTACATTGGGAGAATTTACTTTTACTAAGAATTGATTAGTTAGGAATTGAAACAAATTGAGTATGAATTATTTCACTTTAACTACCATTATTAAATTATTATTGAAATGAGCCTTGAGATCATTATACTTGACCATGACTGAATAAGTCTACCCTAAAGGGAGTTCATTTAATTGCTACTATTGAATTGCTATTAATTGAATTGGACATTGGGAGGAATTGTGATCCTCAGGAAAATTATATGCTAGAAACCATGATTGGGTGTGTGCTTATATATTGATGTGGTGTTATTTGGTGCGATTAAGGATCACGAGATCCTTGAGGGAAGGGGGGACGGACTCAATGCATGAGTGCACTTGTAGAAACTAGAACTCAACTCTATTATTAATAAAGATCCATCGTGATGAACAATGAATAATGACTTAACAAGAGTGTGAATTTAAGAAATAATTGGACTTAGTAAACCTTAGATACCTTTGCACATTGGAGTACATTCTTACGAAGTGGACTTAGAATAAGTCTTAAGACCTTTTCTTAGAGGACATTAATCTGAAAATTCCCCTACATAATCTTGAGACAATGAAGGACTGCAAAAAACTTAATAAAATGTGGGATGGGACATGGATTCAATTCATGGAATGTGTGAAATGCATTGGGGCATGTGCTTGTGGTTTGCGATGTGCTTGAAACAATTTAATGCCTTGGTTGGAGGAAAAGAAGGAGAAGTCATTTTTTCCTTAACGGTGTAAGAATCATGGTAGATATGTTATACTCTTGACATTGCACAACAAGATGGCATACATTGCAAGGGATGCAAGCCAAATCATGGATGTCAGTTGGAGAAGTAAACATGAAAGTAGTCACGTGGGAAGTTCTGCTTGTGTTAAGTGTGAATGATGAGAGGTAGGGTTGGAATAATCACTTTGTGTGGTGATTTTTGATCATTTTTGTTAAGGATTTGAAGGTGAGGCCTCTAGCTCATTTTTTGTTCTCCAACCATCACCAAGTACCTACGATTGAAGAATCCCACATAGGAAAGTAAAGACAAATCCTAGTGTGGAAAGTTGTTGAGGAGTCAATCCTCAGAGATTAGATGAACACACAAAGTAGTAGTTGAGGGATGGATCACTGACTTGTTGTTTCTTGGGGGTGTGGCTCCGAATTTGTGGTCATGCTTCCACAATGCCGACTTGGCAACCCCAACAAATGCAAGTCATAATCATGTTGATGAGAACCTTGTCATTGTTTCATGACAAGGGATGTACTCCTAATAGTCATTCAACTTAAATTGTATAAGACCATTGAGTTCTTGAAGTTCCAATGGCAACAAGCTCGTGATGTGATAAATTAAGAATTAGTTGGAAACGTAAATAGGATTCCGAGTGAGATTATGAGAAGACAACCTCACAGCTTTTCCATTACAAAGAAAACCCAACCTCACAGTGGTTAATATGTATGTTTGAGACCGTAGGGTCATTTTGTGGTTTTAGAGGAGATAGGTAACTCACTCCATACACACTTTGTTTTTCAGAGAAGGTTGAACGACTTGACATCAACGACAAGAATTGCATGGAAAAGCTGCGATGAGCAGTAAAGAGGTTGTTGTACTGATTCAAGAAGAAGAAGGATCCATTGAGGATGCCTAGAGAGTTTGAAGTGGGTATATAAGGGTTAGGTTTTCTTTGAGTCTTAGCCATTTTCTTATGCGTAAAAGGGTATATTAGGTTTTAATTTTATGTTGTTACCATTTTTTTGTATGAGACTTAGATGTATCAAGTACCTAATTTTAGGAATGAAAACATGTATTATAATTGTATAGTGTAGTTGTTTAACAAGGTATTATCAAGAATGTACAAATGAACTTTTATTGTTTTGTATTGGTGTAATAGAAATCAAGTATTTTAAAAATTAAATTTTTTCTTATTGAAAGATATGATATTGATGGATACCTTATTTTACATATAATGGGTATTATCACAATATGACTTATCATTTTTTTTAATAGATCCCAAGTGATGACATTTTAAAGCAAAGGCAAAAAAGTTATTCGTGACTTAGGGAAAGGATAGTTGGACAATGTGTCTTAAGTTAATTCTTTTATTCCATAATTTTGAAAATAAATTAAGAAAAATCATAATAGTAACTATGGGTGTTACATTAATGGCCCACACTCTATGACACTTCACATGGTGACACTTTACTCAACTTCCATGTTGGTCAGAACCCTACACCTTCCTGAGACCTCAATAATCTACCCTAGCTGCTTCCAGGATCAATGATTGTCCCCATAAACCAACATGGTACTTTTTAGCGTGCTTTGTTCTCATCCACACGCTTTCTGGGAAACTTCTCAAAAGGTCACCCATCCCATAACAACTCCAAGTAAAACACGTTTAACTGTAAAGTTCTTAAGAGATAGACTGCCGAAAAGTGGAAGCATCTTGCTGGTCTAGGTAATACCAATTAATTCCTTTAACTTATCATCAACTATACAATGTCATACCTGCACAACCTTTAGATCTCTCTCATTTGAGTGTGATTCGATTGAGGTTTTACATGCCCACCAATTTCTACTTGGTCTGTTCTCGAACCACACCGTACTAGGAGAGAGGTCTGCTCTGATACTATTTCTAACATTTTGATTGTCAACGTCTTGGTGACTCACACACTATGACACTTTACACGACGAAACTTCACTCAACATCCTTGTTGGTCTGAATCCTCCACCGCTTAGAACCCTTTGTAGGTAGTGCTTTTCGAGACCTCGAAAATCTGCTTTGGCTGCTTATAAGATCAATAGTTGTCCCCACAAACCAAAACGACACTTTTTAGCGTGCTTTGTCCTTACTCACACGCTTTCTTGGAAACTTCTAGAATGATCCAATCCTACCCCGCAAGGGCATCGGATAGAAGACTCCAAGAAGATTGGGCCAGAGATGCAAGAGAAGGCCTTAGGGTTCTCATGAGCCTTAGGGTAGATTTCGGACCCATGGGCTAAGTATGAGCCCGCTTATCTTTGTACATATTAGATTAAGGTTTCATTATTTTTGGGCCTTGTATTTAGGGCTCCATAATGTAGGTAAGGTACCCTAGAAATATAGGATTTTTCAGCCCTTGTATTTTAGGGCACCTAGACTAGTTTTTGTATTAGGGGTAGTTTTGTAATTTCACATGCACTAAGTGAATATTTGATGTGTGTGGTTGGACATAAATTTAATTGAATTGGTAGAAGCCCAATCCAATTAAATTTTAGAGGGGGAGGTGAGCAATTGCTTACTACACCCCATTGCCACATCATATAGTCACACTTTGTGCATGTCCTTCATGCTTTACATGTCTCATGACACCTAAGCATACTTAGTGGAGAATCTTGGAATTGATCTTGGATTAGTGGGCTGAACCATAACTAAAATTCACTAATCATAATTAGTAAAATTTTGGCTCCACAAATTCAATTTCAAATTCAAGTGAAATTTGAATTGAAATTCAAATTTCCCTCCAATTTTGTGTGACACTTAGGCTATAAATAGAGGTCATGTGTGTGAATTTTTTAAAAACTTTGATCATTTGAATATTAAACTTCAGATTTCAAAGCTCATTTAGAGCACAAAATTTCGTGCTCTTCTCTCCCTCTCCCATCATTCATCTCCTTCTTCCTCCAAGCTCTTATCCATGGCCCCCTATGGTGGTGAGCTTCTTCTAGACTCATCTTCTCCTTGAAGTAGCGTCTCCTCTCTCTCTTTCTATCTCCATTCCGCTGCCATTCATCTTCCAAGAAGCAAAGGAATCCATTGATGAAGAAGATCCTAGGCCTACAAGCTCCAATGGAGCTTACATCATAGAAGGTCACCCATCCCATAACTTCTCTAATTCAAGCACACTTAACTATGGAGTTCTTAACTGATAGGCTACCGAACATTAGATGCATCTTGTTGGTATCAACTGTAGCAATTAACTCCTTTAAGTCATCCTTAACTATACAATCTCATACCTACATAGCCTTTGGATCCCTCTCACAAGAACCAGATCGAATCACACCTAAATGATCTTGAAAGAAGTCCAAAGACTTATGGACCGGTTGATAACGTTTGTCAAATCGATCAAAAACAAATAAAACTAGGGAAATCTATAGTATAAGATTAACCTAGTCAACTCAGAGATACAATTCATTTTGGTTCCTACTTCAATTCACTTATAAATAGCAGGGGAATTTTAACAAATAGTTTGTAGGCGAATGTAAAGGAATGCGAAAACACAAAAACAAAGATGGAGAAACAAAACAAAGCAAAACAGAATACCAATCAAGTTTAATAGCATCAATCCAATTCACCAAACCAATGCAAATAAAATTATCACAGTGACTACGAATGGTGTTCCGAGTGTGAAAGTTTAGTCAAATGCATTAGAGATAGTTCAATCAAATCAATCTCTAAATTGTTTGAGATAAAAAAAATTAGGTTGGAAAATCATCCAAAAAATTCGTGATTAAATTTTGAAATTAGGAAATGAATCCATAACCTAATCCATTTTCAATCCTAAGCCTAATCATAATCACAAAAATTGAAAATAGGATTGAAGAAAAAGATGAACATTCATAAAGATTAAAAATACTCAACCAAAACTCAAATTCGGCCTTGCTTGGAATGGATCCATGGATTGATTAAGTGTTTGGCCTTCCATGATCATTACCAATGGAAAAACCATGAAATTTGTGCAAGAGAAAGGAAGAATAGAAGTGAAAAGAGGAAGAAGAATGAACGGTTGGGAGAAAAAGAGAGAAAAAAGTTTGATCCTAAAACTTGCAAAACAAATAACTAAATCTATTTTTTTACAAAATGAAGTAACTAATTAAATAACTTCCACTAATATATAGAGTTAATACTCAAAAGGAAGGGATGGGCCTTGATTAGGCCCATCTAATCTACCTAATTAAACTAATTACAGAAAATAGAGCCTAAACCCGTAGCCCAATTATTCAAGTGCAGAGGTTCTGACTTCCAATCTCAATTTGATCCTCAAAATGGCAGAATTGGCTCAAGATTATTTGTGACAAAATTGAAGATCTTTTTCTTAGATTTCCAAGGACTACTAACACGCTCCATTTGGAGTTTTTTAATGTCATATAGACCCTACACAAGGAAGATATGTCAAGTAAGCACAAAAATCCAAAAATAAGCCACAATTATCAATTGAGCTCAATCATTTGCCTAAGACCAAAACTAAGTTAAGGTGGGAAAATAGGAGTCAAAGAGATGTCAATTGAGCTAAGAAGAATAGAAAAATACTAAACTACAAGTGCTCAATCACCGATTAGCAACATTTTTATCGGTTCTTGCCCAGAGTAGTTAAGGGTGAATCCAGGAATGAATCAAAAGGGGCAAGGCCCCTGCTTGCCCCCCCCCCCCCCCCTTAAATCCATCCCTTAGAGCAATTGGCATGGCCAAACCTTTCTTTAAGTTGCTCAACAAGCAAGAAGGGTCCGAGTGGAATGAGAAATGTGAAGCCAATTTCACAAGGCTCAAAGAGTTCCTCGCTTCACCACCAATCCTCACAAACCTCAACCTAGAAAAGAGTTGATTTTATACTCGGTGATATCAAAACACACCATTAGTTCAGTGATTATTCAATAGGAAGGCAAGACTCAAGCTCTTATTTACTACGTCAATCGATTCCTAAATGGAGCAAAGACTCAGTACCAAATTATTGAGAAATTGTGTTGGATTGAGTGGCCGCAGAATAATTAAGAAGGGGGGGTTGAATTAATTATTCCTAAACCTTTACTAATTAAAAATTACTCTTCTAAGGCTTTTACTAAATTGTTAAGAGAATGAGGAGTAGAAGAGAAACTTAACAGAAAGTAAAAGCAGAAATTAAATGCACAGCGGAAAGTAAAAGAGTAGGGAAGAAGGAAACAAACACACAAGAGTTTTTATACTAGTTTGGCAACACCCGTGCCTACATCCAGTCCCCAAGCGACCTGCGGTCCTTGAGATTTCTTTCAACCTTGTAAAAATCCTTTTACAAGCAAAGATCCACAAGGGATGTACCCTCCCTTGTTCTCTTTGAACCTAGTGGATGTACCCTCCACTAGAACTGATCCACAAGAGATGTACCCTCTCTTGTTCTCACTCAAACCCAAGTAGATGTACCCTCTACTTGTACCACAAAGGATGTACCCTCTCTTGTTCTCTTGTTCTCACTCAAACCTAGTTGGAACGTTGTAAATTCAGTTTGAAAACTTTTTCAAACTTATTTTGCTACTGGTAATCGATTACAACAATATGGTAATCGATTACCAGAGAGTAAAAACTCTTTGGTAAAAGGTTTTGTCAAAAACTCATGTGCTATTCAAAGTTTTGAAAAACTTTTTAATACTTATCTTGATTGAGTCTTCTCTTTATTCTTGAATCTTGAGTCTTGAATCTTGATCTTGATTCTTGAGATATTGAACCTTGAATCTTGATTCTTGACTCTAAACTTTCTTCTTGAGTCTTGAATTCTTCTTGATTTACTTGAGTTGTTCTTTGATTGATCTTTGATTCACTTGAGTTGTTCTTTGATTGATCTTTGAGCTTTTTGTCATCACCTTTGTCATCATCTTTTGTTATCATCATTGTTATCATCAAAACACCTTTGAATCACCTTTGATTCACCATGAAGCTTTGCTTCTACAAATTGGCCCTATCTCTAGTCATTTCTGCTAGACAACTAGCGGTCATACTGTCAAAGTCACCAAATAGTGGTTTGAAATGATAATCCTATTTGAGAAGTCTTGAAGAAACCAGAACTTGTAGGTCAAATGATAGCTTGGTTAGTTGAGCTGTCAAAATTCAAAATCAAGTACAAGCCAAGGGGATCAATAGAAGCACAATGCCTAACCGACTTTGTTATAAAGTTGATAGCCACTACAGAAATGGAGTCATTGTGGTGGACCTTATTGGTTGATAAATCTTTGGCAAGCATACTGAAGTATCGTGCAAACAATATAAAATAGAAAGTCTGAGTATCGTATCCACAGGACTTGCTTGTATCAAGCTATTCATGCAAATTCAAATTCTAGGAAAAGGAGATTTTGTTTTAAATGTAAAAGTGCAAAAAATAAAGTTGGTTCTAAACTTAAAACAAAAAAATTAAAGGTAAGCAAAAACACAAATAGTTGGTAAGCAAGAGGAGCTAAATGCAAAATAAATGGAGTTTTAGGGATTTGGCAACACTAAACTAAAAATCTTAGTAATCACAAAGATTTTCTTTATCCAATGTTTATTCTAATGTTACCTTAACCTACTATAGTGCTCTAACCATGATCTCTTATGTGAGAGAGCCTAAGTTGTTTAACTCAACTCCTAATCCCTTAGCAAGTCAAGCTAAACCACTTGTATCCAAGAACAAGGGTTTATCAAGGCTAACAAGTGTTATTTCATCCCTAGACATAACACCATTGGAATATACTTTCAAATCGTAGTTAAAAACCATTTCCCAATGACATTTTAAACTATGAAACATGTATATATGGATGATCACTAATGATACCAACAAACATCACTCCATTCCTAGATTAGACATTCACTAGATGCTCTTTTCAAAATTCAATTTTCAAGCATTTCCGAATGACAATAAAAATAAAGAAATAAAGCTAGGGTGATCAATCCATAAAAACAAGTAATAAAAATGGAAAGAAGCAATAACATAGGAAATAACATTGAATAATATAAAGATTAATTACATGAGAGTAGCTTAGCACACCAATCCCCAACAATGGATGAACTAGCTTATCATTGTCATGAGAGGCCTCAAAAATACAAAATGGAAGGGAGAAAATGAAGGGAAGTGGAGGTAAATGGGAGCTTCAGTCGCCGCACACAACTTTAGGTTTTTACCACCTTTTTGCTCTCAATGAAAGCCTTCATAGTTGACCTAAGATTTGCAAAGGAAGTCAGAGCCAAACACCTAAAGTGTTAGAGTGACTCCAAACTCGTCACTAGGCAGCTTAACGATGACTTTTAGACTAAGGATCCCCAGATGGCGAGGTACTTCCACATGGCCACCCAAATTAAAGTGTCATTTACCAAGTTGGAGCTAAAGCATGTCATAAGAGAAAACAATGAGAGAGTTGACTTGCTATATAAGCTAGCCAACACAAAGAGGAAAGGTCAACGCCAAACTGTCATCCAGGAAACAATTTTGATAGCAAGTCTTGACAAGATGGTGCCTAACTTCTCTCAATCAAGAATGGATGACTGAAATATGGAATTTCCTAGAGAAAGACGGTCACTCTTAGAAGACACTGCAATGACAAGGAAGCTGAAGAGAAATGCATGTTACTATGTCATTAAGGGAAGAGACCTATACAAAAAAGTCTTTACAACCCCTCCGTTTAAGTGCCTAACTCAGGAGAAGGCCAAGTATGTGTTGAATGAGTTGCATAGAGCAATATGTTGAATAAACTCTGGATTGAGATCAATGGCCACCTGAGTACTTAGGGTCAAATACTACTTGCCAATGATGAGGAAGGACTGCACTAAGTATGTGAAGAATGCCAGAAGTTTGGTAACATATCTCACTTACCACCAGAAGAATTGCATAACATAGTAGCACCATGGCCTTTTGCCACTTGGGGAGCAAACATACATGGACCTTTTCCACAAGCAAAAGGACAAGTAAGTTTCTCCTTGTCAGCATTGATCAATTCACAAAATGGATCGAGGTCGAGCCTATAGCAACAATTTTTGTTACCAATGTCTTGAAATTCATCTGGAAAAACATAGCCTTCTGATTCGAAATCCCAAATACTCTAACCTTTGACAACGAAAAAAAAATTCATTGATAAAGGAGTGGGTGAATTCCTCCAAAACATGGGAATCAAATACTGAGTAACTTTGGTAGAACACCCATAGAGTAACAGATAGACCTAAGCAACCAACAAGGTTATACTCGGAGAACTAAAGAAGTGAGTTGAAAAAGCTAAATGTAATTGGACTGAAGAGTTCCCAGCCATCTTATGGGCTTACCATTTCACTCCATAGTCAATAATAGATGAGGCATCCTTCTAAATCGCATATCGATCAAATGCTATGATATTAGTGGAAGTAGAAGAGCCCTTCCTTTGAAGGACAAATTTTGTGGGAAGGGAGAATAAGAAAATTCTTAGGCAGTCACTCGACCTAGCCGAAGAAACCCTTAACGAGGTCCATATTAGAGCTTAAACATACCAAAGAAAGGTTGAGAAAAGAAACAACAGTCGAGTCAAACCAAGGAACTTTGAAGTAGGCGATTTGATATGGAGAAAATGCAAAGAAGTCTAGAAGGATGCTAAGGAAGGAAAACTTATTGGTAACTCGGAAGATCCTTTCAAAGTCACCGAGTCACTAAAAAATGGAGCCTACCCACTAAAGTACGTATCCGGCAAGGCGATTCTTTGAACTTGGAATGCCATTCACCTCAAATTCTATTACAACTAAACTTGTAAGTGGTGATCTACTCTTTTTTCTACTCTGACATTTTTCCCCAATAGGTTTTCTTGTTAAGAGAGGTTTTAATGAGGCACAACCAAATTCTATATAGTTGAAAGTCTTTGCTTTATTATCATATTGTTGGCTTATTAGATTCGAGTAGATTGATAGGTTTCTCAAACTAAATAATTTAGGACAATCATAAACCAAATACATTATTCGGCTAGCCATAGACCAATTATCGTTTGGCTAAATATAGATCGAAAAGTAACTAAGTTATTTGGCTAAGCATAAGACCAAATAAACTAAGTCATTCAAATAAAAATAGACTAAAAAACTTAGTTATTTGGCTAAGAATAGACAAAAGAAACTAAGTTATTCGAAAAAAGAAGATAAGACTAATTTACTTAGCTAATTTAGGACCAAAGAAACTAAAAGTTATTCAGCTAACGAAGAAATTAACTTTGGCTTGCAAAGCACACTCAAAACAATGAAATTGAACGAGTAAATTCTCTAATCAAAGAAAATTGAAAGCAACAAAATTGAGTAAGACACTTGAAATAAAAAGTGTTGACATTCATTAATGGAAATGGGGGTACCCTATTAGATAGGCCAGGATTGAGCCTTTACAAAAAGAAAATGAAATACCGAGTTAAACTTCAGTCAACTTGGTTAACACTTCATTCACGGTAATTTCAATTTCATTAACCAATTCCCTTGGACGATTAACGTCCTTGTCGATGTTAAAGAGGGAAAAGGTCAGTGTCTTTCAAAATGAACTTAACCTGATAAAGAGCTTTCTCCTCATGAGTCTTATGGATCTCAACTTCTAATAAGTTGAGATCAATCTTCAGAGCTTCCTTAGCCATGGCAGCATTGACTTTGAAGAGAGCGAATTCCTGATTGAGGTGCTCGACCTCATCTTGGAGAGCCTTGGTCGAGTCTTTTGCCTTTTTCAGATCAGATTTTAAGGCCTTCTTTCGAGATTCAACTTCTTGTAACATAGTCTATGTATCTTCAAGAGACTTATGAGATTCCTCAGTTGATTGCATAAGGGTTTCAGTAGTGTTGTTGGGTTCAACTAACTCCATCTCAGCCTTTGTAAGATCTTCTTGAGCTTTCTGGGACTCGTGAAAGGCCTTCTCATACTCGTCCGACCAAAACTCGACAATCCCCCAAGTCCTTGCTTGAAAATGAGCAATGGCATCCTTGGAGGCCTTAGGACCATCCTCCCTTAGCATATCGTGGTCGACCTAGTGATGAGCACACGAGGATTGAAGTTATTTTCTTAAAGAGAAAACTCCTTCTCCTTCATGGAAAGGAATGTCAGATGGCTCTTAACATGAGAAGGAGTAGCAACCGACAATGTAGCCACCATCTTTAGTTTCTTTCATGCAATGTCTTCTTGGTTTGAAGGACTCAACTCCTTCCTTTTACTCAGACCAGAGTTAACGGGTAGAGGAGGAGAATCCAAATAAAAAACCACTTGGGCATTTTTGGCCTCTTGCAACTTTGTCTTGGCCTTCTCGGTTTGAGCCCTCTTGATAGACTAGTAATCATATTTCTTCTTGATACCTGAAAAATAAATAAGTATAAGTAAAAAAAAAACTTGGCAAAACATGAAAGCAAAAAAGATCGAGTAAAAGAGACTCACACTCCCAATCTGCCCTTGGAGTCTCAGAAAAAGGAAGTTCTACAAGTGTCTTACAATGTAGAGCTCGAGGAAACTTGTAAAGGACAATCATATTCTCCTAGTTGGAAGGAGACATGTTTACTGCAGGAAAAGAAATGTGTTTATTTGGTGTAGGGGTCCATTAGAAAGGGAAATGAGTAGCCCCTTGTCAAGTAAAATTTATTGACATCGACTCCTTCCCAGGACAAACTCAAAAAAAAATGACCCTTAAAGTCTTTGTAAGAAGAAATATAAGGGCCAATGACAACTCTCCCGAAAATACTGGTGAGAAGGACCCAACCCTTATTATTCTACTTAACATTATAATGATGAAGGAATTTAAGGGTAGACGATGTCATGAAGAACTCGTTGCATAGAATCCTAAAGGCACACATGGTCGCCTAGGCATTCAAGGGCAACTAGGTAGGGGCGACATTCAACTCTTGTAGAACGTCGACTTCAAATTTATCAAAAGGAATAGTAAGATGAAGAGTAAAGAAAAGAGCTTCATACATATACAAGAAATGAGTCTCGGCAGGAAAGGCACACATGAAACGCTCTCACTGGCAAGACATGATTCAACGAACATCACATTCTCCCGATCAACATGACAGAACTTGACACCTTAAAGAAAATTGGTGATTGAGTCATAAGTGTGGAAGCTAGTGGAGTAAGCTTCGACTTCACCATGGACCAAGAGCAGTCTGGAAGAGTTATGGGAGGATACCCTTTCTTAGTTTTTGATGTTTTTTAAGGGGAAAAGAAGAGGGTTGATTGACACTACAAAGGACCAAGACCTGCACGACTATGGTCTTCGAATCAATGTCGACAACACCCTGAAATGGAATGGGCAGAGGTGACTTGGCCTCTCCCTCCCTAACATTAGGATGAATCGTATTACCATTGGCGATAGTGGCATTGCCAATGGGGACACTAGACACGTTGTCGTTGTCATTGGCGTGAACTTTCGACGAGACATCTCCATTAGAATGATTAGAATCCCTACCAAAATGAGACATAGAAGAGATAGGCAGATGATGTACCTAGATTGATGGAAATGACTAGAGAATAGAAAGGAAGAATGTCAAAAGGGAAAGGCTGACCAAATAAAACAAAGACAACCAAAGAAGAAAAGCTTGCGCTAGGGAGAAGAAAAACATAAAGAAGATGAAGAAATAGGGGAAATATTATCCCCTTTATATAGGCTTTTAAAAGCCTCTCAAAGTCAAAAGATGCATTTGGTTGGACCCTCATATCACTTCTCCCCTTCATGAAACGACGGTTGAGGAGAGGCGTAACCTTTGGTTGTCTTGAGAGTATTTCAAATTTTGTCGTACTCATTGCGAGTTTTCCTTGAAAACGTGTGACATCACTTAATGTGTCTGAGCAAAGGACTGTTGATAAGACACCCCTTCGAGACCTCGACTACTCGAATTCAATATAAGACAACTATTAGTTTCTTTTCATTTAGACTAGGACAAGCATCCAACTAAAAAGGGAAACGAATACTACTCGTCTTGACAACCATTAAACCAAATCGTATAAAAAGGGACTTAACTTATAGATGACCAACATAAAAAATTGGTTACAAATTTTACAAAGCTCCTATAACCAGCTTCAGAGCTTAGGGGACATGTGTACTACTCGAACTTGGAAAGCCTCCATACTCAGTGGTCGACTGAGTAGTCTACTCAGTATCTAGAGAACTTTGCAGGATTAATTAATGTTAGAAGGAAACTCTATCTTTCACTAAAAAGATAAGATATATCCTAAAATCAAAAGTTATTTATCATTATGAGAAAAGATAAGATGAGATCATATTTTTTTTCTTAATTATACTATCAAACAAGGGAGATTGAGATCAGAGATCCAATCTTCACCTGTATAAAATGAGTAACCAAAGTTCAGACAAATGAACTTTAATTCAATCCATTCTTGATACATGCTATTTATTTGTTTGTCTCTAGGTTAAGTGTTAGAATATCTTTGCCCATATATCCAACCATTGTAGAGGAAGGAATTCACGGATGAACAAACGTATTTCTTCAAAAGAAAAAAAAAAATCTTCCTTAAAAAGTAAACGCATCACTTTTTTTTTTAGTAACTTTCTAAGTCGAGTGGACAAGTACAAAAGATGAACCTCAATCGTTGGTGGCGCGTGCATTAAGCACCTGGAAGTGGAACCACAAATACCGTGAATGAAGTATGCAAGCAAGTGACGGAAACACAGTATGCGGTGAATGCCACTCAAGCATAACACAGCATACGAACCAATATTTGGCAAAGTGCAGGGTGTGACACATAAGAAACAACAATGAACAACAAATTAATTTAATAAAATTAAAATAATGATATGGTTAGCCATTTCTGTATTTGAATTATTTAATGATATTGCCCGCTATTTTTTTTCCAGAATCATATAACTAAATTACATTTTTAAATGCTTAATTATAATAATTAAGATCATAGATCATAATAGTTCGGAAAATTAGTAAAAATAACGAGTTTATTTAAACTAGATTATTTAATTAAACCTTTAACATATAACTTCCGTTACTTTCCTTAGAAAAAACTATTACCACTACTTTCTTTAATTACTTTTTCTTTCTAAAATAAAAAATAAAAATAGAGGCAGGAAATGTTTCTTTTTCAACTAGTTAAAAATAATGGAAATCCCAACTAAAATAACACCCTATTCATATTAGATAGGATCTTAGAATTCATTAGAAGCAAACATTTTTTTTAGATCAAGCAAACGAAATTCATATACAAGAAATTTGGTAAAAATAATTAATGTTCAAGTACAATTACTTTTAAAACTAATTATAGGACTATTTTTAAAACACCTATATTGACATTAATTTAATGAAATCAATTTATCTTCTTAATCAAAATATAGGGTAATTGTTGGGGAAAAATAGTAACTTAAAAAGTTAAAAGAATTATAATTTTGTAAAAAAAAAAAACATAATGCTAAAAACACTATTATTTTATAGTGGAGGGAATATTACTTATGATTTTATTGTTTCTAACTTTTTTAACTAACAGATGAGTGTATTAAAAGGAAGTGTGTTATAAAATAGGTATAAATATGTTTTTAATCGGCGTAAGTTAATGTTTTTTTATTATTTTTAGTCTCTATAAGTTAATTTTTTAATTTTAGTCCTTGTAAGTTTTGATTTTTTTTAATTTTGATTCCTGTAAAATATTTTATTTATTTTTAGTCATATAAGTTTATGTTTTTTCAATTTTGATCCTATAAGGTAAACTTATAAGAATTATAAATAAAAAAAATTAAAATCTTAAAGGGACTAAAATTGAAAAAAATACAAATTTATAGAGATTGTAAATGAAAAAAAATTACAAAAACTAAAATTAAAAAAATAAACTTACAGGGATTAAAAATAAACATAAAAATTGTTAACCTACTAAAAGAAAAAATATATTTAAGCCAAAAAGTATCTTATGAGCACTTTTTTCTCAATATTTCATCTCTTTTGTAATTTAGATGTGTATTTATCCACTGTTATCACAATTAGCTAATTTTTCTTAATAATCTTAAACTACCATTCTTTTATTTATTTTTTATGTTTATTTGATTTTATTAATATCTCTATCAATTTATTATTTTATTAAAATATATTTTTAATAGTTAGAAATATTTTTATATTATAATTTAAATCATTCATTGTAAATCTAAAATATAATTTATATATTAAAATATATTTATTTATTATAAATTTTAATTATAATATAATTTATATTGTTTAATAGAAAATATAATTACATAGAATTAACTATTTGTTTTTTACAATAGGAAAACTAAAATACTTATGTAGAAATTATATAGAATAAACGGCCATTTTCAACACGTTTAACGATTTTTTAAATATTAATTTAATCATCAAATACGGTAATAATTTTGATTAGAACTAATAACTTTAAGCTTTAACATGTTTTATTGACAAAAAAAGACGTGTGAATGGTAACGGAATATAATAATAACTTTTATTTAAAAAAATTAGAAGTAAAATCTAAAACAAAAATATGTAAAGAAAAATATCTCTATCACTTACATGTCTTTCCGTCCAAAAAAAAATCAATTACATGTCTTAAACAATTACAACAAAACATGTTGTTCTTACCAAAATCCAAAATCTAAAATCTGAACATGTCAGAGTTGACACGGCGAATGTGGAGTCCCAGACCTTACACGTCGGTTTGGAAGGATGCCTTTGTCAAGAGGATAGGAGGGTGGACCTGCAAAACAAAGGACTCCGACGCTCAAATAAGAATATGAGTTCGGAGAATAAAGCAAGCATATGCTTAAGTAAAACTCATATGGGAGAAAGAGAGAGAGACACATGTTTGTTGCTCGTGTGTTGAGTGTGTGATGGGATGTGTAGTGGGGTTCGATGGAACCTGTATTTATAGTAGTTAGGCATGACTATTGGTCCTTGTTTGTAGGGTTTGTTATAGTCTTTCCAGATAATTTTTGGCTTGTAGATAATAGTTGGGAGCTTACAGATAATGTTAGAGATAAATATTTGCTTATAGATAAAAGGTAGAAGATAATCGTACCTTGTAGATAATGTGTGACCTTATAGATAATTAATCACCTGCCAGTGATAAAGTTATTCAAATTCATTTGAATATTATTAGGTTAGAGATAACATGTTTGTTGGGGAGCCCGACTGCTAAGGGACGAGCGTCCGCGCTCCTATAGCAAGGCTAACATGGAGGGTTGACACGTGTCTCAAAGTGCTATGTAGGATGCCATGGGTATTTTGTGGTTCCTGGACAGTACATAAGCCCCCTAAGCTCTGAGTCAACTTGTGAGCGAAAAAGGTTGCCTAGTGCTAAAGGAGTTTGTCCCATGTCGATGGAGTTTGTCTGATATTTGGGGTAGTAGTCTTGACAAGCAAAGGGTGACAGGTTTGTCGAGCCCCCAAGTTTGGACGAGTGTTGTCTGGTGTTGGGTGTGGTAATCTCAATGAGTGTAAGAGAGTTGTAGGTTGATGTGGCTTGTCAAGTCCCCAGAGCTTGGATAAGTGTTGTCGGGCTGATTCTGTCAAGTTGTTCGTGGTGGACATGTCTTTGGCGCGTTAGGTAAGGTAAGCCGTCGGATTTGACAATTCTACCCTTTTTCTGACCATTAGAGAGTGCATTGAAGGCAGGACGTAACGTCTATCTACTGTTGCAAGTGTAACGACCCGCCTCGTCGCTACGATATCCACACTCTAATATACGCTAATTTCAATTTTTATAAAAAGAACTCCTTTAATTTTGCTTATGAAAATCGAAGTAATTTTGTCACAACATGCACTCATCCAATAACACGCCATTACTTAAGTGAATATACATAATTATATAGAAACAGTAACTCGGTACACGTCATACACAAACGAAAATTAAATTTGTTCATAAGTATAATTAAAATCCAAGTTTTACATTTTTGATTCAATAAAATAAAACTTCAAAACCAACTACGAAGGAGTTGATTACAAAACACAACTCTCTCCCAAAATAATGCCAACGTCATCACGTCGGCTCGGCGGCTCCTCACCAGAATCTTACTCCCTGCACCCTGCCACTGTCATTCTGCTCCCACGAACAAGGTTCGTGATCATCACAGGTATCAACCACACGATAAAAAATTGCAAGGATAAGTTCATTATAAAAAGAACCAATACCAATTCCAAATAACCACAAATAGCAAGGAACATAGGCAAACATGATGAGCATACACGACATCCATTATTCAACACTCATATCCAACAATTATTCATCATCCACATCCAACAATTACTCATCATCCATCCATGGACCCAATCAAGACTGCACAGAATGATGCATGCACCTGACTCAACACTCAGATGCAATGTGGTACGTACCAACAACAACCAAACCTCAGGAGATAGCCTAAGCATGTCCACACGACTCTCACTTAGGGAACTGTGCTGAGTTTGTCGAGACCACCCGATTGTGCACGTAACAGCCCCCCTCCCATAGGTGATCAGCCTGGGAGCCCAAAGGTATTCCCTACCAGGTGACAAGCCCCCTAGTGCAAAGTACACTTGGTCACAGTTACTCTATTTCCTATGTCGTATGAGCTATGATCACGGCCAAAAGTAAGTGCCAAAGACCATGGACCAATTAAAGCGCCTAAGCATCCCTTCAGAAATGCTTAGATTCTCTAACCATGCTAGTTACCCACACCTGGGCCATCCAACAAGGTCAGTGCACTCTACCCCCCATGACATACACTCCATACGACATATGAACGTGGTCAAAAGCTAGTGCCAAAGACCCTGGAAGGTCAGTGCACAGTGCCCCCCATGAACATACACAACATCCAACGTATGAACGTGGCCAAAAGCTAGTGCCAAAGACCCTGGAAGGTCAGTGCACAGTGCCCCCCACGAACATACACAACATGCACATGCCAATGCATTTCCAACATCAATCAACATTCCATTTCCATGTCTCAACATAAATATCATCTTGTCTCAATGACGTTATCAACAACAACAACAACCTCGTTTTATATTCACATATTCATCAATAGTAACAAAAATTCATATTGACATGGTCTTTATTAACAGCGTCATCTCAAATCAATATCATCATAATTATCATCCTCATCACATATCAATTAAAATCCTCAATAGTGACATTAACAACAAATCGCATTTCGCATATATATATATATTTCTTTCATGCCTAAGATTCATACTCACAGGTCTTCAAACAACACAAATCAAACAAACACAACAATATCATTCATCACAATACATATATATATCGCATCCCATTCGTCAAAACATAATTTCTCCTGAAAAAACCAACATGCATATCAATAACAATTTTATCACATCCCATTAGTTAAAAACATAATTTTCTTGAAAGAAAAAAAAATCAGCATTCAACAAGGACAGACAGATATCCTCATAGCTAGGTTCCCTGACCCTAACTATGGTGTTAAAATGGTAAATTTTATAATAAACTCCCCTCACCTATCGTGAGCTACCCCGCGGGTTCCTCGTCGCATCACTTGAAGATTCCTTTTCGTCCATGCTCGTCATTCCATGCAAGCCTCTACCATGCCAAAACGAAGGAGACTTAATATGGATTTCAAAAAACAAAGCTAACACCAATGCTCTGGGTCAAACACCCACGTTACTTCATGAAAGAGCTGAGAGCATTTCGGGTTTTACAAAGGGATATCATTTGGAAATTTTGACCACGCCAATGTGACCGGGGTTCAGTGTAGGTTACGAAAATAACATGCATTTCATGAAAAGATAACGTTTACCAAGTCTCTTTCTCTAGGGTTTTTCAAAGGAAATGTAAAACATGCAATGATGGTTCCAAAGTCAGAAAAGATACAAAGACAAGTTAAAACTAACAAGAAACAAGCGTAGAACCATGGTTACCTTGAAGGAAAATGAAAGGTCAGACTAGGGTTTCGTTCTCTACCGAAACCGCGAGCCAAGTTGGAAGATTCCGCTTCGGTCGAAGGGTTCCTCTCAGTGTGGGGTTGCAACGGAGAACAACGGCGGTTTGTGGTGGCTAACGGTGGCTGTGGGTGATGGAGAAAGTGTTTGGGACGTTAGAAATGACTTTGGGAGAAAGAAAGAAGAAGAAATGGTGTTTTTCCTAAGCTACACGAAAGCAAAGGCTAAAAACGCTCAAGTGAGAAATGATCTCAGACATGGAAACGTCGCGCACACTCCAGACATCTTATCGAAGATCCCAATGGTCAGATCATGGAAAAATGTCTTGTGAAGCTGCAAAACAAATTTCGAGAAGATCCAACGGTTAATGAAGGCTGGGCAGCATTTTTACCGAGGCAGCTCATGTAGCTTCCTCAAGAAGCTTCATTAAGAGGCTTCCTCAAGAAGCTTCCTCGTGGCTTCTTTAAGAAGCTTTCTCAAGAGGCTTCTTTGAGAAGCTAGATACTTATCTACCCACACCCTTTATTAACTAAATTAACCTCCTTGAAAATAATTACGGATAAAAATAACGCAACAAATATAATCAAACATCAAACATAATTACTAATAATATATAAATATATATCAGGGTGTTACAGCAAGCGTGTGCGGCACACACACACTACTCTTGCATACGTGTCACTCACGAAGTGGGCATGTAATAGAGTCACGGTTCGTGCGTGAGAGGGGGAGCGTCACAGTGAGAAATTTTAGGGCACCACTTCAGCTCCTGCCGGTTATCGAAGAGTTTGCCTCCCCTTTAAATGGAGTGGACGCTTGATTTCGAGTCACTATTCATTGTCTTCTTGCTTCCTTGCTTAAGGTACTCCCATCTTTCAGAATGTCTTCCCTTTTGTTTGATTCTGCCATTGGTATGGGTGGCAGTGGCAGTGACTCTAGGAGCTCGATTGAGCAACCCATCATAGATCGGGAGGTCATCTCGATAGGTGGTTCCTCGTCAAAGGATACTCGTCGAGGTGCCTCTGACAGCGAGTCCTCCTCTTCAGAAAGGGTGCGGGCCTCGCTTCGTACTAGTAGGGGTGCTTCTCGCCCTCGCGGAAGGGTGCGACCTTCTACTACTATTAGGGAGCTAGTCCTGGTCACTGTGATCCTCCCCCTTTCTTCTTTTGGGGGTGTGAAGAGAGGTAGCAACATTGGAGATATGAGGATGTCTCCCTGCGTGCGACATAACTAGAGTGTTAGGTCGTTGTCATCCACCTTGGTTGTCGCTGGCTGTAAGTGGTTGAGAGACAATGTTTTGAAGTACAAGTCTTCTCTCACCTCGGCAGCGAGTGTCATTGTGCTCCAACGCCAAGTGAAGCTAGGAAACCTTGAGGACTCCTACAAATTGGTCGTTCAGGCTTGCAGGAGTGATGACTTCCCAATCTTGAGGGCGACACCTGGTCCTCTGCCCTTTTTTTATATATATAGATGTTTTTTTGAGGTCCCGAGTCTCATTTTACCCTGACTGTTTTTCAGTGTACTCTGCTGGAGCACTTGAATGTGTCCCCTTCCCAACTCCACCCAAACATTTAGGCGATGGTGCTAGCCTTTGAAATTCTGTGCCTTTTCTTCAACATCCTGCTTAGTGTGTCGGTCTTCTTATTCTACTTTCAAATGAAACATAATGGCAAGATTGAATGGGTCTTCTTGAATAACGTGTCCAAAAAAATGTTTGAGTTTGATTCAAACATCTTTCGCCGTTTTAAGGAGTGTTTCTTTAAAGTCTTGATTATTGGTGTCGTGGCTGATGGTATGCCACTGATGTTCAACAGGGACAAGGAGCCTTGCTTCTCTTTCTACTAGCAGTCTAATTCCACTAGGTTCAAGTTGTATGATGAGGATTTGCTAACCCTTGTGGAGAGGATCGTCAAAGCGATTTTGGAGCAGCTATCGGCCTCACTGGACGCAAGGATTTGCTACACCCCATTGCCACATCATATAGTCACACTTTGTGCATGTCCTTCATGCTTTACATGCCTTATGATATCTAAGCACACTTAGTGGAGAATCTTGGACTTGATCTTGGATTAGTGGGATGAACCATAACTAAAATTCACTAATCATAATTAGTGAAATTTTGGCTCCAAAATTTGGCTCCACAAATTCAATTTCAAATCCAAGTGAAATTTGAATAGAAATTCAAATTTCCCTCCAATTTTGTGTGACACTTAGGCTATAAATAGAGGTCATGTGTGTGCATTTTTTTCAACTTTGATGATTTGAAAATTAAACTTCAGATTTCAGAGCTCTCTTAGAGCACAAAAATTCATGCTCTTCTCTCCCTTTCCCTTCATTCATCTCCTTCTTCCTCCAAGCTCTTATCCATGACCTCCTATGGTGGTGAGCTTCTTCTAGACTCATCTTCTCCTTGAAGTGGCGTCTCCTCTCTCTCTTCCTTCTCCATTCCGCTGCCATTCATCTTCCAAGAAGCAAAGGAATCCATTGATGAAGAAGATCCTAAGCCTACAAGCTCCAATGGAGCTTACATCACCTATTTGTTGGGGAACCGGTCTATTGAGGACCAAGCGTCCGCACTCCTATAGCAGAGTTGACGTCAAAGGTTGACACGTGTCTCAAAGTGTCATGTTGGATGCCACGTCTATTTTGTCTGTCCTGGACAATACACATGTATTATTATTATAAGCTAAAGGCACAATAATATTTAAAATTGTTGCAAAGATAATTATGAGTTTAGATGTTTTTTTTTTTAATTTTCATAATTTGGTATGTTAAGCTTATTTAAATTTAAATAGCAATATTTAAGAAGAATAGAGGAACAAAATATGATATAATTTTTATGATTAAGGAAGTAAGGAGTATTAGATAAAAAAATATTTAAAGCTTTTAATTTTTTTTTTACATTTTAAACCTTTTTATCTAATTTTTTTAGATTATTATAATTGAGTATTTGGCCACCTTACGACACGAGCTGACGATAGTCCTGCACCACTTGTGTCTGCATTTCAAAAGGCATCCCTTTCTTTTAAGAGGATTCGTGACATGCGAAGTCTTGGTAAGGTTCTTTGCTTTGCATCGAATTAAACCACATGCTCTATTGCTTGTGTGGGTCCATACCAATTCCTTCAAGTTTCATTCTTGCTAACATACTCCCTAGACGGGATACATAACACGTTAGCTACAATATTGCATGCGTCGATACACACAACACTTAGTATCCATTGTTTACGACTAGGACTACTCGGGTATCTAATCTCATTCACTCCCCTAACTATCGTCTCTCAATGTCAGTGTCAATCAACATAGTACTTTATTGTTGGTGTTCTTTTTTATATCTATGCATTTCACTGTCCCACTGGAAATTCCCTTTGCCTTTATCGTACTTCAACTTGGTAGTTTCCACCATCTATCTAGGGTAAGTTCTATTAGCCTATTAGGTAGGGATATATTTAATTGAAAGTCTTCAAATAATTCAATAGTAAGAAATAATTTAATTAGGCCTAATTGCATATTTTACCCCAACTTTTTAATGATTGGAGAATTTTATTATCAAAAAATTAATTTGATGCATTTTACCTCAATTTTAAAGAAATTTGTGAATTTTATCCTCTATCATTTTACTCATAATATAATTACACTTTTTAGTCCCATTTTTTTTTTATTTTTTTGACTAATTTTGCACCCAACTTTTAATTGTTTTTTAGAAAATTTTACTTCTAGTTTTTTTTATAAAAAATTTTGGCAAATTTTACTCTCAACGTTTGTGCTTATTAATAAATAAATGAAAGAAAGTATAATTCACAAGTTTTTTAAAAGTTGGGGGTAAAATACATTAAATTAATTTGTTGGGGGTAAAATTCACAAAAATTAAAAAATTAGGAGAAATATATAATATATACAACTATATTCAATACTTGAAAGGAAAATTTTATCACCGATAATAACATTGTGAGTCTCAAATAGATTTGCCTCCAATGGAAATGTTTGGAAAACTCTTTTAAGAATTTTCAATTAAATCTCTATATTTGATGAAATTCTAACATATGTTTGAAAATGGTGAATGAAGAAAGGAATTAGGAGAGAGAAGGTATCTAATGTAACCGAGCAAACGTGGGAACTCGGCATTGTGGAAGTGAGGATCTCCAAAAAAAAACCTACCCTTTCTTTTGACCACTCTCTATCTCTAAAGCCTCACTCTTGACGAGTTTTTACTCTTTTGCTACCACGCTTTCTCTCACTACACTCTCACTCTCTCTCTCTTTCCAAATCACCCTTGCTTTCTTCCTTTCCCTTTCTATCCCTTCTTCTCAGATACACACACCACTGCGGAAGCACCAAAATAAGAATAAGAAACCCTAATTGCACACTCTTCAGGTGCGTGTCTCACTCTCTTTTTCTTTACCCAACTAAGTCCACTCCCCCCCCTCTCGTACGGGGGTTGGTTTTGTTATGCGCGATGATGACGTGGATCTGCTTGTTCTGTTGCAGGGAAAATTGAGGAAGAAAATTTCGATTTCTTTCCTCTTTTATTTGGTTTTTGTTTTTGTTTCTGTTTCGAGAAAACTTTGATTTTGAGGAATTAAGGGTTGGGATTTATGTCCTTCAATCAATCAAAGTCCGATAAGAGCGACGCTGTGTACCGAAAATCCGGGCGATCCGGCAGCTTCAATCAGCAGCGCGGTCCCTTCGGCGGTGCGTACGGTAAGGGCGGCGGCGGCGGTGCCGGACCTTCTCCGTCGCTCTCCTCTAGCCGGAGGTGAGTTTTAAGGGTTTGCTAATTCATATTTTTTCCGTCTTTTTCTTTCATTTTTGTTGAACTATTGCGTGTTTTTATGAATAGTAGGGGGATATGGGGTTGTGATTTTTATTTGAGCTTTTTTTCTTGTGTGGTATTGGTTTGTGTTGTTTTCAGTGTGGGGTGGTGTGGATTTTGAAACTTGGTTTGTTTCGTGGTGACCTAGGGTTATATGATTTGCGTGTTTTTTTAGCGATTCTTATTGATTCTTATTGTTGCTTGTGTTAGTTTTAACAAGAAGTCTAATAATAATGCACAAGGTGGGCAATCTAGGGTAAACCCTACTCCGGTGAATTCGACCGAGTCTAATAGTACTTATGCAGCCCGGACTGTACCAAACGGTTCCTATGTACAGCCGCAGATTCATGGTAAGCTTGATGAAGATGTATCATATATGTGTTTTTAAAAATTGGTTTTTGAGTGCGTGGTTATGTTGTTGAGTGGAATTATTTGCATTCCATTTTGCAATGGAAGAATGAGCAGATTTTATGTATGTGTTTGACTGTTTTGGTAAAATGTGATAGTCTTTTATGGACACCATTCACCTATTTGTGCTGTACAATATAGGAGGATCGGATGCACCAATTACAAATGCAACTGCCAAGTCATCTGAACTGTTGGCTGCACAGAGGAGCTCCAGAGCTGTTCCAAAAGCTCCTACTTCTCAACCTCCCTCCATGAGTCCTGATCCAGCAGCTCCTACAACCCCTGCTAAGGGTATGTCACTCTTCTAGGTTTTTAATGCTGTCCATAAAGTGCAGAATAAGTTCTATCATTTCTGAATTGTAGTTTGGGGTCATAGTGAAGTGACATGTTATGAAATAACTTTTTATCCATTACAGCTGACCTGTGAGATTGATCTGTATGTTGTTTTATGCCCCAGCAGATGCATCTAAGGCATTCCCTTTCCAGTTTGGATCTATTAGTCCTGGCTTTATGAATGGGATGGCAGTAAGTTTCTTAGCTGCTAATTTCTTACCATCCACCTGAAGTTAATTTTTGTGCATTACATAATGCCTGGAATTATATGGGGGTTAATCATGTTTTGTTATTACATGCAGATTCCTGCTCGCACAAGCTCTGCTCCTCCTAATATAGATGAACAGAGGCGTGATCAAGTATGCAGATTATTCTCTGCTCCTTCCTCCTTGTTATATGTACACCAATATAGATATAGATTTACTGTCACTGCCTAATAGGTTAGAAGGAAAGATGGTGTAATTGGTGATCACTGATTTCAACTCCTCTATTGTCTTGGAAAGTTCATTAGGATTCCTTTTACAAAAAATAGAATCTGACAACGGGTCATCGGGTGCTTTTATGTTTTTGTACTCAGTCTAGAAGTTGTTTTCTTCACTTGTTTACATACTAATTCCAGTATTTGTTTGGTGTCTAATTTCAAACTTGCAGGCTCGACATGATTCTCTTAGACCTGTACCCTCAATGCCAACACCTCCTGTTCCAAAGCAGCATCTGGTGAAGAAGGATACAGGTGTTGCTGACCAATCTAATGCTGGGGAGATTCATACTGGGATTAGGGCAAAAAAGGATACTCAAATGTCACCATTACCCCCAGCAAGCCAGATGCAGAAGCCTTCTGTCATTTCTTTATCTGGAATGTCAATGCCTATGCCATATCACCACCAGTCACAGGCATCTGTACACTTTGGTGGTCCTAATCCACAGATTCAGTCATCGGCACCTCTTCAGATGCCATTACCAATGCCTTTACCGATTGGAAGTGGAGCACAAGTGCAACAACAGGTTTTTGTTCCAAGCCTTCAACCTCATCCTATCCATCCTCAGGGAATCATGCATCAGGGCCAAAGCATGGGTTTCACTCCTCAAATTGGCCCTCAGTTGACCCATCAGTTAGGCAACATGGCTATTGGAATTAGCCCACAATATCCACCACAGCAAGGAGGAAAATTTGCTGCTCGTAAAACTACTCCTGTCAAGATAACTCACCCTGAGACACATGAAGAGCTAAGACTTGATAAAAGGACAGATGCATATTCAGATGGTGGGTCATCTGGTTCAAGGCATCATTCTGGCATGCCTTCTCAATCTCAGCCTGCCCAGCAATTTGCTGCTTCCCATCCTATTAATTACTATCCATCCAGTTCTTACAGTACCAATTCTCTCTTTTATCCAACTACCAGTTCTCTTCCATTAACAAGTAGCCAGATAACTCCTAACTCTCAGCCATCCAGATTTAATTATGCAGTGAACCATGGTCCACAAAATGCAAGTTTTATAAATTCATCATCTCATAGTTCTCTGCCTGTCAATAAAGCTGGCACTTCTATTCCTGGCAATGCTGAATCTCCTAATCCAGAAATTTTCCAGGATGTACATAATACAATCTTGTCTGCTCCTTCAGGAGTAACTTCTGTGTCTATTAAGCCAACTGGTGGATCTGGTGTTGTTGTGGACTCATCATTTTCCAATTCCAGTACTCAAAAGAGTGGATCTTCTAGTTCTTCATTAACATCTAGTGATGCTTTCGAAACAACTGAAATCACTTCACAACAGTCTAAGGTGTCCAGTGATTCATCAGTTTTGAGTTCATTACCAAGTTTATCTGCTGCATCTACCATGAAGCCTACATCAGCTTCCTTGTTACTTCCTGCATCTGCTGTGAGTGAAGATTCCATTTCAGTTCTGCCTAATAATGAAGGCGGAAAGAAGGAATCTCTTAGTAGGTCAAATTCTTTGAAGGATAACCAGAAGAAAATACAGAAGAAAGGCCAATCACAGCATCAGGTACTTAAGTTAATATTTGTTAAACCATGTTTTTCCAAATTTGATTTTGGCTTGCTTCAATTACTGTGAAAATTTTTCTACTATTTTTTCTCACAGGTTGCTGTGCAATCTCCTTCTGTGGTTAATGTGCCTTTCCAAGCTGTTGACGGTGATATCCCTGATGAAGTTTCTGAAACTGTAGGAACTAAAACAAACCATTCTGCGGCAATTACCAGTGAAGATCTCTCCGCTGCTGCTTCAGACACGTTATCAGCTACCATTGAGAGCCTAACTTGTGCTGTTGAAATGAAAACTAATGATTCTACACAAGTTTCTGCTTGTGCTTCAGCTGAAGGACCTGTTACACAAGTGATGGATAATTTGAACAATCATAAGATTGCTGAGCTAGATGAATTGTCACACCAGGATAAACCCTTACAGCCAAATATTTTGGAAATGGGTGGTAAAACAGAAAATTTGTCTCTTCAAGGAAGTAAACAAAGTGTTAGTGATGGTGGAACAGAATTAAAACAACCTAAGAAAGGTACTGTGAAGTTAAGCACTGAGTTTGTAACCTTGAAAACCAAAGAATCTACCAGTTGTAGTGCAGAATGTGACACAACGGCTGATAATAACGGCATGTCTGTCTCTACCAAATTGGATTCCAAAGATGTTTGTTTAAATAGAAATGATAGTGTAGTTAGTAATGAAGCGGTTTCTTCAAATTCTGGCACATCAGATCAGCAGTCTGCTGATCTCCTAGAAGCAACTTCAAAACAGTGCAAGGATGATAGTGCAGAGAATGCTGGCAGTGTTTCAGTGTCTCTTCCAGCATCAGGTACCAAGGACAGACCAATTTCAGAGTCTAGTAAGGTGAAACCTACATCAAAGGGGAAAAAGAAACGAAAAGAGATTCTTCAGAAGGCCGATGCTGCTGGGTCAACATCTGATCTTTATAATGCATATAAGGGACCTGAGGAAAAGAAAGAAACTATTATAAGTTCAGAGAAAACAGAAAGTGGTTCTACTTCTGGAAATTTAGAGCGGTTGCCAACTGATACTGCTCAGCCAGATGCTGTAGCAAATGAGCAATCTAAGCAGAGTAAAGCTGAACTTGATGATTGGGAGGATGCTGCTGACATGTCTACACCTAAACTAGAAGTTTCAGATGAAACTGAACAGGTTAGTGATGGAAGTGCAATTACTGCCAAAAAGTACTCTCGAGATTTCCTTTTGAAATTTGCAGAGCAGTGCACTGATCTTCCTGAAGGGTTTGAAATCACAGCAGACATAGATGAGGCCTTGATGAGTGTTAATGTTAGTTCCCATGTAATTGAACGTGATTCTCATTCTACTGGAAGAATTATTGATAGGTCAGGTGGGATGTCTCGTCGTGGGAGTGGTGTTATTGAGGAAGACAAATGGAGTAAAGTTTCTAATGCATTTCATTCTGGTATGCGTTTGGATGGTGTAGGAGGTAATGCCGGATTTCGACCTGGTCAAGGAGGCAATTTTGGTGTTTTAAGGAATCCACGCACACAGACACCTCTGCAGTATGCTGGAGGGATTCTTTCTGGTCCAATGCAATCCATGGTAAATCAGGGAGGAATGCAAAGAAATAGCCCTGATGGAGAAAGGTGGCAGCGTGCTACTAGCTTCCAGCAGAGGGGTTTAATTCCATCTCCTTCTACTCCTCAAACTCCTTTACAGATGATGCACAAAGCTGAGAAGAAGTATGAGGTGGGTAAAGTGACAGATGAGGAACAGGCAAAGCAGAGGCAATTGAAGGGTATATTAAACAAGTTAACTCCTCAGAATTTTGAGAAACTTTTTGATCAGGTTAGAGCAGTTAATATTGACAATGTTGTCACTCTCAATGGTGTCATCTCACAAATCTTTGAGAAGGCCTTGATGGAGCCTACCTTCTGTGAAATGTATGCCAATTTCTGTTTTCATCTAGCAGCTGCGTTACCTGATCTCAGTCAAGACAATGAAAAGATAACTTTTAAGAGATTATTGTTAAACAAGTGCCAGGAAGAATTTGAGAGGGGTGAAAGAGAGCAAGAAGAAGCTAATAAGGTTGATGAGGGTGAGGTCAAGCTGTCTAATGGGGAAAGAGAAGAGAAACGTACCAAGGCAAGAAGACGTATGTTGGGTAATATCAGATTGATTGGAGAACTATATAAGAAGAAAATGTTGACAGAAAGGATAATGCATGAATGCATCAAGAAGTTATTGGGTCAGTATCAGGATCCGGATGAAGAAGATATTGAAGCTTTGTGCAAGCTGATGAGTACTATTGGGGAGATGATTGACCATCCCAAAGCCAAGGAACATATGGATGCGTATTTTGAAATGATGAGATCATTATCAAACAACATGAATTTATCTTCTAGGGTGAGGTTCATGTTGAAGGATGTCATTGATTTGAGAAAGAATAAATGGCAACAAAGAAGAAAAGTTGAAGGTCCAAAGAAGATTGAGGAGGTGCACAGAGATGCTTCTCAAGAGAGGCTGGCCCAAGCTAGTAGGCTGGGTCGTGGTCCAGGCAACAATCCACCTAGAAGAATCCCTATGGATTTTGGTCCAAGAGGGTCATCTATGTTATCTCCCAATGCTCAGATGGGTGGACTGCGTGGATTGCCTACTCAAGTTCGCGGGTATGGTTCTCAGGATGCTCGCATGGAAGACAGGCAAACTTATGAGGCTAGGACATTGTCAGTTCCCTTGCCTCAGAGACCTTTAGGTGATGAATCCATAACCTTGGGACCACAGGGTGGCCTTGCCAGAGGAATGTCCATTAGAGGTCCACCTGCAGTTTCAAGTTCAACTGGTCTTAATGGTTATAATAATTTGTCGGAGCGCACTTCATACAGCTCTAGGGAGGACCCTGCATCAAGATATACTCCAGATAGATTTGCTGGTTCGACTGCTTATGATCAATCTAGTGTTCAAGATCGTAATATGAATTATGGCAACAGGGACTTAAGAAATGCAAATAGGATTCTTGATAAACCTGTTGTAACTTCACCTGCCAGAGCACAAGGGACAGCAGCCTCCCAGAATATTTCTGCAGAGCGACTGCAGGACATGTCCATGGCAGCAATCAGAGAATACTATAGGTACTGCTTTCTCTTCATGATGTTTTTATCTCCTTTGTTTCAGCTTGTTAGGCCAATTGTGCTTTTTTTTTTTCCAGAAACATGATTTATAGTTTCGTATGTATCAATTTTTTTAACCCCCCTAATTTACTGAATTTCTCCAAATTCTTTGTTGGCAAATTCTTTATTTGTTCTCACTTAAAAACACCCGTTTCACTAGGATATTACTATGAGGTAAAGGATTTTATTCTGTTGGTTCATATTGTGTCTTGTATTGTTCTGTTTCAATAAATGTATTGCTTTCAAAGCATATTACATTACTGATCCTAAAAGGGCTAGAATTGTGATATTTATATATTTGTAAACAATGAAATGATATGCTGGAGTTCAACGTACAGGATGCTGGAGTTCAAAGCATTAGTAAATGTGAAGGAAATATGTATATAGTATGGATGTGATGTGTATACACCCATTTTTAATAGCTATATAAACATAAACATAAATTTACAATTGGATGAGATGGGTATAAATTAACATTTGAAGTAAGTAATGTATTCTAGTTGAGAAAAAGAGGGCCTAACATGTATGAGAGGTAATCTTGTTTGTTGAATTTTATGTCATCTCATTTTCTTTGTTTAGGGTAGGTTTGGTTGAGTGGAAGAGAATGGAAAGGAAATGAATAGAGAAGCAATATTTGAATTAAAGTAGAGAGAAAGAGGTGTGGGACCCACGCTAAATAGTGAAAATTTCTCCTGAATACATCTCCTCTTCTTAGCAACCAAACCACCCCTTAGATCTGTCATAGTTGATTTAGCTGCTTATTTTCTTCCTCAAGCTCAAGTTCCTTAAAGCTGTCTTTCCTGTATACATTAGTTTGTTTTTGTTTGGACTTTTGCTAGGCCTATGGGTGTGTGGGATGTGTTGCTTTTTGAATTTTCTATCATACTGTTTCACTCAATCCTTACTTTTATGATTGTATGTGATTACTTTTTTTATGGTTGCAGACATTCAGTATGTGTTTAACTGGCTTCTGTTTACTGTTTTATGAAAATGTTCTGATCATTTGATTTGTTTCTCACTGTTTGGCCTGATTATTTTTTCTAACTCTATAATTTGATATAAAAAATGGCATGTGAAGATCTTAACATCCCTTCATTACTTTATTTCCACATGGTGCAACGTGAAGACCAAACCATGGGGTTTACTTTTCATTCCTAAAACTAAATAATCTTTTTATGGTTTTGAACCATGGCTTTTATGATTGTACATGATTACTTTTTTTTATGGCTGCAGACTTGCAGTGTGTTTAACACGGGAATCTGTTTCCTGTTTTAGGAAAATTTCTGATTATTATATTTATTTCTCACTGTTTGGCCTGGTTATTTTTCCCAACCCTATGATTTGATAAAAAATGGCATGTTAATATCTTAACATCCCTTCATTACTTTTTTAGTTTTTTATCCACATGGTGCATAGTGATGGCCAAACCATGGAATTTTCTTTTGTTTCTCCCTTCTTTTATTTCTATTCCTTAGAGGATTCAAACTGCATTTGTTGCTATTGCTTCAATCACTTTAAATTGTTATTTTGCTGCAACATCTGGTAAATGTTGAAAATGTTTCATGATATAGTTATTAGAATTTTATTGAAATTGTTATTCAAACCTGGGATTTAATGTTTAAGCTTGTAAGCATGGTTATTAGAATCTTATGATTCATAATTTGAATCCTAGGATTTAGTCATCTATCGATCTGTATCACAAGATGAATTTCAAATGCTGTATATTACAATACATGAATGAATCTGTGCGATTTTGTGTTAGGCTGTATGGTTGAGGGATCCATTTCTTTGTTGTTTGTTTGGGCCGTATGGGTATAATTTTCTTATGAAGGGTTTCATGGGCTATTGTCTGTTGCTGGTTGTTGGATCCCATGGTTAATCCTTATTTTTATCATTCTTTAGGATTTAAATAGCTGTTAACCTTTGGTGAACACATCTTTGTATGTTTGGATTCGGTACTCCTGTTCCAATCATAATATATCTTTTATTTGGCTGATAAAAAAATCTGTGCGATTTTGTCTTATGAATCACACGATTCAGTGATCTGTTGTTTTTTCTTCTTTGTTTTTTACTTAACCCAATTCTCATAGAAAAGCTGTTAAATGAAAAGAAATTGATGGAACATATCTGAACTTATCCTATTTGATTATTCACTACTTTATTTATCACCCACATATGCAATGCTTGCACTCTATTTGGCTATTCCATTGCTTCATTCCATTAGTCTAAAATAAAGGCTACAGATTTAGATATAACTAATAATTTGTTTATATAGAACTTATGGTTAAGTTATTTTATTTATTTCTATTTTAAATTTTTACATTGAACACTACATATCAATTATATGATATATTTGAAGTAATTTTTAATTGTTTTGAGTCTTACAATTCGATACAAATTATGTTTCATGATTAAAAAATTAGCTTGGCAATTCACGATTTGAATCTCTGTTTGATAACCTTGCTTTTTAAGTAGTCACAAAGAAACTTGATTTCTAATTTTTGTAGTGCTACGATGATGATATTTTTTCAAGTTATTTTGTCTTGTTACATATTTTTCTGACAGTTGCTATTCAATCCAGTGCTAGAGATGTGAATGAAGTTGTTCTATGCATCAAAGATCTGAACTACCCAGGCTTTCATCCTTCCATGGTTTCTCTCTGGGTCACAGACTCGTTTGAGAGAAAGGACACCGAGAGAAATCTTTTGGCCCAACTGCTTGTCAAGCTTGTGAAATCTCAGGATGGACCATTGGGTCAAGCCCAGCTCATCAAAGGGTGAGATTTATTTGATAGTATGATGAAAAATTGCAAGAATCTATTATTCCGAAAATTAAAAATATAAATTGTTACTTGTCCCTTTTTTCTTGGCTAGGTTTGAATCTGTTCTCAGCACTTTGGAAGATGCGGTTAATGATGCCCCCAAAGCACCAGAGTTTCTTGGCCGCATTTTTGCCAAAGCTATAACAGAGCATGTAGTCTCTTTGAAAGAGATTGGGCGGTTAATACATGAGGGTGGAGAGGAACCGGGGAGCCTCTTAGAAGCTGGACTTGCAGCTGATGTTCTTGGAAGCACCTTGGAGGTAATAAAAATGGAGAAGGGTGATGCTGTTTTGAGTGAGATCTGCACGAGCTCCAACTTGCGGTTGGAGACCTTCCGGCCGCTGGAACCTCTTACATCAAGGAAGTTAGAGAAATTTATTTTAGGGGGATAGAGAAGATGCTCATAGCGGAAAATATTTATTTATGTCTAGTGCTAATAGGGGATACTCAAATTTGCAGAAATGGTTTTCTCCATGGGGGGTGGGTGGGGGAGATTTTTATGTACGGATTTCTGTCTAAAATATTTTTTCTGCCACTGCAATTATAAAAGGTTCAGTTAAAGCGTCTGAAAATTTTAGGCTGAGTTATATATATCATGTCTGTCATGAGGGGGTTTACTTTTTCAGCAGTTTTGTATTATTCAAACTGTCCATGAAAATATACTGGCAATGTGTATAGGCTCCTCTAGTTTAGTAAAAAAATGTGTTGTAAATGGGACATGTAGGGTGGGTTTGATTTAATGAATGAAATAGGTGTGAAAGTAAACTTAGATGAAAAGAAATGAAATATTTAAATTAAAGGAGATTGTAGAGGTGTGAGATTTACACCAATTTTTGAAACTTTTATTTCACCGTAATCCATCATAATGTTACATACTAAATTGTTTTAAAATATACTAGTTGACGATGAAATTTTTGTAAGTGTTTATTCACTAGTTTTCAGCGAAGGGAGTGTGTATGAGTAGCTCTGTTAACGAAATTGGAAAATGTTTTTTTTTTTACTATTATAATCACCAAATTCAAATATGTATTCCATATGCCTTGATAGATATTTTTTAGTTTTTATGTCCTTAGAATTTTTAAAAATATATTTTCAATTTTTATATTGTGGATTAATTAGTATAATTAATGTTAGCAAGGCGCATGCATTTTTATAAATTGATGAGAAAAATTTCAATTATATTTCTGGATTAAAGATTTACGTGGCATGTTATAAAATTAAATACTACTCATTTGATTTCTATATTTGGATAATTTCTACGTGTTGAAACTATTCATTTTAGTTCTTACAAATGCATTTTTTAATTCGTTTTAGACTTTTAATCACTACAATCCAAAGTTTTAAGGATTAAAATGAATTAAAAAATTATGTATATAAGAACTAAAACAATATATGAATATGAGAACTAAAACCTAAAATTTATGTATATATATGGATTAAATGAGTAATTAAAAAAATATCTAAATTTAAATTAAAGGTCTTATTTATTAATGCATTTAAGGAATCAATAAATTCTCTCCAAGAAAAAAAAGGAATTAACAATTTTATTATTATTCAAATTGCATTGAAAATCACAATGTTTATCTTATTTATCTCTTTTGATTCTTTAACTTATCTCTTAATGCAAATGACACTTGTTAATATTTCCTTAAAATTAACAAATAAATATCTGCATTATTTTGAAATATGTGTGAGATCAATATCAATTTATTATAGAAATGCTTGTGATGCGTAATAAATGTCTGCGTTATTTTAAAAATATATGCATATCTATATTTAAATTTCTGATTATATATATATATATATATATATATATATATATATATATATATATATATATATATATATATATATATATATATATATATATATATATATATATATATATATATATATATATATATATAGACACAGATACGAGAGGAATATATATATATCTCTCGCCTTATACTTTCTCTCTCACACATTTCTTTTAAAACACACACATCTTCGCCCTCTTCTTCAGTGAACTCACTCACACATATATATATACATTATTTTGAGATATATGTGAGAGCCAGCGCGCCCCAAAACACACTCCGTGTGTGGCGTGATAAATATGTGTGTGTTTTTATAAATATATATATATATATATATATATATATATATATATATATATATATATATATATATATATATATATATATATATATATATATATATATATATATATATATATATATATATATATAAATTTTTGATAACATTTCTATGGAACCATATGATGACAAAGATACTAGAGGATGAATCCAATATGTCTCGCCTTTTACTTTCTTTCTCTCGCATTTCTTTTAGATCAAACTCATCTTCGTCCTCTTCTTCAATGAATTCACCCAAAACCAATAACTTACTCAATGAACAAGACAATCAGACCCACCAGGTCGCCCCAAAACACAATCTCTTCGATGAGGAAGTCCGATTCGAAGACATAAATCAAAATATGGATGACTGGAATATCCTAGAAATCCCTCAGGATATGTTGTACATTCCTGAAACAATTAAAGATAAACATAATTTTGATTATATAATCAAAACTGTAGAAAATAATATTCTTCTAGGACAAGATATAAGGGAAGAATTTCATCTACTTTCACAAAATTCAATTTATGAACATAGCCGTAAATACAAGTATTTACATATCGGTTGTGTCCAAGTAGTCATCAAGCCCTTAATTGATCTGGGCATAGATGCTGCAGTTTTAATGTGCCTTATAGATATTAGGCATAATAAATTTGAAGATTCCTTAATTGGAACAGTAGAAACAAGCTTAGGACAAGGTCTAGTATACTTCAACTGTTATCCAAACAAAACGGTGAGTCTGATGGATAGAAACATTCTTGACTCTCTGTTTTTAAATATCCACTTTCATGGCCTTGACATGAAAGAAGGAAAGAAGGATCAATTCCAACAGCTTTGATCTATAGGATTCAGTACAAAGTAATGAATACTTGTGCATCTAGAGTCCTGTTAAAACCTCAAAGAGGAGAAACAACTTTGTTTATCACTGATATGACAAAGGTTAACGTTTCTCTCCCGAGAAAAATAAAATGGGATGAAGTAACTCTTCCCGAGACATGGGTTATGGATAAGGCCACACTGTCTGTTCCCCGACCTGCTCCAACCATAGAGCAAATTAAGCAGGATAATTCCGACAAGATAGAAATAACCTTCAATAGGAGAAATTCTTTTTCTTCAAGAATAGAAGCCTCTAGGTCTGAATATGAGTTAGCTAGAAGGTCTTTTTTGGTTAGAACTCGTTCAATTCCAGTAGGACTAACCAGATCTGAGTCACACAACCAGTTCCCTACTGTAAACCTCCAAGGATTAAATACTACTTCTAGTATACCTAGAACGACTTACAACCAAGAATAGGAGGACGACCAAAAGTCGATCCAATCCCCAACTTATTCTTCTATGGAACCTTATGATGTTATCTGACAACTTTAGCATTGATAAGGAAACCCTTAGGAAAGACTTTTATTCTCCAGAGAATGAACTTCAAAGGAGATGGTTTTTCCAACATTACAAGGGTACAAACAGAAAACAGATCCAAGATAAGTTCTATGAATTTGTCGAAAGAGTCAAAATTAATATCCTTTTCTTTGATTGGTTTCATGCTTATACCATCAAAAAGGATATAGATTACCCTTGGAAACAAGACATCATAGGTAATCCAACAACAAATGTCATAACAAACTGGCAAATGAAGGACGGTGAGTTAATCCAATCGGAATTACCTCCCGCAACACAATATCAACTACCAAATGTCAAAGATAGTAACAATAAACCTGTTATGGTAGTTCCATTCAAGACAAAAGATGTCAATGAGGAAGTAACCTCCAAAGACATTAAGAGTCTAATGGAACAAGCAAATTATACCAATAAATATTTACAAGTTTTAGGAGAAACCATTAAAACTAAGGTAGTTCCTAAACAAAAATCAGTTGAGGAAGCTTCGCCGAGCATTCCCATTGAAAAACCATTGTTTAAACCTTTCAAAGTTAGTGATAAAGCTAAACGAAAAATTAGGGAACTAAGAAAAACTAAATCCTTAATTGAAGGAGAAGGAGACAATCATAGTGAATTACTAAACAAAATTGGTAGTTTACTTAAGGTCATTCTAGAAACTCCCCAAACTTCGAAAAATACATCCAAAATGGTAACAAGAAGTACCTCCAAATTAATTAATGTTATTAATGAAGATAGTGACCAAAACTCAGAAAATACAACTGAGATAGAATCAGTATCAGAAAAGAATATAAATCCAATTAATTCCAAACACTGGAAAACACCCTCTAAATTATATTATCAACGTCCAACTGCCCCTGACCTTCTATTAGAAGAAAGAGGTGAAATTTTTTTTAAGAGTTTTAGTGCAAACAACATCTATGAATGGAACATAGATGCACAAATGGAGTATAACATCATGAATACACTCCAACATATGACCATGGTAGCTACAACCTACCAAACCTCCCATGAATGTTCAGAGGAAACCATTATAGATATTTTAGTGGAAGGATTTTCCGGACAATTAAAAGGTTGGTGGGATAATTATCTCACGAATGAAGAAAAATAAAAAATTTACAGCGCAGTTAAGACAGATCTCAATGGAAAAGTCATTACTAATGACGAAGATAAGGAGATTCCTGACGCTATTAATACATTAATTTTTACAATAGCTCAACACTTCATTGGAGACCCATCTATGTGGAAAGATAGGTCTGTAGAATTGTTGTCAAACCTTAAGTGTAGAACCTTAGAAGACTTTAGGTGGTATAGAGATACTTTCTTGACTAGGGTTTACACTAGAGAAGATAGTCAACAACCTTTTTGGAAAGAAAAATTTCTAGCCGGTCTTCCCAGATCATTAGGAGACAAGGTTAGAGATAAAATTCGTAGTCAATCTGCCAATGGAGACATTCCATATGAAAGCATAAGCTACGATCAGTTAATTTCTTATGTCCAAAAGGTAGCCTTAAAAATTTGTCAGGATGACAAAATTCAGAGGCAATTAGCCAAAGAAAAGGCTTAAAACAAGAAAGATTTAGGTTCTTTCTGCAAACAATTTGGTCTACCGGCCTGTCCAAAACAAAAGAAAAAACAATCATCTAGGAGAGAAATCCATGAGAATAAATCAATCAATAAAAAGAGATTTCCAAGAAGGAGATACTCACACAAACTCTCAACCAGTAAAGAAATGGAAAATCCTAAACAAAAAATAAAATAAAAAATAACATGTTACAATTGTGGAAAACAAAGCCACATTAGTAAATATTGTAGACTAAAAAAGAAGTTAAGAAACCTTAACTTAGAACCAGCAATTGAAGAGCAAATAAACAATTTGCTTATAGAAACCTCAGAGGAAGAAACAAAAACTTCATCCTCTGTGCTCTCCGATGAAAACCTAAACCTAATCCAACAAGATAACCAACTATCATCAACAGATGATGATGGACAAATCAATACTCTAACGAGAGAACAAGATCTCTTGTTTGAAGCAATCAATTCTATACTTGACCCCCAGGAAAAGAAGGTTTTTCTGGAAAAACTCAAGAAAACATTAGAGATAAAACCTAGACAAAAGGATTTTATTACAAATAATAAATTTGATGTAAGCAACATATTCAAGAGATTAGAATACTCTTCAGCCAAACCAACAACAATCAAGGATCTCCAAACAGAGATAAACAATTTAAAAAGGGAAGTGAAAGAACTTCGTCAACAACAAGAAATTCATCAGATCATTCTTTCTCAACTTGAGGAAGATAGTGATTCTGAAAGTGTCAACAACAGTGAGGAAAACTAACCGGATAATCTAGAAGATGATATGTTTATGGGATTAATCAACAAGATTAAAATCCAAAAATTTTACATAAACATAAAAATAATCATTAATGATTTTGTTTTAGATACAATGGCCCTATTTGACACAGGGGCTGATTCAAACTGTATTTTAGAAGGATTAATTCCTACAAAATTCTTTGAAAAAACCTCAGAAAAATTAAGCACAACAAATGGCTCAAAATTAGAGATTAATTTTAAGTTATCAAATGCAATCATGGAAAACCAAGGTCTTAGGATTAACACAAACTTTCTTCTGGTTAAAATCCTTAAGAACGAAGTGATCCTAGGAACTCCCTTCATTAGAGCCTTGTTTCACATTCAAATATCTAATGAAGGAATAACTACAAATTATTTAGGAAGAAAAATTATATTTAATTTCTCTACTAAACCAATTTCCAGAAATATAAATCATATAGAAAATAAGATTAACCAAATTAACTTCTTAAAAGAAGAAGTATCTTTTAATAATATTCAGATACAACTGGGAAAACCCCAAGTAAAAGAAAAATTTCAATCTTTATTAAGTCATATCAAATCAACTGTCTATTCTAATTTGCCTCATGCATTTTGGGATAGAAAGAAACATATTGTTGATCTCCCTTATGAGAAAGACTTTAGGGAAAAACAAATTCCCACAAAAGCCAGACCAATTCAAATGAACGAAGAACTCCTTCAATACTACCAAAAGGAAATCAAGGATTTGCTTGATAAAGGCCTAATCCGGAAAAGCAAAAGCCCATGGTCTTGTGCGGCTTTTTATGTCAATAAAAAATCTGAGCTTGAGCGTGGAACACCCCGCTTAGTCATAAATTACAAACCACAGAATCAAGCATTACAATGGATTAGGTATCCTATTCCAAACAAAAAAGATTTACTTAACAGATTAAATTCTGCAAAAATATTTTGAAAATTTGATATGAAATCTGGATTTCGGCAAATCCAAATCCAAGAATCAGACAGATACAAAACAACATTTACTGTACCTTTCGGGCAATATGAATGGAATGTGATGCCATTCGGACTGAAGAATGCCCCTTCAGAATTTCAAAAAATTATGAACGATATTTTTAATCCCTATTCAAAATTTGTCATTGTCTACATAGATGATGTTTTAATCTTTTCCCAAAATATTGACCAACATTTCAAACATCTCCAGACTTTCATCCATATCATCAAACAAAATGGTTTGGCAGTCTCCAAATCAAAAATCAAACTTTTCCAAACTCGAATTCGATTCCTTGGTCATAATATATATCAAGGTGCAATCATTCCAATAGAATTTGCTAACAAATTTCCCAACCAAATCTTAGACAAAACCCAGTTACAAAGATTTCTAGGTTGTCTAAATTAAGTAGGAGAATTTGTCCCCTATTTAAACAATATTGTCAAGCCATTGCATGATAGGCTGAAGAAAAATCTTCCTCCTTGGTCTGATCTCCATACCCAAACAGTTAAAGAGATCAAACTCAAAGTCCAATCTATAAAATATCTGTATCTTCCTATTCCATAGGCATTTAAAATTGTCGAAACCGATGCATCAGACATAGGTTATGGTGGCATCCTCAAACAAAGAGTACATGATCAAGATTATGTCATTGCATATACATCAAAACATTGGAATCCTGCACAATTAAAATATTCAACTGTTAAAAAAGATTTTTTAGCAATTGTTTTGTGCATTTCCAAATTCCAATCAGATTTATTAAATCAAAATTTTTAAATCAGGGTTGATTGCAAGTCAGCCAAAGATATTTTACAAAAGGATGTTAAAAACCTTGCCTCAAAACAAATTTTTGCAAGATGGCAAGCAATTTTAAGTGTCTTTGATTTTGACATAGAATATATCAAGGGCACCTCAAACTCTCTACCTGACTACCTTACCCGTGAATTCTTACAGAAAAGCGGTAATGCCTCCTAAGGCATCAGGAGCCTCCCTGAGAGGAGGTCGAAGTACAGGAAAAGGATCTAGGCTGGCTCTACCAGAGTTGTCCACTAAAAAATCATCCTCAACTTCTTCTAGGTCACCAACCCAGGCTGGGTCATCCACCCAGAAAACTAATTTTGAAGGGTCATCGACCCAAATTATCTCAGTCAAACCTGAGTCATCCACTCAGGAATCCCCCAAACCGGCAACTGCCAAACAAACATCGGTCGACTATGCCTGGCCAATTGAAACCCTTTCATTTGGCCATTTTCAGGTTTTTGAGAGGAGGTGCTCTGAAAGAACAACTTTTGTAAGCGCTTCTTTCAAGTTTTAATAAATTTTTATTTCTCATCCGTCTCCCCTCTCCCTCTTTTACCGATCCTGTGCGGCTCTGCTACCGCTTCGGTTTCTTTGTTTATGAAAACTTGGAATTTGTAAGCTGGTCTCCGGTGTACCCTTGATACTTGCTTTTGAAAATTTATATTTCGATTTCCATTTATCATACTACATTCTTACTTCCTATTTGTCCGTTTGATCCCTCTCCGCTGATCTCTGGGTTCTGCAGACCTATCTTTCCACAAAGATGGGTCTCCAATGAAGTGTTGAGCTATTGTCAAAATTAATGTATTAACAGTGTCAGGAATCTCTTTATCTTCGTCATTAGTAATGACTTTTCCATTGAGATCTGTGTTAACTGCACTGTAAATTTTTGATTTTTCTTCATTCGTGAGATAATTATCCCACCAACCCTTTAATTGTCCGGAAAGTCCTGTCACTAAAATATCTATAATGGTTTCTTTCGAACATTCATGGGAGGTTTGGTAGGCTGTAGCTACCATGGTCATATGTTGGAGTGTATTCATGATGTTATACTCCATTTGTGCATCTATGTTCCATTCATAGATGTTGTTTGCACTAAAACTCTTAAAATTGTTTTCACCTCTTTCTTCTAATAGAAGGTCAGGGGCAGTTGGACGTTGATAATATAATTTAGAGGGTGTTTTCCAGTGTTTGGAATTAATTGGATTTATATTCTTTTCTGATACTGATCCTATCTCAATTGCATTTTCTGAGTTTTGGTTACTATCTTCATTAATAACATTAATTTATTTGGAGGTACTTCTTGTTACCATTTTGGATGTATTTTCAGAAGTTTGGGGAGTTTCTGGAATGATCTTAAGTAAACTACCAATTTTGTTTAGTAATTCACTATGGTTGTCTCCTACTCCTTCAATTAAGGATTTAGTTTTTCTTAGTTCCCTAATTTTTCGTTTAGCTTTATCACTAACTTTGAAAGGTTTAAACATTGGTTTTTCAATGGGAATGCTCGACGAAGCTTCCTCAACTGATTTTTATTTAGGAACTACCTTAGTTTTAATGGTTTCTCTTAAAACTTGTAAATATTTATTGGTATAATTTGCCTGTTCCATTAGGCTCTTAATGTCTTTCGAGGTTACTTCCTCATTGACATCTATTGTCTTGAATGGAACTGCCATGACATGTTTATTGTTACTGTCTTTGACATTTGGTAGTTGATATTGTGTTGCGGGAGGTAATTTCGATTGGATTAACTCACCGTCCTTCATTTGCCAGTTTGTTATGACATTTGTTGTTGGATCACCTATGATGTCTTGTTTCCAAGGGTAATCTATATCCTTTCTGATGGTATAAGCATGAAACCAATCAAAGAAAAGGATATTAATTTTGACTCTTTCGACAAATTCATAGAACTTATCTTGGATCTGCTTTCTGTTTGTACCCTTGTAATGTTGGAAAAACCATGTCCTTTGAAGTTCATTCTCTGGAGAATAAAAGTCTTTCCTAAGGGTTTCCTTATCAATGCTAAAGTTGTCAGATACCATCATAAGGTTTCCTTACTGCCCTTTCTCATCCACGGGACTTACTGCTATAGTATTATTCAACTAAAATATCAAACTGCTGTGCTTCCAGAAAATACTGTTCAAACATATACTGTTTAGATAAAAATTACTGTACACAGTTCAGATCCATGAGTTCAGTTAACATATGCCCTTACGGACACTATTCCTACTTCCCCATCAGGCTCTGATACCAGAGATCAGCGGAGAGGGATCAAATGGACAAATAGGAAGTAAGAATGCAGTATGATAAATGGAAATCGAAATATAAATTTTCAAAAACAAGTATCAAGGCGAGACATATATTATCTTGAGTAAGTTATTGGTTTTGGGTGAATTCATTGAAGAAGAGGATGAAGATGAGTTTGATCTAAAAGAAATGCGAGAGAAAGAACGTAAAAGGCGAGACATATTGGATTCATCCTCTAGTATCTTTGCTGTCATATGGTTCCATAGAAATGTTTCCATAAGGTTATATGTTACTGAATTTCTTGGATCTGAAAAATAAAGAATTTTTTTTTTTACAGACAATATAGTTTGAACACTACTCCTACAACCACCAGTATATTATGTCTTTAAAAATTTGTCAGGATGACAAAATTCAGAGGCAATTAGCCAAAGAAAAGGCTCAAACAAAGAAATATTTAGGTTCTTTATGCGAACATTTTGGTCTACCGGCCTGTCCAAAACAAAAGAAAAAACAATCCTCTAGGAGAGAAATCCATGAGAGTAAACCAGTCAATAAAAAGAGATTTCCAAGAAGGAGATACTCACACAAACCTTCAACTAGTAAAGAAATGGAAAATCCTAGACAAAAAATAAAATAAAAAATAACATGTTACAATTGTGGAAAACAAGGCCACATTAGTAAATATTGTAGACTAAAAAAGAAGTTAAGAAACCTTAACTTAGAAGCAGCAATTGAAGAGCAAATAAACAATTTGCTTATAGAAACCTCGGAGGAAGAAACAAAAACTTCATCCTCTGTGCTCTCCGATGAAAACCTAAACCTAATCCAACAAGATGACCAACTATCATCAACAGATGATGATGGGCAAATAAACACTCTAACGAGAGAACAAGATCTCTTGTTTGAAGCAATCAATTCTATACCTGACCCCCAGGAAAAGAAGGTTTTTCTGGAAAAACTCAAGAAAACATTAGAGATAAAACCTAGACAAAAGGATTTTATTACAAATAATAAATTTGATGTAAGCAACATATTCAAGAGATTAGAAAACTCTTCAGCCAAACCAACAACAATCCAAGATCTCCAAACAGAGATAAACAATTTAAAAAGGGAAGTGAAAGAACTTCGTCAACAACAAGAAATTCATCAGATCATTCTTTCTCAACTTGAGGAAGATAGTGATTCTGAAAGTGTCAACAACAGTGAGGAAAACCAACCAGATAATCTAGAAGATGATATCTTTTAGAAGAAATTTGGATCATCCAATGAAGAAGTTATTTGTTATAAAGTATGTCTGGTAGATAAGGGCTACAATCAATAGGAAAAAGTGGACTACAACGAGATATTCTCTCTAGTAGTTTGACACACTTCCATACGTGCTTTGTTAGCCTTAGTGGCAACTTTGGACATGGAGTTAGAGCAACTCGATGTCAAAACTACCTTTCACCATAGAAGACTGGAGGAAGACATTTTGATGCCACAACCTGAAGGTTTTGAGGTGGAAGGAATGGAAAATTCTATCTATAGATTGAAGAGGTCTCTTTATGGGTTGAAGCAATCACCAAGGCAATTGTACAAGAGATTCAATGAGTTCATCATCTCTCATGGATACATCAGAAGTCCCTATAACTCATGTGTTTATCTTAACAAGGTGGAAGATGATTCTCACATCTATCTACCACTCTATGTGGACGACATGCTCATTGATTGAGAATTTGTAGTTTAATACTTTTCTATTCTTCTTAGCTCAATTGACATATATTTGACCCTTATCTTCTCACCTTAACTCAGTTTTGGTCTTTGGCAAATGATTGAGTTTAATTGAGAATTGTAGCTAATTTTCAGATTTTGTGCTTACTTAACCAATCTGCATTGTGTAGAGCATAGTGGACACTAAAGAACTCTTAATGGAGCATGTGAGTAATCCTTGGATCCAACCTATTCTAATATTTACAAAGAAGAGTGGATCCAACCTTGACCCATGGGCTAAAAAATCTACCCTAAGGTTCATGAGAACCCTAGGGCCTTCTTTAGTAGCTCTAGCCCAAGCCTCTTGGAGTCTTCTATCCAATACCCTTGGGGGGTAGGATTGCATCATCCCCTCCACCTTGGAAAGAATTTGACCTCAAATCCCGAGGTTCTTCATACTTTGGGCTCCTTCCCTCGACACCTGTAAAAAGAATAAAAACATATGTATTAGTGGTGTTGGGTATGTTAGAGTAGGGTAAGGTCTGAAAACCCTTTTCATGGACATCTTGCCATGAGGGAACATGGTTCCTCACCAACTCAATGAATGGTGCTACAAGTATAGAAAAATATGGGACAAACCTTTTGTAAAAGTCTGTTAAGTCATGGCAGCCCCAGATTTCCCTTATACTTGGTGGAGTGGGCCAATCAGGAATGACATTTATTCTCTTAGGGTCCGTGGGAACCCCTTGATCACTATTTAAAAAATTAAGGAAAGTAATGCAATAAAGCGTACCTTTTTCTGTATTTTTATGTTGATTATTCCTACAAAAAAATACGACAAACCTAAGGTGTCCCATATGAGCACCTAAGTTTGTATTAAAACCAAAAATAAGAACAAACCTACCTAATGAGTCCCTATGTACACACACCATGAAGATGTTAGGTGTATGAGTGATTTTACAAAAGAGGGTTGCACCACTTAAAACATTCATCATACCACCTATTTTAGGGACTTGGTGCCTAATGATACCTATTTTGGGCACCAACAAAGCACAAGGATTTAAGCTCTTGCGAACCAAACCCTCATCCAACAACTTCTTTAATTGAGGAATAAACTCAAGCCCAAGAGGTGTGGCAATGCTAGCAAGTGTCTTTTTACAAAAGAGAAAATGTGGAGGTTGTCTAAGAGGAAAAGTTTCTTTAATGTTTGTCTTTATTGTAAAATGAGTTTCCTTCTTAGCTAACCTCTTGGAGGAGACACCTACCTTCTTACACTTCTCTTTAACCACTAATGGTTGTCCTTCTTCTTGGGGGTAGATTTCTTCACTAGATTCTTCCCCTTTTGCTTCTTCACTTTCACTAGAGGAAGGTGAAGTAGTAGCCTTATCTTGGCTACTATAAATGTCTTGGCCCCTCAAAATCATGGTTTTTGTGGTGGGGCATTGAGAAATAATGTGTCCTCTTCCAAGACATTTAAAGCACTTTATAGAGCTAGTTTTCTCTTGCATACTAGCCTTAGGGGCTTGCTTTTCTATTGTATTCCCCTTACCATCTTTGGGCTTAGAAGGTGTCACCCCTAAGATGCCTTGACCTTGGTATTTCTTTGGATAAGAGTGAGAGCCATAAGATTTTGACGTAGACTTCTTTTTAAGTTGTTGCTCTACCCTTATTTCCCAAACTAAGTTAGCCTTTACATTGTCCTTCCCACGAAAGTATGGGAGGTTAAAGTTAGCCTCTTGAGGCTTTCTTTCCCTTTCTCTTCTGTGGGAGTGAGGTCTAAGATGTGACCTATGCCTTCCTTCGTAATAGTCACGAAGTTCTTCACTGAGGCTCTTGCAAGAGTTATGACTACTATAGGAGGCATGTTTTTCTCTTTTCATTTCTTTCATTATTTTTCTTCTTTCTTCCTCTCTTATTTTCTTTCTTTCATCTTGACTTATTTCTTCCACTCTTTTTTTTACTTTTTCTTTTCTCTCTTGTTTTTCTTTCCATAATTTGAGGGAACTCAACTCATCTAAGATTCTAGATAAAGGGTCTTTATGACTAGTACCCTCGCCATTAACACTAGATGAATGATGACTCATGTTGGTTCCTAAGTTGTGGTTCTTTCTTGTTGGAGGTTTGAAAACAAAAGGTAAAAGAAACTATGGTTGAAACTAGCCAAGATAAACACTAAAAGAGGTGTGAAAGATAAGGTAAAAAAAACTATTTGGTAAAAGGAAAGTTATCTAGGCGGTTTGACAATGGAAGGTAAAGGAAATAAGCTATGAAAGTAAGCAAGAAATGTAAACTAGGTGAATCCTAAGAGTGTGGATGACCACATTCAGGGTTCCAAACAAAACACTCACTATCCTAAGGAAAAATTGCCTAAAATTATTACGCACAAATGGAAGTTTGGTAACCTATTGGAGGCTCCCAACACACTTCCAATGAAAGGCCTTTTTGTTACAAAACTTGAAAGCAATGAAGGTAAGCAAATTGCAAATTAAAAAATTACAAAACGGTTCTCAATTTTGGTGGTTGTTCTCTCTTTGGTGATTCACTCAATTTGGAATGCTTCTTAGTCCAATAGCTCTTAAGGTGGTTGGCCCCTTTCTTCTTGGCTCAAATTCTTCAAGGGATGGCACCAATCCTCCTTCCAATTCCCTATATGGCAACCCACAAACAAGGAAACAAAGAGACAAACAATAACCAAAGACCAAAAAAAATGAAATGAAAGCTAAACCAATGGATTTTTAACAAGACAATTTTTCAAGGATTATTCAACAATTAAAGCAATGAAAAGGACATAGAAGTAAGCTAGGACTCAAAGAGAAACTTAGAATGGCTCTAGAGTATAGTAAAAAAACTAAAAAAAAAGGACTCAACAAACCTGTAGCTTTGGAACTTGTTTTCACACTAATTTTCAATTGAAATTTAGGAACTAAGATTGGCATAAAATAGGCACCAATTATAGAATAAATTTTGAGCCAAAACAACAAGCACACTTCCCTTTCACCTTTTTTTTTTTTTTCTGGATACTGTTTTTTTCTGCCAACTTGTGTGATTTTTATTATTTTTTACTTTTACCCAAATCACTTGGTTATTTTTGTATAACTTTTCTACAGATGTATAGAAAATTCAGTAAAAATTTCAGCTCAAAATTCGAAGTAACCAATTCTCAGTAATTTTTACAAGTTTGTATGTCCAAGCTGCCAGCACCAGCGATTTTTTTAAGCATGCTATATTGATTGCCTTGGGCTTACTTTCAACCTTCCTATGCATGTTGAACTCACTAGGATTGTTTAACACAGTTTTATGAGTTCAATATTCACTTAGGATCAACATTTCAGCCAGCAATTCAATCACCAAAACTTAAATTCACAATAGACACAATCATAAGAAAACCTAAAAGTTCAAGAAAAGGTTTACAATCAAAGACTCTCTAAGAATTTTGCATGAACATGTTAAGGACTAATTAACATGAAAGATTTGACTCAAATCAAATAATAGGATAAAAGAATTTCATACACTCATGAACAAATGAGTTAGACAAAGAAACAAGAAAAATAAAATTCAGCACAACATAAGAAATCTTATGTGACAAGTTTCATGACTAGACATGACTTCTATGACAAAACTACAATAGGTGAACAAGTCACTCTAGATTTTTGAGTTTTTCTTCTACTTTAATATTTTTGTAAGAATTTTATGGTTTAGGTTTCAGCCACAAAAAATAACAAGACAAAACTGAAAGAAACCTAAACTCAACACAATTCATGGTTCAAGAACAAGAACAAGAAATTTGAACCATAGAAAATCAAATCTAGCTTCTATAGCAAGTTTAATCGGTGGAAACTCTAAAGAATCATGTTAAAAACATTTAGCACAAGACATGTGAGGAGATACATGGAGAAAAATGAAGAAACAACAATGGAAGAGAAGGTAAAGCAAAAAAATTAATGGAGGTTTAAGGAGCACCTACTTGAAGCTCTTGTGCTCTGATTACCACTTGATGGAAGCTTGCTTGTGGAGCTTCTATGGAGGCTGGATCTTTGAGCTTTAATGAGGTCCTTTAATGGTGATTTTCCACCATGGAGATGCAGCGGAAGACAAAGGAGAAGAGGTAAGAGGCGGCGCCATCCACTAGGGAATAAGCCATGGAAGAAGGAGCTTCACCACCAAGATGAGCCTTGGATAAAAAGCTTGGAGAGGATGCTTCAATGGAGGAAAAGAAAGAGGGAGAGAAAGAGAGAGGGGGGAGCACGAAATTGAAGGAAGAAAAAGGGAGAGAAGTTGAACTTTGAGTTGTGTCTCACAAGACTCTCATTCATCAAAGTTACAACAAGTGTTACACATGCTTCTATTTATAGACTAGGTAGCTTCCTTGAGAAGCTTTCTTAAGAAAACTTCCTTGAGAAGCTTCTTTGAGAAAACTTCCTTGAGAAGCTAGAGCTTAGCTACACACACCCATCTAAAAACTAAGCTCACCTCATTGACAAAATACATGAAAATACAAAAAAAAGTCCCTACTACAAAGACTACTCAAAATGCCCTGAAATACAAAGCTTAAAACCCTATACTACTAGAATGGCCAAAATACAAGGCCCAAAAGAAGGAAAAAACTATTCTAATATTTACAAAGAAGAGTGGATCCAACCTTGACCCATGGGCTAAAAAATCTACCCTAAGTTCATTAGAACCCTAGGGCCTTCTTTAGTAGCTCTAGCCCAAGCCTCTTGGAGTCTTCTATCCAATACCCTTGGGGGGTAGGATTGCATCAGTTGTTGTGCAAGCTTTCTCTTTTCTCTCTTTTTATCTCAACTATTTTTCATTCTTCTTCGTCATTTCACTTTTTTTCTTCCATTTTATTGCAAAAATTTTGTGGATTTTCCATTGGTGATGATCATGGAAGGCTAAACACTTCATCGATCCAAGCATCCACTCCAAGCAAGGCTGAATTTGAGTTTTAGTTTAGTATTTCTAATCTTTGTGAATGTTCATCTTTCTCTTTAATCCTATTTTCGATTTTCATGATTATGATTATGGTTAGGATTGAAAAAGGATTGGGTTATGGATTCATTTCCTAATTTTGAAATTTAATAACAGATTGTTTGGATGATTTTCCAACCTAATTTGCAATCTCAAACAATTTAGGGATTGATTCGATTGAACTATTTCTAATGCATTTGACTGAACTCTCACATTGGGCATCATTCATAGTAACTGTAATGATTCAATTTGCATTGGTTTGGTGAATTGGATTGATTCCATTAAACTTGATTTGTATTCTATTTTTGTTCTATTCTATTTCTTCATCTCTATTTTTGTGTTTTCGTGTTCCTTTGTTGTTGCTTACAAACCATTTGATAAAATTCCCCCTTGCTATTTATAAGTGAATAAACGTAGGAACCAAATTGAATCATATTTCTGAGTTCGACCTAGGTTAATCTTGTGCTACAAAATTTCCTAGTTTTATTTGTTTTTGAACGATTCGACAATGGGTATCACTCATAGCATCTCAAAATTTGTTAGCAAGTCAAAAGCTGAAGTGACTACTTAATAGTGAATTTGAGAAGAAGGACATGTGAGTTACTGAAAAGATTTTGGGCATAGGGATCAAGAGGGATCGAGTCCAAAAGTAGCTCTTTCTGTGTTAGAAGGAATACATTCAGAAAGTGTTGAATCATTTTAGGACAACATCCACAAAACTAGTATGTACTCCTTTGACAATGTTCATTCGTCTATCTGAACTCAATACTACTCAGTTAGAAATAGAGAAGGAATACATGTCTTGTGTTCCTTATGCAAGTGTTATAAGTAGTCTCATGTATGCTATGGTATGAACTAGATCGGACCTAGCACAAGCAATTAGTGTTGTGAGTAATCCCGGGAAGGAACATTGACAAGTTGTGAAACATATACCAAGCACCTTAAGGGTAAAAATGATATTGGACCTATCTACCATGGAGACATGTCCTGTGCTCTTGCTGGTTAGTTAGATTTTGACTATGCTACAGATTTGGATGCAAGAAGATTTGTGACTGGGTACACATTCATGATTGACAACTCTTTTGTCAATTGAAAGACAATACTTCAGCCCATAGTGACTTTATCCACTATAGAGATAAAGTACAAGGCTTTGGTAGAAGTAGCAAAAGAAGTAATATGGTAGAAGGGTGTGATTAAACAATCTTGGGTTTCCATAGGAAAAAGGCTATCATTTTCTGTGATAGTCTAAGAGCAATCTATTTATCCAAGGATCATGTCCATCGTGAGAGGACTAAGCGCATTAACATCATACACCACTTCATTCGTTTTGAGAAGAGGGTCGAAGTCTAAAAAATTAATACCACATCCACTCCCATCATTTCAAAGACAAATAAGTCTTGCTAGATTTCCATGCCTTGGATCTGCAATTTGACATTCTTGCAAACTCCTTCACACCTGATTTTTCGTCCATCCCCTACTTCCACAGTATATGGTTTAGTAGGTGTGATTGGTATTTGCTGTTGTTTCACTATTGCAGCAGAAATGAAATTATGAGAGGCCCCACAGTCTACCAATATAATGACTCTGTTTGTGGCAATATTGTCCCAAAGTCTAATGGATATTTTTGAAGTCAATCCTGACATGCTATATAGGGACACAACTGAATACTCTGTAGTTGTTTCTCATTTATTGCTCCTTCTTTTTCATCTTCTTCATCTTGTCCTTCTCCCAAAATAAGGACTTGGAATTGTTTATTGGGGCATATATGACAAGGGCCAAATTTCCCATCACAGCGGTAACAGTCCTTTTTCTGCCCTTTCTTGGAACTTCACATCTGACAGCCTCCTAAAAGGCCTACCTCTGTATGCCCCAGTGGACTTCACACTATTTGATTCCGAGCTAGAACTCGTCTCTCTTGTTTTTGTCGTGGTGCCTTTGTTTCTTGGATCCCACGTTACAGTTCTTGTGGAACTATAACTTCTAGTTAGACCACCTCTATTACCTCCAACATTACCTTTTTCTATTAGTGAATTTTTCTCTTCTATCCGTTGCGCATAGTCCATCAATTCAGGGAGGGTGTTTACTGGATGCAACTTTAACTCTGCCCTCACCACTTCTTTCAGTCCATTCAAAAATATGCCTTTCAAATACTCAGGTTTTGTTCCTCTCAATGGACCTGCATACAATTCGAACTTCTCGCGATATTCTTCTACTGTTCCTTCATGTTTCAGACTGAGTAGTAACTCATAAGGGCTTTGGTTCATTGAAGGCTGAAACCACTGAATCACAACATTCTTGAAATCTGTCCAATTAGTGTTTTTCGCGCAAAATTCCCACCATTGGTACCAGGTTAGTGCCTTTCCTTCCATTGCGACCATGGCTGCCTGGATTCGATCTTCTTCCTCTACACCTTTAATCTCAAAATAGCGTTCCACCTTATTTGTCCAACCAAATGCATCTCCTTCGTCAAAAATTGGAATCTTAAGTTTCCGCCACTTTACCTCTCGATCGCGATTTTGCTGTTCTGCATGGTCACGATTGCTGTTGCCCTGATCGGTGCTCGACAAGATCCGCACTGCTGCCATTAGCTCTGCCATTTGCGCCTTCAGCTCCATTCGCTCGATGCGTTCCTCTTCAAACAATCGCTTGAAACTTGCGACGTCCTCACATGTGTTGATCATGCCTTCGAACCCTCGTTGCAGAAATTCCACACGCGCAACCATGTTTCCTCGCATTGAAACCATGAATAGCTTCACGAGTCAGGATGAAAATTTTGCTCTGATACCAGTGACGGTACCAGCCCAATCTCTTGTTTTATTACTCTTGCAGTACAAATGCACCACTAGGGATTGGAGCCTAGCCTCCTTAACCAACCACCGTGATTATTCTTCCCCATAATTCTAGTGACTGCTAACTAACTAACTGCCTTTAACTGACTTGAACAGTTACAAGGATAACTAACTAACTGCCTTTAACTAACTTGAATAGTTACAAGGCTAACTACTAACAGTTACAAAGCTAACTACTAACTGTAACTGATCTTAGTCAGCTACCTAATACAGGTTCTGGCTACTGCTCTAACTTCCTCTTATACTTGCCATGTGTCCTTCCTTCATACACTTGCGTAATCGGTAACCTAACAGTATACTTCCTAAGCAGAGCGTCAAAATCGACATCGAGAGCGTCGATTGCAGCCATGTGAGAAGAACTTGATCTTGTTGCTCCCACACCTCGTACGCCAGATTTTCTTTTCAATTTCGATCTTGACATCTGCGAGGAACCATGGTGGGATCACAGGATTTGCAATGAAACATTGAAACCAGTGTGATTTGATCACCGGTTCAATCTGCTGTCGTCATAACAGAAAATTGGAGTCATCAAGCTTTTCACTGATCAAATTGGGAAAAGCATAAGAGGAAGAAAGGGATGCGGAAGAGGAGGGAAAAAATGTTTGAATCTGCCATTGTTGATCACTTTGGTCAAACTAGGCTTTGGATACCATGATAGAAAAGATAATAGATAAATGAACAAGGGGAGAAAATTAGTTTCATTAACCGAAAGATTCAATGCTTACAGTTCTACATTTATAGACTAGTTAGTTAGGACAACTAACTAACTCTGACTGGGTAACTAACTCTAACTAACTAAACAAACTTAACTTGGGTAAACTAACTACTCAGGACTGCAATTGAATAACTGCAGATCCTTTACAACACTCCAATACTGATGGAGCAGTCTGCTGATTGTTTGATATATAGACATGTTTTATGATATAATTTTATATATGTAGCCCAATCCACCTAGTGAGAAACAGTCTGCTGGTTGTTTAGTTCTTATTCTAAATTTCACATTGCCTGAATGTTTCCTTTTGGTTATGCTAGATATAAAAATAAATGCTAAACTCAAGGCATTGCATAGATTAAATGGTCGTAAATCTCTCATAAGTATACGTTGAATTTCGTTGCTGTACTTATTGTTGGCAGCTTGAGATTGTTGCATTTGTTGTGATATAATAGTATTAACTGCACTTAAATTCATTCATGCATTGGATCTTTGGCTATCTTCCTGTGTGTTTGCATTGACATATATGTGCTAGGTAACTCATGTCAAATATTGTTTTTTAAATTATTTTTTGTTGTTTACTCATTGTTTGATACTTCTGCTTGAAATGTTTTGACTGCTAAATATAGTTTTGCATGTTTTGATGATTAGATTTTCCTTCTTATATAATATAAACATAGACAGCCTATATTCTCTGGGAGAATTCTTTTATGATCCAGGGTTGTTGGGTAATTCCTTCTCCTTGTTTTAACAGAGGGAAGCACGATTGGAACGAAATAAAAACCGGTCCTTATTCTCATGAAATCTTAGCAGGGATTTACTCATTGTATCATAGTAAAAAAAGTTAAGAGTTCACCAGGATCAATGGTTCATCTATCGTAGCACTGAGGTTATGAAGTTTTCTGAAGCTGTAACAAGATGATGTTCCAATAAATGTGTACAATGGTATTCTACACTTTGTTCCTTTTTGTCTCAATTCTTAGTTTATGTTCCTTTTCCTTTCTTTTTTTGGTGCTGCAGTTGTTCTACAGGGCCACTAGAACAAGATGCATTTTAGTGTGTCAACTCGTCTGTTACATTTAGCAAGAAAATTTAATTAAAATTATTGAGTACAATGTTATTAGTGGCGGTTGGTAGCAAGCCAACAATGGACTATGGCAGAAACATGGTAGATATGAAAAAACTTACGTCCAATATATGGTATTGCCTGTGACTTTGTAACATCTATACTCTAGAGAATGCTGGAGTGGATTGTCTTGAGTCTTGCACATTGCGAAAACGTGATAAGAACTTCGGGCTGCTTGGAATGGATGTTGCTTTAGAGAACAATGAATCATCTATAGGCATGTAGATTGGCACATCAATTATTTTGATACTGAAAGCTACTAATAAAGTTCTACTCATGAGAAGGTTCATTGTACATCATTAACAAAACAAAAATAATGTTATTCCACTAGAGCAATTTTTCTTCCTACACTTTTTTAAGCTTCCGGAACAACTAATTTGGAATGAAAAATTACATTCCAAAGATTTAATTTATATGCCGGATTAGGTGCAGGAAGCAATTAGGGAGATGGATGATATAATCGCCTTCCCGAGAGAATGGGTTACATGAATCACACAACATTTTGGACTCAATTAAAAACCATGAGGTCCATTTTAATTATTTATTTTGATGTCCTTGATCTTCATCTATCCTCCTTTTCATAGGGATAAAGTCCATACGATTTATTTTTGTCACCAGTGACTCCAATGGCTTTTTGCTTGTTTAAATCATTTTAATTGATTCTTCATTTTGTTTCTTTTATAAATGTCACTTCAATATCTCTTTATGACCATTAATAACTGAAACTTTGTACCATTAGTCACACACACATATTTATTGGATGAGAATTCGAACCTTATGTTCTTAACATTGAAGGACAAAGTATCTAGCGTGCCTAAGGCAAACATCTTAGATATATTGATTTTTTAAATCAAAGACCAATATTGATTTTTTTTTCATTTTTTATCCTTTTACAACTTTGTCCGTATGTCCCCCTCTCCCACCAGGCAACCACACCCTCTTGCGAGGAAGGTGACGATTCCAATCACTATCACTGTTGCCATATCTCCGACAAGATTTTTGACCAACAACCCCACCACCCAAACACGAGAAAGTGATTTTCAGTGACCATTCCATCTATCCTCCCCTTTTCTTTTTCCCCCTCTCCTTATACCACAACCACATATGGTGGCCACGCCGCCGTCACCATGCACCACCACCCACACATAAATTTGAACATAGAAAACGAGGCTAGATTACCGATCTATAAAATATTCAAGAATGCAAAATGAAAACAAGTTTTCAATCAATACTTTGATTTAACTCAAATCTTTAGTCTCAAATCTATACAATAATGTGTACATCGTTTAGATCTAGGAAATCAATATAAAAATACACAAAAAAATGTAGATGCGAAACTCGGGGTTAGTGGCAACGCGGGCAACACTAAGATATATGAAATCCGTTGTCTCTACGATTAGGAAGCCATTGTCAACGATGAGTCATCAATTGCCTCATCATCGCCCAAGGAAAGAAGAGTTCCTTCCACCGCTAGCAACTACGAATGGTGTCGTCAAAGGTCTTATCTGCCTTAAACGACGATGTCATCGCATCGTGAACAAGCCATACAAGGGTATTCTCCGCTGTTTGCTCCCTTTTTGTTAGCCTCTAATCCCTCCCACAATTCCTTTGAAAATGCAAAGATATGGAGGTTGTGAAGCCAGTTGCCAAGCTCCTTCACCATCCTTTGACCACGGTTAAAACGTTAGTTCTGACACCAGTTTAGGCAGAGAGATAAGGATTAGATGAAAGGGGACACTTGAGATTTGAAGAAGATGGGAGAATAAGGAGAGGAAAGAGAAAAATAGAAGGGTACATATAGAAAAGTAGAAAAAGCTTAGGCATCGTGCACAAGGAGTTTGGGTGTGTGGCAACCTAAACTTCGTCGTGAAGAGTTCACTTACCATAACATACACAGAACCACCAAGCATGATCTTGAGCAAACACTACAATTTTTTTAAATTATTTTTTGAAGAGGATAAAGACAATATTTTATTCTAAGTTAGTGATTGCTGCTATCCGCAACCTTGACCTGGTGCCTTGGCACCTTCGCAATCAATGTGAGAATTGCCTAAGTAATATTTGGAATATGGGATTTATTGCTACCCATATATATAGGAAAGGTAATAGTTGTGCTGATAGACTAGCAAATTATGAGATTTCTAATCTTGATTTTGTTTGGTGGAATTCGTTACCTAATTTTATTAGACATGAATTCTGTCATAATAAACTAAGATTGCCAAATTATAGATTCAATTGATTGTGATTCGTCATATTGGATTCCTATATACCCACTTTTGCGGTACTTCATTATGTGCATCCCAATTAAATTAAATGGAATGATAGTTTCTCATACAGAATCTGTACAATAATTTTTTTTCATCGAATCACACATCGTAGTATACTAGACTTTCTAGTTCCTTTAGAGGTTTATTTGCATGGGTTTGGTCTGGTCCCCTTGTTATCTTTTTTTTTTTCACGTTTCATTCTTGAATAAATTTGGGTTTGTGGGTAAAGGATCCATACCTTCTTTGGTGCCAATTGTTTGCACTCTAGGATACTACTTGCTTGTGTGGATACAAAATCTACCGGCAAGTACACCGGGTCGTCAAGTAAATAATTAAAACGGTGTGAACTGAGTATCGAACTCAGGGAACTTGTTCATTTGGTAAAGGTTTGTTCAATAAGCAGGCATTTGCAAACAGAAATCATGATTGTGAATGAAAGTAAAAGTATGTTCTATTCTAATTACAAAGCAATAAACATGAGCAAGTAAGTGTGAAAACAGATATCTAAAGGCGTTGGGTCCTCTTACTGAGCAAATTGATGCAATTAAGGATGTTTCTCTAATTAAAGATGTTTTTGTGTTCTATGTTGAAGGCTCAAGTACTAAACACCGATGTCTCATGAGTTTAGCCTAATTCTAATTAAACTTCGTTCGCAGATGTCTCTTGTTGAACTTAGCTTAATTGAACAGCTTTATGATCAAATCATAATGAAAACTAAATTACCGTACTTCGTGTCCAGACATACGGTAACCTAATCCTGCTCTATCAAGGTCTAAGGAGACAATACATCTTTTAATGCTAAAGCCCCTAACAGTACACACATATGGGTGATCAAGCCATAAGCATGCAATAATAAAGTACTGATAGAAACAATGAACACATAAAATAACCTTAATTAAATAGGGAAAGAGTTTACATCAATTACTCAGCAAGAATCCCCAACTGAGGATTTAGCCTTCCATAACAAGGAAGCTCCTTTTACAATGAAGAAGAGGAATTAAGAGAAATTGCTTGCTTACAAAGGAGTGAGGATGTCTCCTCCACCTTTAGGAATATCACAATCACTCAAAAACTCACAAATCTTTCTAAAAGATCCAAACTTGGCTTCTTTGCTATGTTCTTTGCCTTTGTGTATTTCACTCTTCAAGCTCTTACGGCTATTCAACGCTCTCTCTCTTTTTTCTACTATTCCATGCTTAAAAAGGGCTCACTGACCTCGACGTCGCGCTTAGCGCCATTCTCGCGCTTAGTGTGAGTAAGTGAATTTTCGCTCAGCGCCAAACTCGCGCTAAGCCTGGAAGGTGACAAACGACTCACTGGGCGAGCTGATGACGCGCTGAGCGCGTGCCTGCGTGACAGATTCCCTTCCAGATTACTCCTATCCGCTAAGCGCGTTAATGCCTCACTTTGTGGATGACACTGACTAAGCGCATTGAGCTCGCTTAGCGAGACATCAACTTTAGCACTTCTTCAAAATAACTCCTTTTTGCCTGAAATTGAAGAGAAATTGATATTAATTCCATACACAAGGCTTCAACTGATCACAGATAAAAACAAAGAAAAATTTATTTATAATCCTATTAAAAGAACCATAAATTGGGGAAAATATATACAGTTTTGCTTGTCCTCAAGCAAAGAAAGAACAACTCACTTGTCCTTAAGTGACAAAATCACAGTGGTTATTCACAAGGTGTTTGCTCCAAAGAATTCAATCACAGCTTCTCACAAGACATGCAACTTTTCAAAGATGTGAACATGATTATTAAGGAACACAACTAAAATAAGCTAGTAAGAGCAACAGATATCAAGGAAGGATCATTAACCAAAGCCTCAAAGCTACTGTTTCACTCAAACACAAGTGTTTAGGCTTATTCAACAATCAACAACTAACACAAGTCTCAATCTTTGCAATTCATCTCATGCCATACAGTTATAAACACACAACTGAATCCGAAGGACTTTTCTAGGCTTGTAACGAGGTTGGGCTGCAATCAATTCATGGTTTTTCTAGGATGCAAAAGCTTAGGTTCTAAGAGAGCATTCATCCATAGATCAACCTTTTTCTTTTTATTCCAGCTCTATTACTTGCCTTTCCACACTTAGCTTTTCTTTTCTTAAATAGCAGCACACACTTTTATTTTATACTTACAGTTTTTTTTGAAACACTTGCTGCTTATTAGATGACTGTGTGTGTTGCTCTTTTCTTACCATTACAAACTTTCACCCCATAATTCCCCCAAATTTGGGCAAATTTGCTTTGAACCAAAATTTCCTTTTTATGAATGATGCTCTCCTACAACCTAAGACAAGGTAGAAGGAGATAAACTGTACAGGCTCAAGGTTCAATCAAACAATCATACTTTCAGCTCAAAATGGGTGCAAGGGATAAATCAATCTTGCACAAGGTAAGCTTTTTAGCTAAGTGGCTATCTTCAATCAAAACATGGCCTTCATCATCTTCAATTTCACGCATTCATTCCATACTCAGAGATTCATGCAAAAATCATTACTCAATGTTAGTCGTTCTCTCACAATTAAAGATCACACTCTCACTAGGTTGCGGCTAATGCGTTCCTTCACAATCAACCTGACAAACCGACTAACATTTTCAGTCATGATCCTAATTCTATGTTCTTTCTCTTCTAATGACTGCATGCTCATTCAAGGCATATGATCTACGCATTTCAATTCACTCACATCATACAATTGATCAATTCAAACCAATCACAAACACTGAATTCCAAAATCAAGTATCAACCACTGGATAATATAAATGCACTATTCAATCAAGCTTTGTACAAGATATCAACCAAAATAAAAACTATAAACTAAAATTTAAAAGTTGAAACATAAACATAAATCTAAAGACTGAAACATAAACATAAATCTAAATTATAAAATGTACTAAGGACATGATAATAATAAAACTGTTCAAAAAGTAGGGAAATAAAAATCCTGATCCTGTTAATGATCCTGTGCAGAGTCCATGGCATGCTCATTCAGGTCCAGTGCAGTAGTGCCTGATGGTGAATCCTGAGAAAGGGGCAGATTTGGCACTGGTGCAGATGGCTCAAGCTGAGGAGATGACAAGTCCAACGCTGAAGTGGTAGACTCTGGTGGAGGCTGTGGAGTCACCTGTGGGGGAACTGCTGCAACATCCTCCTGTGGAATGGCTGGACTAGTCTTAACAATGAAAGGCTCCGATGGAATGGGCTTTGAGGCCTCTAGAATGTCATCCTCCTGGTTCGGCTGAGGCTCCTGGGCTACGGAGGCCTCACCCCTTCCCAAAGGAGAAGGCTGGACTCCTAGCCGGGCAACCTTTTGCAGAAACTCCTCCATGCTCATAACTGGTCGCTGCTAGACCACATCCTGCAAGCTCTCATAATCAGGAGCTGACCCTGGTGCAGGCTCTGCAACATAGACATGAAAGGCTCTGAGCTATGAGCGGAGGGACCTGGAAGAATTGGGGCTGCTGGCGCTGAAGGGAGAGCAGAAGTAGAGAGAGCAGAAGTAGGGGGAGCAGGGACAACTGAAGGAGATGGGGCCTCAGATCTTCTAGGCCTGGATTTTCGGGTCCTTGGAAAAGTGACCGAAGGGTCATCCAGGTTCCAGCAATTCTTCTTAATATAGGCCAAATTAATGGCTGGCCAAATTTATTTACAATCCTAGAAAAAGAACTATAAATTGGGGGAAATATATACATTTTGTAAAAGTTTTCTATACAAAAGTTAGTCGTATAAGATGACTAACACCAACCTAGTTGGGATCCTTGAAGTTAAAATGATATCTAGCTTACCTAGTTTTAGTTAAAAGAAAAAATAAAGATAATATTTTTTCTCACATAAGGCAAACCATTAGTTACATTCTTTATAGAAAATGGTTTGATTCTAAATTTATAACCTTGTAAGTTAATTTGTGCTTATATAATAGTTTAAGGATGAGACGTTCATAAAATTTGTGTAATCTCCAATGAAAATATTGATAGAATAACATAACACATATTAGAGACACTGAGTTCAAACCATTAGGGTTATCCTAATGGTTGGAGGTTAGGATAAATGTATAACACCCTAATTGTGCTACTAAGTTTTTCTACTAAATTTTAACTCAAAGGAAAAATCTTATTTAATTTATTTATGAAAATATGAGTTAATTTTTCGCAATATAACTATATATCAAAGACATACATTTACATACGAATAAGTTCAACAAGTCATATATTGGATAAAAACACTAGATGAGACAACATCTACCTCATGTTTATCTGGATATAGATACAAGCTAAGATCATAGAAATATCTCAAAAGAAAAGTTAGGTGAAATGTGTGAAACCATCAATAGTGTACCTACTACCTATTGTAATACATCCAAAATGGGGAAGGGGATATACATCACACACTCCCTATGCTAGTCATACACTAATCCCAAAAATACACATTGTGAGACTTCTAAAGGAAACTCCCTCTACCATCGAACTCTAGAGACAAAAGAGACATGGTATTATCCAAATCAATGCTGTAAAAATGTCTTCCTTAGTAGGTTCCCTTGTACTATCATCTGTCGACACGCCAAGTGATGCCAGACCAAAGACTAGAAAAGGAAGTTTATATTTAGATTTGAAGTCTTTCATGTGAAGATGATGCATCCTCTCTAGATACATATGTGATGAGTATGCCTCCCGTATGTTGACCACTTCTTGAGTGACATCTTAATAAGTTTGATCATTGAAGAACGTGCAAATAGAGTATAATTGAAGACTAACCAAGTACGGTTCTTGAATCTCATCCATATGCTCCCATGAACGCGTCATTCAAGATCATCACAGGCACAAAATCACATGTGCAACAATGCAAGGATAAAATACAGAAAATAAGACATATATACACATATATTGTGGGAATGTAGCTAATCATATGACATTTAACATAGTAGATAAATAATACAATAAAGGATATATCAATCATTCATGCACATTTATCATAAATCAAATATAAGAGATCAATCCAACATATACATCACGTCATATATGAAATGTCATGCGATGCTAGACAACTCATGTGACACAACAATGACTTTTGCAAAGCGACATGAGGACCTTTCCTACTCACAATGCAATGAGTACTCCATTGAGATTCACACAATCAAGTGATGAAGCCAGATAATCCCTTAATCATAATAAAATCAACAACAACCTAATTAGGCAATAACACTAGCACGTTCAAAAAACTATTTGGGGGATCCCGTGCAAAACCAATTTTAAGAGCAATATAGTGGTCCTATCAGGAAAAAAGAATGTAGGTAGTGGCTTACTGTGGCACAAGATCTGCAGTAATCCTGGCCTAAAATGCAGAGCTGCCCGTCCATCCATCCTCGAGGAAGTCTATTCTCCACCAACATGTCCCACACTAGGTATAGGGTCCCACAAAGCAACCCCAAACTTACATGTGTACTCACCGATACAAATGAAACTCTTAGAGCACAACTCATACTGCAACAAGACAACCAAAGTTGCCGACTCATGTAGTATGCAACAACACATCACGATCAACAACGTCAAAAGTCACAATACAAATAACTCTTATTAAGTCAACAAGGTACAACACTTATTCTCGTTCCATCAACAACTACAACTGGATCCTATCCAGAGTGATCCCAAATTGAGGAAAGCAGAGGTTCTCCTAGAGCAACCCCTTAACACAAAGTTTTCATTGAGCAACTTTGTCAGCAACAAATCGAGCCACTACTTAATTAATAAATAATTCACCTTAATTATATTATATTAGTTAGTATTTTCAAAATGATTGAAATATAATTTGAAATAAAGTAAATTTCCAAAAAGTCAAAGAAAGTCAACTTCTACTTAAGCAAGAAAAGATCTCAACTTATGTTCATAAATATAATATCTTAATAATTATAAAAACATAGAATATTTTCAAAAATTCATTTGTCTCTTTCTATAAGATCCTTTTCTAAATTCTAGATGCATTAATTATTTTTTCCCCTACATACTCTTACTTAATTATTCTCTTTCCAAACATTAACGAGAAACAATTAAGTGGACGGAGAGTTAAGAAAAAGGTAATTTTGGAATGATAGTACAATTAATTGATAGATTTAATATGATTAACTAAATTAACTACTTTTCTTAAGGGACGTGAATTAGTTGAAAGTCTCTTATAATCAAGGATGGAGAGAGTATTAATCTTTGAAAATCAGATTTAAACTCACTAATTTGATTTAGAAAATCGCCAAAGTCCATTTTCAAAAGTTATAGAAATAATTCAATTAATTTCTTTAAGGTAGCTTGAAAAACTTAGGGTTTTGCTGTTCTGTTTTTGAGGTCCGAAAAAGATAATTATTTGAGTGACCAAAATATTTTAGTTTCATACATGCCATATATCATTTTAAATCTTATTGTGTCTATTTTTCAAAACAATAACTCATTTATCAATTAGAAATCTAAAAAAAATAAATAAAATAAAGAAGACAAAGAGGTCAGATTGTCCCTACTTGAGGACCAACCCACTCATCTCTTAGTTTTAGCCCACAAAAGTACTTATTCTTGAGAAACTCTTTTTACCACATTTTAGAGGATTCTTTCCTATTTCTAAAAAGTTCATCATTGTAAAAATCCAAAGTGTAGATCCTTTGTTATGGTTCAAGTATTAAACAAGTTCAAAAGCACTTTTCTATTAGAATCTGGTACATATTACATAAGTTTCAAATCTAGAAAATCATAGAAAATCGGGTTCCAAATGGAATTTAACATGTGATATGTACTTCTAAATCTTGAGAAGTATTTTTTTTAATGGTTTAAACTCAAAGATCAGAAGGTTCATGGCTAGTTATAGATTTACAAAAAGGTTTGTACTTGTTGGAAGAAGGAGTGGACAACATTGAAAAAAGTGACTGGATGACACTGTTTGTATCGTCTGTCTAGCCTTTTGTGTTGGAATCTATCTTTTGTCCAGTGGTGTGTACAGTCTAGTCTACCTATTCATTGTCTAATATTTTTAGCTAGTCTATTTAGATGGTTCATTAACAGTGTTATGTGTTGTAATTGTTTTATCCAATTGTAACTATTTTTTGGTTATTCTGTTATCTGCATGCTCCTATAAGATGAGTTAGTTAGAAGGTGATAAACCACTTTCTGAGTGTATTTTGTGTGAGTTTTTGTGCCATTTTGCATGCATTTTCTTGGCAGAACTCACGATTGGACCCGAGTTTTGTATTGCAGAAGTGTAGTCACTCAATTGAGTAAAAGAGTTGGAAATTGGACAATTTTATGAAGATTTGAAGACTCTGCACTTTATCACGGTTGTGGTACATTTACCATGAATATGTTAATAATCCTCCAAAATAGCGTTAGGATCCGATAATGGTCGTGGTAATATCATCACAACCATGATCAATTCATGAGGGTTGTGCTCAATCAACAGGACCATAGCCAATCAATAATGGCCTAAAGCTTCAATGTCAGTTCCAACCATGACCTTGGTGCATTCACCATAACCATAGTGTGCCTTTTTGTGCATATGTCTTTAATAAGCTATATATAGGTCTCTAGGCTTTGTTAAATTTATTCTTCACTTTTATTCTTATCTTTTTACGAATTTGAGAGAACCTTGAGGGCTTTTGAGAGTTGAAGAGCGTGGGCAACACCGCTAGGACAAAATGTGATCATTTTTCTTACCTATTGGTATGTCTATGTTTATTTTATATATGATTGCTAGTGTTGCTCTAATCATGAGGTGCTAGTCCACATAGTCCAAGGGTTATGATGTAACTGTCCAATTGTACCATTCTCCATGTTCTTAATGGACTTCCTCATTACTTTATGTTAATTAATGTTGTTCCTTATCTCTATTGTTTATTTGGAATTGGCCATTCTAATACTTAATCAATTGCATAGTAGTAATCATCTACATGTAATTGGTAGATCTAAGTAGAGAATATTTTACACCAAATTGCATGACCAAACTATTTGGGTAATTTCTGATAGTTTAGTTAGTCTTTAATTAATCATCCCTAGAATTGATTTTGTCCTTTGACTTAAATTGATAAATGCATGATCATTGGGTATTGATTTAAGCCAAAGAGCATCTTCTAAACTTGATCATAGGCTTTAGTTGATTTTGGGAATCAGTAAGTAATCGGGGAAGAAATTTCATTAGGATTGGGATTAGGGGGAAATTGGTACTAGTGAGTCATAAACCTTGCTCATTCTTATCATCACTAAAAACCCATTTTTACATTGTTTATTTGTTTTCTTTTAAAAACTAAAAGCACAAAAAATATTCAAATAATATTTTAAATCACATATACTATTAATTTAATAAACTTGATTAATTGAGAATACAACTGGTTCTTTGGGTTTGATATCTAGACTTTCGAGTTCATTGTTACTATTGCATAGGGTACACTTACCCTTGTGCAAGCCTAACATATTTTATGCATAAGTAGGGTTCAAGTAAGTGAGTTAGAGAGAGAACTTCTGAACCCAATTTCATTGTAACTGTTATTTGTATTATTTACAATACAATTTCCATTGTTGTGTTATCTCTTTTCTCCTTCTATCATCTATTTTCCCTATTTGTTTGCATATTTCTGAGTCTTAAACCCAACAATTGGTATTAGAGCTCCGGTTCAGATTAGTTCCACATTTGTTTCGTGGTAGGTCTAGGTCATCAAAGATCAACCATTTTGTTTTTGTTTGTGTTGCATTTTCTAGATTTCATCAAAATGATGCTCGTATACAATCAAGATTGAGAAATTCACAGGGAAGAATAGCTTCAACCTTTGGCGCATCAAGATGTGTACCTTATTGATGGAACAAGGAATTTGGGCATCTCTTTTTGGTAAACCGTCGAAGGTTGATGAGTCAATCCTTGAGTTGAAAGATAAAAAAAGCTCTTGTTGATTCTCTTGTTTCTATCTGATGAAGTTCTTTATGATGTTTCTAATGAGAAAACCGCTTTTGCATTATGGCTCAAGCTGGAGAAACTCTTCATGACGAAATCAATCTTCAACAAGTTGCTTCTGAAATGACATTTGTTTGGCTTCTAATGAGAGAAGGTATGCCACTGAAAGAATATCTTGATGAGTTAAACTTTTTTCTTATGGAGATATATGACATTGATGTAAAGATAGAAGATGAAAATCTAGCAATGATTCTGTTGGACAAGTGGCCTCAGTATTGTTGGGTCAAGTGGCCTCGGAATAATTAAGAAGGGGGGGGGGGTGAATTAATTATTAATATGTCTTGACTAATTAAAATTTATCCTTCTTAATATTACTAGATTCAATTAGGCTTTACTACTAAGTTATAAGAAGGTAAAGAACAGAAACAATAACTTAGACAAAAGTAAAGCGGAAATAAAAAGTGCACAGCGGAAAAGTAAAGAGTGTAGGGAAGAAGAAAGCAAACACAAGATTTATACTGGTTCGGCCATAACCCGTGCCTACGTCCAGTCCCCAAGCAACCCATGGTTCTTGAGATTTCCAATAACCTTGTAAAATCCTTTACAAGCAAAGATCCACGAGAGATGTACCCTCCCTTGTTCTCTCTGAACAACCAAGTAGATGTACCCTCTACTTGAAGCGAACCACAAAGGATGTACCCTCCCTTGTGTTCACTGTTACAACCAAGAAGCTACACGCTTCTTACATAGAATTCTCAGACGGTTAGTTCTTTGAATTCAGTGTTTGGGCAAAGAATTCTTAGACGGTTAGTTCTTTGAATTCTTTGTTTGGGGAATCAAAAGAATTCTCAGATGGTTAGTTCTTTAAATTCATTTGGCAAGAGGGAGAAGGAAAGAATCAAAATAATTCTCAGATGGTTAGTTCTTTGAATTCTTTTGGCAGGAGGGAGAAGGAATGAAGAAGAAGAGTAAAAAATAGAAGGATAGAATAAGCACAAGTTTTTGCCCAATGAACTTTTCTTGACAAAGCAAGTATTGAACAAAAACTCTTAGAAAGATGTTAAGAATAATTGAATGAAATCAGTTACTTGAAATTCGTGCCATCGTCTCATATTTATAGCCATTTGATGGCTCTTGAAGAAACAAGTTAAAAGTTGTGACTCTTGGAAATTTCTTCAAAACTAGTCACTTTAAAAGTTGTGACTCTCTTGAAAACTATTCACTTTAAAAGTTGTGACTCTTTTTGAAAAGTAGTCACTTTAAAAGTTGTGACTCTTTAAAAAATCTTCAGAGACTAGTCACTTTAAGAATTGTGACTTTTGGTAATTTAATTTTCAAAATAAGTCACTGGTAATCGATTACCATCATAGTGTAGTCGATTACACATCAACAGATGTGATTCTTCATGTTTAAATTTGGAAACCAACGTTTAGAAACACTGGTAATCGATTACATATATTGTGTAATCGATTACATAAGTTTGAAAATGTTTTATCACAAGTTGTGACTCTTGAAATTTGAAATCCAACGTTTAAAAACATTGGTAATCGATTACATGCTCATGGTAATCGATTACTGCTTTGTAAATCAGTTTGAAAGAAAGTTGGCTACTGGTAATCGATTACTGGCTTCTGGTAATCGATTACCAGAGAGTAAAACTCTTGGTAAAATATTTTTCTTTGAAAAATTCTTTTGGAAAAATTGTACTATTCAATCTTTTCTTTTGAAAAAATCTTTTTATACTTATCTTGATGTTTTTCTTGAAATTCTTGCATATCTTGAGTCTTCTCTTGATTCTTGATTGAACGACTCTGATTCTTGAAACTTGCTTGAGTCTTGATTCTTGACTTGAGTCTTTGGCATCATCAAAATAAACTTGGAAAGCATTGCTTCCACAAGTATCATAAGAAGGGGGGTTGAATTAAGATACAAAACTTTCCCCAATTAAAATTTTGACTCTCTTTTGGATTAACAATGCACCCTTAATATGAATTACTCAAAGAACAATTCAAAACAAACTTCTTTAAAGCAAAAGATAAACTGCAATAAATAAAATAAGTTTAAGCGAAGAGAGAAATGCAAACTCGATTTATACTGGTTCAGCCACTTCCCATGCCTACGTCCAGTCCTCAAGCAACCCACTTGAGATTTTCCACTATCTTTGTAAAAATCCTTTTTACAACTTCTGAACACCCAAGGAATCCCTTTCCCTTGTGTTTAGGAAACTCACAATTCAAGAGACAACCAGTCTCTTGATTACAAATGACTTTCTGAGAAGAACATAAAGATTTTTCTCCTTTAGAGTGGATAATACAATTTGAAGTTCCTGGATGAACTCTCAATAGATTTGCAAGTGTTTGCCTAAGAGTTGTTGAGAGAGCATTTGACAATGAAGTTCTCTTAGGATATCTCTCTCTTGCTTTTTGAAATCAGACACACATATATATAGGCCCTTCGTGCCTTTTCAAAATGGTTTGAAGAGATGTGTCTTTTCAAAAAGCTTTTTCTGAAATTTTTCACTGGTAATCGATTACAAACATCTGGTAATCGATTACACAATTATATTTTTGAAGGGTCATGACTTTTTGAATTTTAATTTCAAGAGTTCCATTGCTGATAATCGATTACAAACATCTGGTAATCGATTACAGGTTCAAAATTCAAATTCAAAACCCTTTTTAACAACTATTTTTCAAAATTGTCTTCTGGTAATCGATTACACTGCCTTGGATGTCTTGGAAATACTTTGTTTTGAAGCAAGGCTTGATCTTGAGTTAATCTAGAAGCAAGACTTTGTTTGTTGAAACAACCTTGTATTAATCTTAAAGCAATGCTTATCCTTTGAAGCAACCTTGTTTGATTTTTCTTTGGCATCATCAAAATCATGCATTCATACATTCACAGATTTTGTTAGCCTGCCTCCGTCCTTCCTATGAGAATTTTGTGAGTTCTCTCAATGTTTTGAAGGACTCCAATACAATTGAAGAAGTCAATTCCAATCGGTATTCTAGAGAGTTTCAACTGAAAACATTTGGGAATGGTGATGAAGCCACTACGTCCAGATTATTGGTGATTGATTCATCTAGAGGGCAGAAGAATTAGAAAGGCAAAGGTAGCATGAAGAACAAGGTTGACCCAAAGGACATCTATAATTACTGCAAAGAATCTGATCATTGGATGAAAGATTGTCCAAAGAAAGCAAAGAAAGATTCTATTGCTACCATTGGTCAGAATGATTCCTCATCAGAAAATGATTTGGTTCTGGTTGCTGGTGAACAACCACAACAACATTATGAACAATGGGTATTGGACTTAGGTTATTCTTATCATATTTGTCCACACAAAATCTAGTTTGTAACATATAAGGAGAAGTTTGATAGTAATGTTTTGATGGGTAACAATGCTCCTTGCAAGTCATTTGGTATAGTGATCGAGGCCGTACCCGAATCAAATAAATATTAAAATGTAGTAACTAGGAAGTGATCCTAGGTCATTTCCCAACGAGCAATGATACACCAAATGTTCATAACAGATAGTAGGAAATAGTAACAAATTGGGGGGGGGGGGGGGTTGTTTGCTTTTGTAAATTAAACAGCGAGTAAAATTGAATTAGAAATTATCAGAATTAAAATACATTGCTTCCCCTTGATTCACAAGCAAGTCTCTTATCTTAGGTTGCGAGAATTTATCCTTTATCAGTTCAACCACTTAATCCAACCCTAAATTAAATTACTAAGCGAAATTTAACATAAAGCATTCATTATGTGATTAAGCATCACACACACCAATTACTCATAAACGATCAAATTAGATTAAAGCCCAATTTTGGATTCAAGCCCAATGCTTCATTAATTCCTGAAATTAGATTAAAAACATCAAATTAGCTGAATGGGCCCAAATAATAAAACTGCCTAATAAATTTGACAATTAAGACTAATCAGTATTTAAAATGGTGCAAAAAGGGTTAAAAAATAGGAGAAAATAATGGCACATCATATAGGTTCTATACAAATCAAGATTCATGATGGGATTGTTAGAACCTTAATCGAGGTTGATCATGTTCCAGAGCTCAAGAAAAATATAGTCTCTGTGGGTGCCATGGATTCAAAAGGTTTTTCTTGCTGGGTTGAAGGTGGAGTTATGCAAATTAGAGGGAAAAGGGAAGTCTGTGTCATTGCATGTGACAAAGCAAAGAAATCTGTAAATTCTGCAAGGGTCCACTGCGACATGCTGTGTCTCAACTATTTCACAAGCTGGGAGCTATGTGTCCAATGATAATTCTTTGTGGCATCTGTGCCTGGGCCACATGAGTGAAAATGGATTGTAAATTCTAAGGAAGTGAAGCTTACTTGGAAATCATTAGGTGGAACCTCTTAAGTTTTGTGAGCACTATGTCTATAGGATGAGCCATCAGATGAAACTCCCAAAATCTAGATAAGATAAGATAAGATAAGATCTAGATGAAATAATATCTAGATGATATCAAATCTAAATAATATATAGATAAGATAAAGTCTAAAGTCTAGATAAGATAAAATCTTGTAGAATAAAATAGTTTTCCCTCTTCAAGTCCAAGCCCAATTTTGGATTCAAGCCCAATGCTTCATTAATTCCTGAAATTAGATTAAAAACATCAAATTAGCTGAATGGGCCCAAATAATAAAACTGCCTAATAAATTTGACAATTAAGACTAATCAGTATTTAAAATGGTGCAAAAAGGGTTAAGAAATAGGAGAAAATAATGGCACATCAAAACCCCCCATACTTAGCCTTTTGCACTCCTGGGCAAAATGAAATAAAGAACTGTCATACCCTAATTTCGTCTGGGGACTATCATTTGATGGCATGCAACCTTTGATTGACCGCTTCGAGGTACTTGGCACCCTTTGTTGCACAATACGTGAAGTTCCAAGACATGCCGGGAATCAAAAGGAAGCATTGTTACGCAATTCGTGAAATTCCGTAACATGCCGGGAATCAAAATGAAGTGTTGTTGCGCAATCCGTGAGTTTCCGTAACATTCCGAAAGCTAAAAAAGGAGTAATTACATGACCCGTAAGGTTCCGTAACCTTACGGAAAGAAAATAAGTATCGTTACGAAATTCGTAAAGTTTCGTAACGTTACGGAAAAAGAATCACAAAAAAAACCAAAGGGGGGTGTATTTAGTAAAAAAAAAGGGGTGCAAATAGCAACCAGGCCACTTGGGCCTTCCAGCTTCTTCCTCCAGAAGATGGTTGCTTCTGGAGGAAGCAACCTAGCTCGCCTGGGCAAGCTAGGTGGCAAGCTCCTCCCCTATTTTGCTATAAATAGTGGGAGGAGTGAAGAAGGAAAGGGTTCAGCCTTCTTGACACTTCATATTCACTTAAAATTACTGAGGAAAATTGTTTACGTGAAGAAAATCCAAGCCGAGGCACTTCCGAACGTTTCCGTGGGTGATTTCGCGAAGATTTTCAGCCGTTCTTCGTCATTCATCGTTTGTTCTTCATTGTTCTTCGATCTTCAACCGGTAAGTACCCGAAATCGAACTTTTCAATTCATTCTATGTACCCGTGGTGGTCCCCATTTGTTTCGTGTACTTTTATTCTCGTTTCATTTACTTTCCGTACCCCCTTTTGACGTGCTTCAGTCATTTACTTAAGTCATTTTCCCGCCTAATCAAAAAATAAAATAAATTTCCACCGATCATTTAATTTGTAATATCCGTTAATTTCTGTTAAAATGAAATCTGATCGTTCGGTCATGCCGTAACCACGTTGGAAACCAAAAAGAGGTAAAATAATAATATAATAATCAAAAAATATCTTTTAGTAAAATAAAGCAAAAAATCAATCGGACGTTTCTCTTTGGAATTTCTTTTTCTTAATTGAATTGACTAATAACTAAAGTGGAACTAAGGCTAAAATCAAACTCGCAAAGTCAAGCTTGTCCGCAAAAAATCACTAAAAAGGATTTTAAGGTTCGAGACCTCAATTTTTTCTCACCAAGTAAAAATGGATCATTTTAAGGTCCAACGCCTTAAAATGAACACCTTCCAAGTAAAAAAAATAGCTTGATTCACCCTTAAAAAGAACTACGTAGGTCTGATTTCCTCTTCGATGGAGGGTACGTAGAAGCAAGAGCCCTGCTTTTGTCGACCTCAAAAATAAAAAAGAAATAAAAAGTTTAGGTACACAATTTCATACAATTCAATAATTAAGGCTGTTGTCCTTTGAGACAAACGTGAGAGGTGCTAATACCTTCCTCAAACGTAAATACAACTCCCGAATCTGGAATATTCTTCATGACCGGTTTCCTTCGGTTTTTCCGACGTTTTCCACAAATAAACGTTGGTGGCGACTCTGCGCATTTTCCTCCTTTGGAAGACGCACCCGTGAGCATCGCCTCACTCGCCCGCAAAAGGGTAGGTTGCGACAGTTGGCGACTCCACTGGGGACTGTTTTTGTGAGTTAGGCCTATTTTAGGAAAGTGTGGAATTGTGAAACTTTGTGTGTGCATTTTTTTTTAACTGTGTAAATATAATAAATGTTGTCTTTTCCACATTTTTACACTGCATTCTAAGCACACACGGTGAGTTGAAAAAAAGGGGCCCTATACTCGGGCTCGTGGGAACATAAAGAGTGGAGCTGAATCTATGGTCATGCAGGTCTCCGACTTGCTTGATAATAGTGAAACCTCGTCTAGAGCTTTCTCTCTTTATAATGTGTTGTCGTTGGTATTCCATACCGCCGCAATATTATTATCTTGAGTGATGATACCTCTAGAAAACAACCATGTGAGATATGAATCGTTGGGAGTAGTTATTAGAGACCCCTAGATATTATCCTATAGGTCCCCAAATAGGGGCATGGAGCCAACACGCTCCATGCCATTTGTTCTCATGCATTCTTCTGCAAAAAGCACATAAATTATAGTTTCGCTGTATAGCTAGTGTTATTTTGTCTCTCTAGAGTAAGGCGTCACTTTTTAATACATACGTTGGGGCGCCACAATGCCTAGAACGTAGTATTAAAAAGATGGATCTTTTTCGGTCTCGTATATGTAAATTACCCCCTGTTTTTCTTTTCGTTTCATGCATGCGCATTGCATCATTCATATCGGAGCCTTGATCCACCCCTTTTTTAGGTAAATGATGGGGACAAATCAAAACAGAAAAAGATTCTATCAAGTCAAGATTAAGGGCCTAGATGTCACCAGCCTTAAGGAGTTGGGATGGTTGATGGGACCCCTCCAAAGGCAAGCCTTCTGCAAAGTGTACGGAAAGATTTTAGATTTGACCACAACGGAGGTATTTATGGAAGCCATTGTATCCCTCGCCCAATACTATGACCAACCATTGAGATGCTTCACGTTTGGGGACTTCCAAATAGTACCGATTGTTGAAGAATTTGAGGAGATTTTAGGATGCCCTCTTAGGGGAAGAAAACCGTATCTTTTCTCCGTGTTTCTTCCCTCCCTGAGCAAGATTGTAGCTGTGGTCGGAGATTCGGCAAGAGAGTTGGATCGTATGAAGCAAACTCGAAACGACATAGTGGGCCTACCACATAAATACTTGGAAGGCAAGGCAAGGGATATGGCGAGTCAAGAAGAGTGGGTCCCGTTTGCGGATATACTAGTTTTGATGATCTTTGGGGTTGTCCTCTTTCCAAACGTGGACGGTTTGGTGGACCTAGCCGCAATTGATGCTTTCCTTGCATATCACCATAGCAAGGAGAGCCCGGTGGTAGCCATCTTGGCAGACTTATTTGATACATTTGACCGAAGGTGCGAGAAGAACAACACACGGATTGTCTGCTGTTTACCCGCTCTTTGTGTGTGGTTGGTTTCGCACCTATTCCAACAAGACATAAGACACCTGTGTCCGCTTCAAAGTTATCGCTCGTGCGTCGAAAAGAGAAGAGTCGATTGGGACCAATACTTGGGTGGGATAGGAGGCAGCACAATCAACTGGTTTCCTCGATGGAAGAAAGGAAATGAGGGAGTTCTTTTCTCATGTGGGGACTACCCAAACATTCTGTTGATAGGGACGAGGGGTTGTATTAACTATAATCCCGCACTTGCCATAAGACAGTTAGGGTACCCCATGAGGGGAGCACCAACGGAAGAGAGCCTCTCGCCTTTCCTTGTGAGAGATTTCGGCGCGCAAAGTCTCAAGGTTGTACAAAGAGTCCACAAGGCATGGAAAAGCCCGTTAAGGAAAGATAAAGAACTTAGGGGCATCCGTAATAGCATCATCGGTGGTTATCATGAATGGCTAAGAGTTCATACACGAGGGTTAGATTGGCTCTCCAAGTTGAAAATTATCAACGAGGAGAACTTCGAAGCTCCGGAAGAGGATGAAGAAGTCCAAGCTCTAAAATCAGAGCTAGGAAAGGCAAGACTCGCCAAAGAAAAATTCAAGTCAGCCGCTACAAACATCCGGAAAGAGTGTGCCAAGTTACGAGAGGAAAATGCGGCTACTGCAAGAGTCCTTGAACAAGAAACCAAGAGGGCCCGCAAGGAAGAGCATGGCCGAGATAAATTCCGAGGAGCTTTGTGGGGTAGCAACAATGAGCTCAAGCTCCGAAGAGAGGAAAGAGACCAGTCACGAGTACATGGCATGATCTTAAAGGAGGAGTTAGTTGCTTGCTCAAGATCCAAGAGGAGTTTGGCCCAACACTTAGAAGCCACGAAGCAAAGCATGCTAGCTATAATAGGGCAGTACAAAGAAGAGTTAAACCAGTCTTTGACCCATGAACAAAAACTAGTAGAGGATTTCGCACAAGCGTACGCCGAAAAGGAAGCAAGAGGGAGAGTGATTGATGCATTGCATCAAGAAGCGACCATGTGGATGGATAGGTTCGCCTTGACCTTAAATGGAAGTCAAGACCTCCTGCGACTACTAGCCAAAGCAAAGGCCATCGCCGAAGTGTGTTCAGCCCCAGAGGAAATTCACGGGCTAATCAATTACTGTCAACACATGATAGATTTGATGGCCTATATAATTAGAAACCGTTAGGTTCTGTTGTAACACTTTTGTATGATCTTGGCTAGATAAAAGCTTTGTTCCTTTTTATAAAAAGAGAAGTTCTGAAACTCATCACGTTATCTAAAAAAGGCCTTGAGGTGGATCCAAGTGCTTTGATCATTCATTAGCATATTCATGTTTTGGTGGCATACTCACCACTGTTTGTTTCTTTAGGGAACTCACCATAACTAAAAAAGCGCAAAGGCACCCCTATAACACTCGATCCAGAAAGATGGATAACGAAGAGGGAGTGCAAGAATAGATGAAGGCCGACCTATCGGCCTTAAAAGATCAAATGTCTTCTATCACGAAGGCCATGCTAAAGCTTCAAAAAACTATAGAAGATAATGCTACGGCGACCGCTTCCAATACAGCTAGGGAAGCGGAACCGGTGCTACAGCCTGCAATAAACTTGGGTCGAGACAGAAACACGATGGGTTTCAATCGGAGGTATAGTCCTCAAGCCTACCCTTATGATTTGCCTCCAGACTTCACTCCCCGTACCGCTCCAAACGATTTGAGCCAAGCCCCTACCTTCGAGGGGCAGCTCCCTTCTCATGCCGACTATCCTCTGCAAGAAGATGATGAAGGAGATGCTCATTTAGGCCCTCTACTTCTCCTCAAGGATTCGGCCCCCCATGAGTTGCCCCAACCAAACATAGTCCGCCACGTCCTGTCTCCATCCTCACCCGTTAAGGAACTTGTTCCCTTTGCAATAGACAAGGGAAAGATTGATTTACTTGAAGAGAGGCTAAGAGTGGTAGAAGGCCTCAGCAACTACCCGTTCTCGGATTTAGCGGATCTGTGTCTGGTACCTGACATCATCATTCCTCCCAAGTTTAAAGTACCAGATTTTGATAAATACAAAGAGGCGACGTGTCCAAATGGTCATCTTCAGATGTATTGCCGAAGGATGGGGGCATATTCTACGGACAAAAAGCTGTTAATGCACTTCTTTCAAGATAGCTTAGCCGGAGCAGAGGTGGCATGGTACACCAATCTGGAAGCTTCTCAGATCCGGTCATGGAAAGACTTGGCAACTGCCTTCATTAGGCAGTACCAATACAACACGGACATGGCTCCTAATCGGAACCAACTTCAGAGCATGACCAAGTGGGAGCATGAGTCCGTTAAAGAATATGCTCAAAGATGGAGAGACCTAGCAGCCCAAGTCGTCCCACCTATGACTGAAAGGGAAATGATCACGATTATGGTAGATACGTTGCCTACGTTCTACTACGAGAAGCTGATAGTGTATATGTTGACTAACTTTGCAGACCTTGTCTTTGCCGGAGAAAGAATCGAGTCCAGACTGAGAAAAGGCAAGTTTGAATATGCCTCCAACGTTGCCCCCAACAACAATAGAAGAGCCCCAGTGGTGGGCACACGGAAAAAGGAAGGAGATACCCACGCGGTCACCACCGCCCCGACATGGATGAAAGCACCCCAAAATACCCAAAACTCATACCAACACAACCACCCAAACTTTTCGATCCGAGCCGGAAGTTCCCTCCTAACTCAAGTGGAAGGGCCTCCCGCAACAGAAAAAACGCCTGCCCAACACACAACTCCAGCCACTCCCCAGCCAGCCAATAATACAACTCCTGGCATGAGCTATAACAATGCACGACGCCCCCCGAAAGACGAGTTCTCTCCTATTCCCATGACATATTCCGAGTTGTAGCCCTCATTATTGGAAAATCATTTGGCGGTGGCCATACCCGGGAAGGTCTTCCAGCCACCATACCCCAAGTGGTACAACTCAAATGCCACATGCGCGTACCATAGTGGAGCCCCCGGACACAACATTGACTCTTGCCTGCCATTCAAGTATAAGGTGCAACACCTAATAAATGCCGGCTGGCTGTCATTCCAAGAGGAGGGCCCCAACGTTAAAACCAATCCATTAGCCAGTCATGGAGGGGCTAGCATAAACGCCATCAAAAAGGATGGGCCATCAGGGTCAAAGAGATTAGAAGATGTGGCTACGGTCTAGACGATTCATCTACCAGTCGCTGCAAGCGGCATGCATGGTCTCTCGTGGCGGAGGCGAAAGTGACGAATGTTTGTTTCATCTCGGGGAATCACACGACATGGAAACATGCCCCGCGGTGGATGAGTTACTTCAACGGCTCATGGACTGGGGGCAGCTCGAAGTGTCCAAGGGAGATAGGGAAGAACCATAGATTTACATGTAGTCGGAAGAAAAGAAGGTTCCCCCAACCCCCAAAGCCCTAGTAATATGTTTCACTAGGAATGTGACCGGCTCCAGGCCCATGTACCCCCCGACAGCGCCCAAGCCAACGCCGTTTTCCTATCGAAGCAATAAGGCCGTTCCATGGAAGTATACCCCTCCCGCTTTTGGAGAAAGGGCTGCCACTGAGGTTGACTCCTTGTCGGCCAAGGTGACCAACGTTACCGGCCTTAGTGGCGTAACCCGTAGTGGTCGGGTGTTCGCTCCCCCTCACTCGGCGGAATTGCCCTCCAAGGGGAAAACACCCATGATCCAAGAGCCCGCAGACGTGGCCACCCCCTCAAAAGAAGTGGATCCCCCAGTGGTAAAAGGGGTTGAAAAGAAAGAAGGTCTTCAAGGAAAGGCGGTGACCTTGGAAGAGGCTCATGAGTTTCTTCGTCTCATCCAGCAAAGCGAGTTTAAAGTAGTTGAGCAACTGAATAAAACCCCAGCAAGGATCTCTTTGCTCGAACTGCTCATAAACTCCGAGCCTCATCGTGCACTATTGGTAAAGGTCCTCAACGAAGCCCACGTAGCACACGACATCTCAGTTGAGGGTTTTGAAGGAATTGTTAATCATATAACTACCAATAACTATATCGCGTTCGCGGAAGAAGAGATTCCCGTTGAGGGGAGAGGGTACAACAAAGCTCTACATGTGTCTGTCAGATGCATGGACCATGTCGTCGCTAAGGTGGTCATCGACAATGGTTCAAGTTTAAATGTGATGCCAAAGACCACCTTGGAGAAACTTCCTTTTAATGCGTCACGTCTAAAGCCAAGTAATGGTAGTACGAGCCTTTGACAGTAGTCGGTGGGAGGTGATGGGGGAAATCGACATCCCCATTCAGATAGGCCCCCACACTTGCAATGTGGTTTTTCAAGTGATGGACATAAATCCCGCCTACAGCTACCTTTTGGGGAGACCCTGGATTCACGCGCTAGGAGTGGTCCCTTTGACGCTTCACCAGAAATTGAAATTCACGGTTGGTGGACTCTTGGTGATAGTGTCAGGCGAAGAAGATATGTTGGTGAGCTGCCCCTCCTCCACACCATATGTAGAAGCAGCGGAAGAATCATTGGAAACAACTTTCCAATCCTTCGAGGTGGTGAGTTGTGCCTTTGTGGAAACAAGTCCGTTGCTACCTTGTCTCCCTAATGGTGGCACGGGTAATGCTCAAGCACGGTTATGAGCCCGGAATGGGTCTGGGCAAGGATAGCCTCGAGAATGCCGATGTGGTCGACATTAAGGGAAACCCATACAAATATGGGTTGGGGTATGAACCTGAGAAACCGGGAAGAAGGAATGCGCCGTCAAGACTCCGGGCAGATAGGGCATGGCCCGGCCATGTTAGCCAGTGTTTCAAGAGTGTCAAGATAATGTTTGAGGAAGAGGTGGCGGCAATAGGAGAAGAGTCTCCACAAGATCCGCCAAGTTTCATGCGACCATGCCATCCCAATTCCCAAGTGGGGAACTGGCGCGTGATAAGCCAGTCGGAAGTCTATATCGCTGATTCAATGTAATTAGAGGCTATAGATTCCTTTCTCTTTTGTTTTGTGAAACCTACCTTATTAAATAACAAAGAGATATTGTTTCATCTGTTCTTGCGGTTCCACCTTTTCTCATATCATTTTGCATGTTTTTGTTTCTTTTGTCTTGATTGGTATAGATATGAGGGTCGATTCTTTGAGGATCCTAACAACGAGGGTTTGATAATCGATTTTGACCGAGAAGTAAGTCAAACAATAAACGAAGAAGAGGAAGAGGACGTCCTTTCACTAGAGTTGGAGAGGTTGATCGCTCAGGAAGAATGCAAAATGAAGCCTCACCAAGAGGAAACCGAACTGATAAACTTAGAGACCGGAGAGGGAAAGAAAGAAGTGAAAGTAGGAACCGGTATGACTGCACCTATCCGCCAAGGCTTGATAACCCTTCTTGAAGAATATCAAGACATCTTTGCATGGTCGTACCAAGACATGCCAGGTCTGGACCTCGACATTGTGCAGCATAAGTTGCCATTGAATCCTGGGTCTTCCCCGGTTAAGCAAAACCTACGAAGGATGAGACCCGAAATGTCTTTGAAAATCAAAGAAGAAGTGAGAAAGCAGTTCGATGCGGATTTCTTAGCTGTAGCTCGATACCCGGAGTGGGTAGCCAACATTGTCCCGGTCCCAAAAAAGGACGGCAAAGTGCGAATGTGCGTAGACTATCGGGACTTAAACCGAGCCAGTCCTAAAGACAATTTTCCCCTGCCACACATTGATATATTGGTAGATAATACAGCCAAGTTCGCCCTTTTCTCTTTTATGGATGGTTTCTCAGGGTATAATCAGATAAAGATGGCACCCGAAGATGTGGAGAAGACTACTTTCGTCACCCTATGGGGAACGTTCTGCTACAAAGTGATGACCTTCGGGCTGAAAAATGCTGGGGAAACCTATCAGCGTGCCATGGTAGCATTGTTCCATGACATGATGCATAAAGAGATAAAAGTCTATGTAGATGACATGATTGCCAAATCTCGGACTGAGGATGAACACCTCGTCAATCTGCGTAAGCTATTTGGAAGGCTGCGGAAATGCCAATTGAAACTAAACCCAACCAAGTGCACCTTCGGGGTAAAATCGGGGAAGTTACTGGGATTTATCGTGAGCCAGAAAGGGATAGAGATAGATCCCAAGAAAGTGAAGGCCATTCTTGAAATGCCAGAGCCATGAACGGAGAAGCAGGTTCGAGGTTTCCTGGGCAGGTTGAATTACATCGCGAGATTTATCTCGCAACTCACCCCTACCTGTGAGCCCATCTTTAAACTATTGCGTAAGAACCAGGCGGTCCTGTGGAACAGCGACTGCCAAGAGGCCTTTGAGAAGATCAAACAGAGCCTCGCAAACCCCCCGGTGCTCATGCCACCTGTAACAGGAAGACCTCTTTTCCTGTACATGACTGTGTTCGACGAGTCTATGGGGTGCATGTTGGGTCAGCACGATGACTCTGGGAAAAAGGAACAAGCCATTTACTATCTAAGCAAGAAGTTTACCGCATGTTAGATGAATTACTCAATGCTAGAAAGGATGTGTTGCGCCTTGGTATGAGCGTCACATCGTCTTAGGCAGTACATGCTCTGTCATACCACATGGCTTATTTCCAAAATGGACCCCGTGAAATACATCTTTGAGAAGCCGGCCCTCATGGGACGAATCGCTAGGTGGCAGGTACTACTATCTGAATTCGATATTGTGTACGTCACCCAAAAGGCGATAAAGGGAAGCGCCTTGGCTGATTATTTGGCCCAACAACCCCTCCAAGATTATCGGCCGATGCACCCGGAGTTCCCGGATGAAGACATCATGGCCCTATTCGAAGAGAAGTGGACGCACGAGGATATAGACAAATGGATTGTTTGTTTCGATGGGGCATCTAATGCTTTAGGCCATGGAGTAGGGGCAGTCCTTGTATCCCCAGATGATCAATGTATTCCTTTCACGGCCAGGCTAGGTTTCGATTGTACCAACAATATGGCCGAATATGAAGCGTGCGCCCTTGGGATTCAAGTGGCCATTGATTTTGACGTAAAGCTACTCAAAGTGTATGAAGACTCGGCTTTGGTAATACGCCAGTTGAGGGGAGAATGGGAAACTAGGGATCCAAAGTTGATACTCTATCAAACTCATATCTTGAAGTTAGTCGAATTCTTTGACGACATTTCTTTCCACCACATACCTCGGGAAGAAAACCAAATGGCCGATGCATTGGCCACCTTGGCATCCATGTTTCAACTTGCCCCACACGGGGATCTGCCGTACATTGAATTCAGATCTCGGGGCAAGCCGGCACATTGTTGTGCGATAGAGGAAGAGCGAGATGGGAAACCGTGGTATTTTGACATCAAACAATATGTTGAGAACAAAGAATATCCACCAAGGATTTTCGACAATGACAAAAGAACGTTAAGGAGATTGGCTACTGGTTTCTTTGTGAGTGGTACCATTCTGTACAAACGAAACCACGACATGACCCTCCTGCGATGCGTAGATGCCAAAGAGGCGAACTACATGATTGTGGAAATCCACGGGGGTTCATTTGGGACACATGCCAATGGGCATGCTATGGCAAGGAAGATCCTTGGAGTAGGTTATTACTGGCTCACTATGGAAAACGATTGCTGCGCCCATGTAAGGAAATGCCATAAATGTCAAGCATACGCGGACAATGTCAATGTTCTGCCACATCCTCTGAATGTCATGTCTGCCCCTTGGCCTTTTTCCATGTGGGGGATAGATGTCATTGGGGCCATCGAACCCAAAGCTTCGAATGGTCATCGCTTCATTCTTATGGCGATAGATTATTTCACCAAATGGGTCGAAGCGGCTTCTTATACCAATGTCACGAGGAGTGTGGTGGTCAGATTCATAAAGAAGGAACTGATTTGTCGATACAGACTCCCTAGGAAGATCATTATTGACAATGGCACCAATCTGAACAACAAAATGATGCAGGAAATGTGCGGGGATTTCAAGATCCAGCATCATAACTCCACCCCTTATCGGCCAAAGAAGAACGGGGCTATAGAGGCTGCAAATAAAAATATTAAGAAAATTATTCAGAAGATGACGGTGTCATACAAGGATTGGCATGAGATGTTTCCTTTTGCCCTGCATGGATATCGAACCTTGGTGCGAACTTCTACTGGGGCAACGCCGTATTCCTTGGTTTATGGGATGAAAGCAGTACTCCCGTTTGAGGTAGAGGTCCCTTCCCAGAAGATACTAGCAGAATCAGGCCTAGAAGAATCAGAGTGGGCTCAAACACGCTACGACCAGCTCATGAATCAGGCCATGATCCATGAGCGCGTGTATCAACAAAGGATAAAGAACGCGTTCGACAAAAAGGTGCACCCGCACAAGTTCAACGAGGGGGACCTTGTGCTGAAAAAGATACCCCACGCTGTTAAAGATAATCAAGGGAAGTGGGCCCCGAATTACGAATGACCTTTCGTTGTGAAAAAGGCTTTTTCTGGGGGGGCTCTGGTGCTCACCAACATGGATGGCGAGGAACTACCCTCGTCTGTGAACTCCGATATCGTTAAGCGATATTACGCTTGAAGTCTGGGGCAATTGAGGAAACCGCTACATGTTCTTTTTATTTTTGTGTTTTTGTTCTTCTTGGTTTCCTCCAGGGATTCCTATCCGCTGTAATTGTCTCGTCACAGTTCTTTAAAAGGAGAGAACATGGGTCTGAGGCTTCAGTCCTCACTTTGGTTTAAACCATGTGTAATTTGTAATAACCTGAGCCCTTTCGCTCAGCTCATGGGGTGCCACAAGCGCTTAATTAAAACTAAACCTAACCAGCTTTCAATAAGAAGATTATTGCATTGAAAACATTCATGCATATGCATACGCATGCATATTTTGTGATAACAGGGGCAGGATCGTCTTAGGCAACGGTCAGAGGTCGAGACAGGGTTAACGGCAGAAACCAATCAAGGTAAGACGATGACGCGGTCACGATTTGCCACACATTGTTTGTTTCCTACTTTCAGGTACTTATGGACGGACGCAAGGAGAGGCTAGGGTCACGACCCATAGGTCGTCATCCTTTGCCTAGCCTGGGACAAACGGAAAGCGCCGCTGCAAAGCAGCCTAGTATCCTTTAAAAATTCACAGTAATTATTACTGCTGTTTGTTTAAAATAAATAGTGGATGCCTAATCTACCTTGAGTGGGTTCGAATAAACGAACGCCGAGGGCCATGCTTATGTTTCCCTAAAAAAAAATGGCAGGTTAGCTCGCCTGGGCGAGCAACCCCTACACCAAAATATAAAAAACGAGGGAGGGGGAGTTTTCTGCACCCAAAAAACTTCCCCCCCTCATTCAAAAAAAGGAAGCTTATGGGACTCCCAATTTTTGCTCCCCCAAGCCACCTTTGGTTGCCTTTTGCTTTCATTTTTGATACTTCTACTCACTCCAACAAGTAAGTATCTCATCCTTGAGCTTTCTAGCTTTCCATTGACGTATTTTGGTCTTCTTTTTGTGCTCTAAATTGTGGGAATGTGCTCAAATTTGTGGGGCAATTTTGGTTTGTTTTCATGCTTGATTGGTTTAAGTTAGGGGGTTGTAAGGGATGGCCTTAGGCCTTTGTTGCATTATGGAGTAATGGGGTATGCCACATTGCCCCTATTCTCTTGCTATTCATGCCAAAACATGCGCCCACCGAGTGCTCGGTGAAATGCCTCAATGGCATATGAGCATGGTTTTGTAAGCTTGGAATTGTAGGACTGTTTTATATGTATAGGGACAACATGGAGGATTTAAAATGAGTGCCCGAATGTGATTCTAGGCCTAGGAACCCAAGCTTTTAATTTCAATACAAGGAAGCATGACTTACGCCTAGGAATCTAAGTTTTGGTTTCGAATGTAAAAAGGCATGAATATTAGGACATGTTTGAGAGGTTTTTTAGAATTTAAATTTGGCTTCCCCATGAGGAATACCTTGCACCTAGGTAGCATGGAGAATACCTTTCAACGGTATGTATATATGTGAATATATGTAGCACGAAAATGCCTTGCGAAGTGTGTGAATATATGGCATAAAAATACCTTGCAAAGTGTGAATGAATAGCAAATAATGCATTTCAAAAATCTGTATGTGTAGGATAGGTGGCGTAAAAATGCCTGTCAAAATATGTATATTTGTGGATAGGTAGCATAAGGAGCCTTTCAAAAAATGTACCCATGTCAAAATGGCATGAGAATGCTTCCCAAATGAATATATGATGTGGAATTGCCCCTCAAGTGTAGATAGATGGCATGAAAGTTCCTTTCAAATGCAAGTGTGTGCGTGATGTGAGATTGGCTCTCTAATGTGCATATATAAATGTGAATGAAACAACAAAAAATTTGTATGTTAATAAAATACTTCAAATGTGCGTAGGTAGTTTGTGGTAGCAAAATACTTTGGATATGAACATGTGTAATTTTGACACAATACCTTGAGCATGCGTATATGTATTCTTTTCAAAAAAATATGTATGTTTGGTAACTAGAATGTTTTGAATATCCTTGTATGTTGATATAAATAGTAGTATATTTTACGCATATGCACGTTCATGAATGTTTTACATTAAGGAAATGTGTGCACGAGTTTGTTCTAAATTGAAAAGATTAGCATGCCGTTTTTGCTTTAAAATAAGTGTTTTCTTGTAAACTAACTTTCCAAATGTTTGTCCTCGCAGGAAATGGCTCCGAGAAAGCTTTCCGCAAAGAGATCTAGGAAGGACGCCGCGGCTGAAGGGACTAGTGCTGCTCCCGAGTTCGACAACCATCGTTTCAGGAGCACTGAGTACCAGCAGCATTTCGAGGCCATCAAGGGATGGTCATTCCACCGAGAGAGACGCGTCTAGCTCAGGGATGATGAGTACACAGATTTCCAGGAAGAGATAGCTCACCGACGTTGGATGTCGCTGGTCACTCCCGTGGCCAAGTTTGATCCAGATGTAGCCCTAGAGTTTTACGCCAATGCTTTGCCCACGGAGGAGGGCGTGCGGGACATGCGGTCATGGGTAAGGGGCCAGTGGATTCCTTTTGATGCAAATGCCCTCAGCCAGTTCCTGGGAGACCCGCTAGTGTTCGAGGAGGGCTAGGAGTGTGAGTATAGTTAGAGAAGGAACCGGGCTGATGGATTTGACAAGGAGGCCATTGCCTAGCTGTTATGCATACTGGGTCAGGATTTTGCCCGGACCGCTGCCGGGAGACGGGTGCGGATCATGCGCACCAGCATGACTACCTTGACCCAGACGTGGATGACGTTGCTGCTCAGCAACATCCTGCCCAGCGATTATAACTCCGACCTCTCTTTGCCAAAGTGTCAGCTGGTGTACGCCATCCTGACACAGATGAGCGTCCATGTGGCTCAGTTGATCGCTGATGCCATTTATTTATTCGCAGGTATGTCGCCTACCAGGCACCCTCTAGACCCAGATAAGTCTAACAGGGCCCTGGGATTTCCAGCGTTGATCACAGGCCTCTGCCAGTCACTCGGGGTTCCCGTCACACCTAGACAGGCGCAGGGTGATGCACCGCAGGCCGCAGACGCACCGCCACCACCTCATCAAGCTGATCCAGCTGGGTCATTTGGCATGGAGCGGTATTTACAGCACTTGGTTTGCCAGCAGGCGGCCAACCACAGGGGGCAGGTGCAGACCCATGAGTGTCTCTACCAGCTCAGCTTCAGTCTACAGAGCCAGGGTTTCGCTCCTTTTCCGTGCCCTACTCCAGATCAGTTCAGGGCAGAGGTCGCATGGCCCAGAGATTGGCCTGAGGCCCAGGCAGGGGAGGCGCCCGCAGAGGCTCCCGGTGATGCAGATGAGGCCCGCATGGATGAGGAGATGACGAATTTACTCGATTTCTTGGGAGGGAGCGGAGCCACATGACCGGGAGATCCCTAGATTCATATTCTCTTTTATGTTTCCTCTTTTATCTGTTACATATCATTTTATTTTTATAACTTGAGGGACTAACGTTTGTTTTGTTTTGTTTGACTCTTGTTTTGTGCATATGTTGTTTGGACTGTTGCGTTAGTGCTTACTTCGTTATTGTCGATAGTGTTTGTTGAAATTCCGGAACCGTGTAGAGTTTTCATTTAGGAACGTCGTCCTAAAAATAAAATGAACAAAAATCATGATAACGCCAAAAACAAGGAAAAAGAAAGAAGCATTGTGAACAAATGTCGTGTCTATATATATAAAGAAAAGAAAAGAGTTTTTTTATATGTAAAAGAAAAAATGTATAGAAGGATTTTGTGTGTGTAAATAATGTGAGAAAAGAAATTCTTGTGTGTGAGCAACGAGTGTATATAAAGAAATTTTTGTATAAACTACGAGTGTGTGTTGGAAAAAACGAAAAAGAAATCTTTGAACAGGAATAGAGTTTGTATATAGACCGTGTTGATGTAAAGAGAAAGAGTTTTAATGCGTGTGTATACAAAAAAAGTTCGTCATGTATAGGAATGTAGGTGTACAAAGAAAAGCTTTTCTCATAGATGGCAATGGATGTATAGTTTTTTGTAAACATAAAAAAATGAAACAAAAAGAAAAAGAAAGAAAGACCTCGAAGGTTGGCATGTTATGGTCATAGGAAGCATAAATCATTCGTAGAGAGCAAACATATCTTTTGGAAACAAGAGACTGACGTTAAGAGTTTATTTTCCAGAATAACTGAGATAAGAATGGATGGATTCATTGAACCGATGAAAGAACATAATTTGGAAATATTGGGTCTACTTGTGTAAATCCCAAGCCTTAGTATCACAATGCCATAAGCTGGATGCTTGAGTACCCACCTAGCTGTGGCCATGACTAATTTTGCACGTTGTTTCCAAATCATCATTATTACGCGTTGTCGCAACATGCCCTTTTGCGGGCGAGCGAGGTGAGGCTCTCGGGTGCGTCTTCCATGGGAGGAAAATGCACGGAGTCGCCACCAACGTTTATTTGTGGAAAACGTCAGAAAAACCGAAGGAAACCGGTCATAAAGAATATTCCAGATTCGGGAGTTGTATTTACGTTTGAGGAAGGTATTAGCACCTCTCACGTTTATTACAAAGGACAACAGCCTTAAATTAGAATTGTGTGAAATTGTGTATCTAAACTTTTATTTCTTTTTATTTTTTGAGGTCGACAAAAGCGGGGCTCTTGCTCCTACGTACCCTCCATCGAAGAGGAAATCAGACCTATGTAGTTCTTTTTCAAGGGTGAATCAAGCGATTCTTTTTACTTGGAAGGTGGTCATTTTAAGGCGTTGGACCTTAAAAATGATCCTTTTTACTTGGTAAGAAAAACTGAGGTTTTGAATCTTAAAATCCCTTTTTAGTGATTTTTCACGGACGAGCTTGACTTTGCGAGTTGATTTTAGCCTTAGTTTCACTTTAGTTATTAGTCAATTCAATTAAGAAAGAGAAATCCCAAAAAGAAACGTCCGATTGATTTTTTTTGGTTTATTTTACTAAAAGATATTTTTTGATTATTATATTATTATTTTACCTCTTTTTGGTTTCCAACGTGGTTACGGCATGACCGAACGGTCGGATTTCATTTTAACAGAAATTAACGGATATTACAATTCAAATGATCGGTGGAAATGTATTTTATTTTTGATTAGGCGAGAAATAACTTAAATAAATGACTGAAGCGCGTCAAAAGGGGGTACGGAAAGTAAATGAAACGAGAATAAAAGTACACGAAACAAATGGGGACCACCTCAGGTAATAGAATGAATTGAAAAAGCTCGATTTGGGGTACTTACCGGTTGAAGATCGATGAACGATGAAGAACGAACGATGAATGTCGAAGAACGGTTGAAAATCTTCGCGTAATTACTCACGGAAACGTTACGGAAGCGCCTTGGCTTGGATTTTCTTCACGGAAACCATTTTCCTCAGCAATTTCAAGTGAATATGAAGTGCCAAGAAGGTTGAACCCCTTTCCTCTTCACTCCTCCCCCTATTTATAGCCAAATAGGGGAGGAGCTTGCCACCCAGCTCGCCCAGGTGTGCCAGGTTGCTTCCTTCAGAAGCAACCGCCTTCTGGAGGAAGAATCTGGAAGGCCCAAGTGGGCATGGTTGCTATTTGCACCCCTTTTTTTACTAAATACACCCCTTTTACTTTGTTTTTTGGTGATTCTTTTTCCGTAACGTTACGAAACTTTACGAATTTCATAACGACACTTATTTTTTTTCCGTAAGGTTACGGAACCTTACGGATCATGTATTTACTCTTTTTTAGCTTTCGAAAATGTTACGCAAACTCACGGATTGCGTAACAATACTTCCTTTTGGTTTCCGTCACATTACGGAATTTCACGGATTGCGTAACCACGCTTCCTTTTGATTTCCGGCGTGTCTCGGGACTTCACATATTGTGCAACAAAGGGTGCCAAGTATCTCGAAGCGGCCAATCAAAGGTTGCATGCCATCAAGCAATAGTCCCCGGACGAAATTAGGGTATGACACACGTGCCTCGTGGAAATAATATGGAAATTCAACCCGAGACCGACACCTTGACACACGAATTTGTTTTGCCCCAGATATCAAGATCGGGCTCGCACGATGAAAAGACCATGTTGAGACACAACCTTAGGCTACTTTGAACCTTGGCCTATGAAAAGAATCCTCATCCTTTCCCTGAAGAAAAGGACAGCAGAATCTCCTAAAGGGAGAGCGAATAACGAATGCTAAAACCCGAATTCCCAAAGGAAGAAATGAAAAGAAAGAAAAGGAAGAAATGAAAAGAAAGGAAAAGAAGGATTCCCGATCAAAGATCAGAAGAAAGTAAAAAAGAAAAGATCAGAGGAAAACAGAATAATTCCTAATCAATGAAAGAAAGAGAACAAAGGATCTTCAGACCAGATAAATTTTCGGCGAGGTAAAAGACCGCCGACAAAGGGAAAACCCATTTTTTTAAGTGGTTCTTCCTTTGGGGTTGCCATTCGAGGTTGTTCTCGACTGGCGGTATCCCGCCCCACATAAACAAAGAGGAAAAGACCGAAACACCCAATTTCGTCTCCAAAAACACTACCCTCGAGAAAATCCTATTGATCCGTGATCATGTGTGTGATCTTTTGGTTCGATAGGAAATCATGTGCAAAATAAAGTCATGGTGCAGTTATGGTTTGGGATTAGGGTAAAACACTTGCATGTGTGAGTTTTTATACACTATGAGTGATTTTATTCCCAGTTTCAGTTTGACCCGACGTTTCCCCTGAATGTTCATTTAAAAGCCAAATGTTGACATCCTGCTCTTCATTTTGGTTACAAGGAAAATTACCTTTGGCATGGGTATATTTTTTCTCTAAGATGTGGTGCTCTCGCGAATGATTTATTTTTCTTTGCTAAAAGCATGTTTGCCATTTTAGGTAGAAAAAACTGTTCGACCATTCGGTCCTGCCAACAAATCTTATTCGGAGACCCATGAATTGATTGCCTAGCGCTGTTCATGCGTCCTCCACCACGAGTCTGGAGCCCCGCGAATTGATTGCCTAGCGCTGTTCGCCTATCCTCCACCCTTAAATCATATTCGGAGCCCCATGAATTGATTTTCATTCATGCATCCTCCATCATCGAGTCTGGAGCCCCACAAATTGATTGCAGAGCACTGTTCACCTATCCTCCATTCTCAAATCTTATTTGGAGACCCATGAATTGATTGCCTAGCGCTGTTCATGCGTCCTCCACCACGAGTCTGAAGCCCCAAGAATTGATTGCCTAGCGCTGTTCGCCTATCTTCCGCCCTCAAATCTTATTCGGAGTCCCATGAATTGATTGCCTAGCGCTGTTCATGTGTCCTCCACCATCGAGTCTGGAGCCCCGCGAATTGATTGCCTAGCGCTGTTTGCCTATCCTCCACCCTCAAATCTTATTCGGAGACCCCTGAATTGATTGCCTAGCGCTGTTCATGCGTCCTCCACCATGAGTCTGGAGCCCAGCGAATTGATTGCCTAGCTCTGTTCGCCTATCCTCCACCCTCAAATATTATTTGGAGACTCATGAATTGATTGCCTAGCGTTGTTCATGCGTCCTCCACCACGAGTCTGGAGCCCCGCGAATTGATTTCCTAGCGTTGTTCGCCTATCCTCCACCGTCAAATCTTATTGGGAGACCCATGAATTGATTGCCTAGCACTGTTCATGCATCCTCCACCACGACTTTGAAGCCCCGCGAATTGATTGCCTAGCGTTGTTTGCCTATCCTCCACCCTCAAATCTTATTCGGAGACCCATGAATTGATTGCCTAGCGCTGTTCATGCGTCCTCCACCATGAGTCTGGAGCCCCGCGAATTGATTGCCTAGCGCTGTTCGCCTATCCTCCACCCTCAAATATTATTTGGAGACCCATGAATTGATTGCCTAGCGCTGTTCATGCGTCCTCCACCACGAGTCTGGAGCCCCGCGAATTGATTGCCTAGCGTTGTTCGCCTATCCTCCACCCTCAAATCTTATTCGGAGACCCATGAATTCATTGCCTGGCGCTGTTCATGCATCCTCCACCACGAGTCTGAAGCCCCAAGAATTGATTGCCTAGCGCTGTTCGCCTATCTTCCGCCCTCAAATCTTATTCGGAGTCCCATGAATTGATTGCCTAGCGCTGTTCATGTGTCCTCCACCATCGAGTCTGGAGCCCCGCGAATTGATTGCCTAGCGCTGTTCGCCTATACTCCACCCTGAAATCTTATTCGGAGACCCATGAATTGATTGCCTATCGCTGTTCATGCATCCTCCACCATGAGTCTGGAGCCCCGCAAATTGATTGCCTAGCGCTGTTCGCCTATCCTCCACCCTCAAATATTATTTGGAGACCCATGAATTGATTGCCTAGCGCTATTCATGTGTCCTCCACCATCGAGTCTGCAGCCCCGTGAATTGATTGCCTAGCGCTGGTCGCCTATCCTCCGCCCTCAAATCTGATTCGGAGTCCCATGAATTGATTGCCTAGCGTTGTTCATGTGTCCTCCACCATCGAGTCTGGAGCCCCGCGAATTGATTGCCTAGCGTTGTTCGCCTATCCTAAACCCTCAAATCTTGTTCAGAGACCCACAAATTAATTGCCTAGAGCTGTTCATGTGTCCTCCACCATCGAGTCTGGAGCCCCACGAATTGATTGGCTAGCGCTGTTCGCCTATCCTCCACCCTCAAATCTTGTTCGGAGACCCATGAATTGATTTCCTAGCGCTGTTCATGTGTCCTCCACCGTCCTATTCGGAGCCCCATGAATTGATTGCCTAGCGCTGTTTATGTGTCCTCCGTTATCAAGCGCGGAGCCTCCGGTGGCTGGGAAATGTGTTTTGTTCCCGATCGGTTCCTTCGCCAAACATGTGTATATTATGTTATTGGTATTTTTTTGTTGTTTGTGTTTGTTTTGTGTTGTGCAGAGAAAGAAGAAGGAGAGACGGAAGTCGTCATAGACTGATCACGGAAAGGGCGAAAACGGATGAAATCAGTGTTTTATCTTTGCTTTCCTCTTATCTCCGATAAAAGGTAAGTAAAGAGGGGCAACTGTCATACCCTAATTTTGTCCGAGGACTATTGTTTGATGGCATGCAACCTTTGATTGACCGCTTCGAGGTACTTGGCACCCTTTGTTGCACAATACGTGAAGTTTCGAGACATGCCGAGAATCAAAAGGAAGCATTGTTACGCAATCCGTGAAATTCCGTAACGTGCTGGGAATCAAAAGGAAGTGTTGTTGCACAATCCGTGAGTTTCCGTAACATTCCGAAAGCTAAAAAAGGAGTAATTACATGACCCGTAAGGTTCCGTAACCTTACGGAAAGAAAACAAGTATCTTTACAAAATTCGTAAAGTTTCGTAACGTTACGGAAAAAGAATCACCAAAAAAAGCAAAGGGGGTGTATTTAGTAAAAAAGGAGGTGCAAATAGCAACCAAGCCCACTTGGGCCTTCCAGATTCTTCCTCCAGAAGGTGGTTGCTTCTGGAGGAAGCAACCTAGCTCGCTTGGGCGAGCTGAGCTCGCCTGGGCGAGCTGAGCTCGCCTGGGCGAGCTGGGTGGCAAGCTCCTCCCTTATTTTGCTATGAATAGAAGGAGGAGTGAAGAAGGAAAGGGTTCAACCTTCTTGGCACTTTGTATTCACTTGAAATTACTGAGGAAAATTGTTTCCATGAAGAAAATCCAAGCCGAGACCCTTCCGCAACGTTTCCATGGGTGATTTCGCGAAGATTTTCAGCCGTTCTTCGTCATTCATCGTTCGTTCTTCATCGTTCTTCGGTCTTCAACCGGTAAGTACCCGAAATCGAAATTTTCAATTCATTCTATGTACCCATGGTGGTCCCCATTTGTTTCGTGTACTTTTATTCTCGTTTCATTTACTTTTCGTACCCCCTTTTGACGTGCTTCAGTTATTTACTTAAGTCATTTTCCCGCCTAATCAAAAAATAAAATAAATTTCCACCGATCATTTAATTTGTAATATCCATTAATTTCTGTTAAAATGAAATCCGATTGTTCGGTCATGCCATAACCACGTTGGAAACCAAAAAGAGGTAAAAGAATAATATAATAATCAAAAAATATCTTTTAGTAAAATAAAGCAAAAAATCAATCGGACGTTTCTCTTTGGGATTTCTCTTTCTTAATTGAATTGACTAATAACTAAAGTGGAACTAACGCTAAAATCAAACTGGCAAAGTCAAGCTCGTCCGCAAAAAATCACTAAAAAGGATTTTAAGGTTCAAGACCTCAGTTTTTTCTCACCAAGTAAAAATGGATCATTTTAAGGTCCAACGCCTTAAAATGAACACCTTCCAAGTAAAAAGAATCTCTTGATTCACCCTTAAAAAGAACTACGTAGGTATGATTTCCTCTTCGATGGAGGGTACGTAGGAGCAAGAGCCCCGCTTTTGTCGACCTCAAAAATAATGAAAAATGATTAAACCTCACAAGATATACACTCTATCTCTCAAGTGTATAGGCTACTGTTTACTCTCGAAGCACCCATGAAAACAAACACCATATAGACTTGGAAAAATTCTAAAATTGACAAACGACTTGACAACACATGCATATAAGGATCAAAAGGTCTTTAAAGGTTGTAATGGGGCCAAGGACAAGGTAGGGAAGAAAAATATGGAATAAGTAGCTAAATCCCAAAGGAATAGAGGAGCAATGGGGAATAAGTGGAAATTAAGCACAAGTAGTAAACCCAAACCCTCTAATATCAACAAAATCAACCAAGGCTCCCAAATCAAGTTCTCATATCAAGAACTTATTTATTCAACTTCACTTCTTTTTTTCTTCTTTTTTTTTTTGAATAGTACGAAATTGCAGAATTTGCAGCAACTGAATTTTTTTTTGATTTTTTTTTTATTTTTCATTTTTTTTGATTTTTTTTATTGAACAGTACGAAATTGAAGATTAAAGAAAGAACTAGGCAATATATATAAACATCAAGCATGGCCAAAATAAAACATTAAGCATGGCCAAAAATCATATCTTCCAATGAAACATACCCCCCCACACTTATTCCCAGCTTATTCCCAAAACAATTCCAAAGCTCCAAAATTTCTTAAGGGTAAGGTGATATCATGGTTTTTCACTTAAGGCTTGTAATGAGCTTCAAAACAAAGAAAGGGGAAAATAGGCTCAAAGGGGCTATCAAAGGAATTAATTCAAGGTAAGTCTATTTGACTAGAAGCTTATAAGAACAAAATTGCCTAAATCATTTCCAAATATGCATGTGAATTAGGAAGCATCAACAAGAATCAAGCCAAGACTATTGTGCAAGCAATCAATGGGGCAAAACACACCAAAAGATTATGATGATGGATGGCTCGAATTCTCACAAAGGTAAAATTATCACTTTCAAATTGAGCTTTCAAAACTATCATGACATGTAAAGGAAAAACAAGGATTTCAAGTCACAAAATGTCAAGAGACTTTTATTTTCAAAACAATTCCCCCTTACTTGAACATATCCTATAATTCAAAGACAAACATGCAAATTTAACACAACAAAACTAACAAAATTAAACTAGAACCCAACTGTCGCAACATGCCCTTTTGCGGGCGAGTGAGGCGAGGCTCACGGGTGCGCTTTCCAAAGGAGGAAAGATGCGCGGAGTCGCCACCAACGTTTATTTGTGTAAAACGTCGGAAAAACCGAAGGAACCCGGTCAAAAATGAAAATTCTAAGTTCGGGAGTTGTATTTACGTTTGAGGAAGGTATTAGCACCTCTTACGTTTGTCTCGAAGGACAACAACCTATTTTTTAGAATTGTGGGAATTGTGTTATCTTAACTTTTATTTTCTTTTTATTTTTGAGGTCGACAAAAGCGGGGCTCTTGCTCCTACATACCATCCATCGAAGAGGAAATCAGACCTACGTAGTTCTTTCTTAAGGATGAATCAAGTGATTCTTTTTACTTTAAAAAGTGATCATTTTAAGGCGTTGGACCTTAAAAATGATCCATTTACTTGATAAGGAAAACTGAAATGATAAACTTTCAAACCCCATTTAGTGACCTTTTTTGTGGACGAGCTTGACTAGGTGAGTTGATTTTAGCCTTAGTTTCACTTTAGTTATTAGTCAATTCGATTAAGAATGAGAAATCCCAAAGAGAAAAACGTCTGATTGATTTTTTCGCTTTATTTTACTAAAAGGTATTTTTTTATCATTATATTATTATTTTACCTCTTTTTTGATTTCCAACGTGGTTACGACACGACCGAACGGTTGGAATTCTTTTTAACAGGAATTAATGGATATTACAAATCAAATGATCGGTGGAAATTTATTTTATTTTTTGATTAGGCGAGAAATGGCTTAAATAAATGACTGAAGCACGTCAAAAGGGGGTACAGAAAGTAAATGAAAACAAGAATAAAAATACATGAAACAAAATATGGACCACCACGGGTACATAGAATGAATTGAAAAGCTCGGTTTGGGGTACTCACCAGTTGAAGACCGAAGAAAATGAAGAACGAACGATGAATGTTGAAGAACGGTTGAAAATCTTCGCGTAATTACTCACGGAAACGTTACGGAAATGTTACGGAAGCGCCTCGGCTTGGATTTTCTTCACGGAAACCATTTTCCTCAGCAATTTCGAGAGAATAAGAAGTGCCAAGAAGGCTGAACCCCTTTCCTCTTCACTCATTCCCCTATTTATAGCAAAATAGGGGAGGAGCTTGCCACCCAGCTCGCCCAGGCGAGCAAGGTTGCTTCCTCCAAAAGCAACCGCCTTCTGGAGGAAGAAACTGGAAGGCCCAAGTGGGCCTGATTGCTATTTGTACCCCCCTTTTTACTAAATGCACCCCTTTACCTTTTTTGGTAATTCTTTTTCCGTAACGTTACGAAACTTTACGAATTTTGTAACGATACTTATTTTCCTTCCGCAAGGTTATGAATCCTTACGGATTATGTATTTACTCTTTTTTAGCTTTCGAAGAAGTTACGAAAACTCACGGATTGCGCAAAAACACCTCTTTTCGATTTCCGCCACATTACGGAATTTCACGGATCGCGTAAGCCTGCTTCCTTTTGATTTCCGAGACGTCTTGTGACTTCACATATTGTGCAACAAAGGATGCCAAGTATCTCAAAGCAGCCAACCAAAGGTTGCATGTTATCAAGTAATAATCCCCGGACAAAATTAGGGTATGACAGTTGCCCCTCTTTACTTACCTTTTATCAGAGATAAGAGGAAAGCAAAGATAAGACACTGACTTATTCCGTCTTGCCCTTTCCGTGATTATTCCATGACGACTCTCGTCTCTCCTTCTTCTTTCTCTGCACAACACAAAACAAACACAAACAACAAAGAACACCGAAAACATAATATACACATATACACATGTTTGGCGAAGGAACCGATCGGGAAAATAACAAAAAACCATATTTTCCAGTCACCAGAGGCTCCGCGCTTGATAACGGAGGACACATGAACAGCGCTAGGCAATGAATTCATGGGTCTCCGAATAAGATTGGAGAATGGAGAATTGGCGAACAGCGCTAGGCAATCAATTCGCGGGGCTCCAGACTCGATGGTGGAGGACACATGAACAACGCTAGGCAATGAATTCATGGGGCTCCGAATAAAAGTGGAGAATGGAGAATTGGCGAACAGCGCTAGGCAATCAATTCACGGGGCTCCAGACTCGAAGGTGGAGGACACATGAACAGCGCTAGGCAATGAATTCATGGGGCTCCGAATAAAAGTGGAGAATGGAGAATTGGCGAACAGCGCTAGGCAATCAATTCGCGGGGCTCCAGACTCATTGGTGGAGGATGCATGAACAGCGCTAGGCAATGAATTTATGGGGCTCCGAATAAAAGTGGAGAATGGAGAATTGGCGAACAGCGCTAGGCAATCAATTCGTGGGGCTCCAGACTCGAAGGTGGAGGACACATGAACAGCACTAGGCAATGAATTCATGGGGCTCCAAATAAAAGTGGAGAATGGAGAATTGGCGAACAGCGCTAGGCAATCAATTCGCGGGGCTCCAGACTCGAAGGTGGAGGACACATGAACAGCACTAGGCAATGAATTCACGGGGCTCCGAATAAAAGTGGAGAATGGAGAATTGGCGAACAGCGCTAGGCAATCAATTCGCGGGGCTCCAGACTCGAAGGTGGAGGACACATGAACAGCGCTAGGCAATGAATTCATGGGGCTCCGAATAAAAGTGGAGAATGGAGAATTAGCGAACAGTGCTAGGCAATCAATTCGCGGGGCTCCAGACTCGTAGGTGGAGGACACATGAACAGCGCTAGGCAATGAATTTATGGGGCTCTGAATAAAAGTGGAGAATGGAGAATTGGCGAACAGTGCTAGGCAATCAATTCGCGGGGCTCCAGAGTCGAAGGTGGAGGACACATGAACAGCGCTAGGCAATGAATTCATGGGGCTCCGAATAAAAGTTTGTTGGCAGGACCGAACGGTCCACCGGGTTTTTCCACCTAAAAGGCAAACATACTTTTTGCAAAGAAAAATAAATCATTCTCGAGAGCACCATATCTTAGAGACACAATATACTTTTGCCCATGGTAATCTTCCTTTGTAACCGAAAATGAAAGGCAGGATGTCAACATTTAGCTTTTAAATGAACATGTAGGGGAAACATTGGGCTAAGCTGAAAATAAACCACTCATAGTGTGTAAAGACTCACACAGGCAAGTGTTTCACCCTATTCCCCAAATCATGACTGCGCCATGACTTTATTTTGCACACGATTTCCTATCGAATCAAAATCAAACGTACGATCACGGACCAATAGGATTTTCTCGAGGGTAGTGTTTTTTGGAGAGGAAGCTGGGTGTTTCAGTCTTTTCCTCTTTGTTCATGTGGGGTGGGATATCGCCAGTCGAGAATGACATTGAATGGAAATTCGAAAGGAAGAGACACCAAAAATGGGTTTTCCTTTGCCGACAGTCACTTATTTTGCCGAAAATTTAGCTGGTCTGAAGATTTTCCATTCCCTTTCTTTCATTGATCGAGAATTACTCTGTTTTCCTCCGATCTTTTCCATTTTCACTTCCTTTCGATCTTCGATCGGGAATCCTTCTTTTCTTTCTTTTTTATTGTTCTTTTTTCTTTCTTTTCTTTTCACTTCCTCCTTTCCTTTCTTTGGGAAATCGGGTTTTAGCATTCTATTTGCTCTCCCTTGAGGAGATTCCGCTGTCCTTTGCTTCGGGGGAAAGAATGAGGATTCTTTTGATAGGCCAAGGTTCAAAAAGTCTAAGGTTGTGTTTCAATGAGGTCTTTTATCGTGGGAACCCAATCTTGATATCTGGGGCAAAACAAATTTGGGTGTCAAGGTGTCGGTCTCGGGCCGAACTCCCATATCACTCCATAAGGCACGCGTGACAATGACGATTTGAAAACAACGTGCAAAATTAGTCATGGCTACAGCCAGGTGGGCACTCAAGCATCCCGTTTATGGCATTGTGATACTACGGTTGGGAATTTACACAAATAGATCCAACGTTTCCAAGTTATGTTCTTCCATCAGTTCAATGAATTCATCCATTCTTATCTTGGTTATTCCGGAAACTAAACTCTTAGCCTGAGTCCCTTGTTTCCAGAAGATACATTTTCTCTTTACGAATGATTTATCCTTCTTAACTATAACATGTCGACCTTCGCGGTCTTTCTTTCTTTTTCCTTTTTGTTTCATTTTTATATATTCACAAAATTATACACCTATGGTCCTCTATGAAGAAATTTTCTTTGTATATCTACACTCTTATACATGACAAACTTTTTCTGTATATGCATTGGAACTCTCTCTCTTTATGTCACACGGTCAAACGCTATTTACACGATCTTTATTCGTTTTTTCTCCAACGCACACCTATGGTTCATACAAAAGTTTCTTTATATACACTCGTTCACACACACAAGAATCTCTCTACACGTATTTTTTATAAAAAACCCTTCTATGCACATTTTCCTTTTTCTTTATATACGCAGACATTTTATTCACAACACTTCTCTCTTTTTTATCATGATCTTGATTCATTTTAATTTTAGGACGACTTTCCTAAATGAAAAAATTCTACGCGATTCCGGAATTTCTACAAACACTATTGACAACAACGAAACAAGTACTGACGTAACGACTCAAACGATATGTATGTACAAAACAAAAGTCAATCAACACAAAACAAACGTTAGTCCCTTAGTTAAACAAAAATAAGATGATATGTAACAGGAAAAAATGGAAACATAAACATAACATAAAAAGAAATACGGATCTAGGGATCTCCCACTCATGTGGCTCCGCTCCCTCCCAAGAAATCAAGTAAATCGGTCATCTCCTCGTCCTCGCGGGCCTCATCTGCCTCGTCGGGAGCCTCTGCTGGTGCCTCTCCTGCCCGGGCCTCAGGCCAATCTCCGGGCCATGCGACCTCTGCCCTGAACTGATCCGGAGTAGGGCACGAAAAAGAAGCAAAACCCTGGCTCTGTAGGCTGAGGCTCAACTGGTAAAGACAATCATGGGTCTGTACATGCACCCGGTGGTTGGCCGCCTGCTGGTGAACCAAATGCCGTAAATACTGCTCCGTATCAAATGATCCAGCTGGGCCAGCTTGATGAGGTGGCGGCGCGTCTGCGGCCTACGGAGCATCCCCCTGGGCCTGTCTCTGCGTGCAATACTTCTCAATAAAAGCTCGGGTGATGGGCGACCGAATCACTTTGCTAGGTGCGACGGGACTTTGAACGACTGGCAGAGTCCTGTGATCAAAACGGGAAATCCCAGGGCCCTGTTGGACTTATCCGGGTCCAGAGGGTGCCTGGTAGGCGCCATACCTACAAATAGATAGATGGCATCAGCGATTAACTAAGCCACGTGAATGCTCATCCGTGTCAGGATGGCGTACACCAGCTGACACTTCGGCAGGGGGAGGTCGGAATTATGATCGCTGGGCTGGATGTTGCTGAGCAGCAAAGTCATCCAGATCTGAGTCAGGGTGGTCATGTTGGTGCGCATGATCTGCACCCGTCTTCCAGCAGCAGTCCGGGCAAAATCCTGCCCTAGTATACACAGCAATTGGGCGATGGCCTCCTCATCAAACCCATCGGCCCGGTTCCTCCTCTGGCCATACTCGCACTCCTGGCCCTCCTCCAGCACTAAAGGATATCCCAGGAACTGACTGAGAGCATCCGCATCGAACGGGATCCACTGACCCCTCACCCAGGATCGCATATCTCACACGCCCTCCTCTGTAGGCCAAGCATTGGCATAAAACTCGAGGACTATGTCTTGGTCGAACTTGGCCATGGGGGTAACCAGTGATGCCCACCGCCGGTGAACTATCTCCTCCTGGAAGTCGGTATACTCGTCGTCCCTGAGCTGGACGCGTCGCTCCCGGAGAAATGACCATCCCTTGATGGCCTCGAAGCGCTGCTGGTGCTCAGCGCTCCTAAAACAGTGGCTGTCATATTCGGGAGCGGAACTGGTTCCTTCAGCCGCTTTATCCTTCCTGGATCTCTTTGAGGCAAGCTTCCTTGGGGCCATTTCCTGCGAAAACAAACATTTGGAAGTTAGTTTTACAAGATGATGCTTATTTTACCACAAAAATGACATGCTAATCCCTCCGGTTTAGAACGAACTCATGCACACGTTTAAAGTAACACATTTATGCACATGCGTACGTGTAAAAATATCCTTCTATTTATGTCAACATACAAGGACACCCAACACATTCTAATTGCCATACATCTATGTGCATCTTGAAAAGAACACACATTCCCATGCTCAAGGCGTTGCGTCAAACTTTACACCTAATTATATCCTAAATATTTGCTATTTACAAACTACTTACACATATTTGAAATATATATCATACAAATTTTATTGTTTCACTCACATTTATTTATATGCATATTGGAAAGCTAATTATATCTTGCACACACTTGCATTCAAAAGGGAATTCCACACTATCATATATTCATTTAGGAAGATAATCCCTCACATTTTGCTAGGAATTTCATGCCCCTTATACTTACATATATATGCACACTCTTGCAAGGTGTTTTCCATGCTACCTCTATGCAAAGTATCAAACATGGGGCAGCCCAAATTCAAATAAAAACTCTCACAAGCAAGTCCTAATTTTCTCTCTTTTGAATGAGGGGGGGGGGGGGGGGGGGGAAGTTTTGGGTATAAAAACGTTCCCCTCCCTCGTTTTTATATTTTGGGTGCAGGGGTTGCTCGCCCAGGCGAGCTAACCTGCAAATTTTTTTTTTTTAAGGTTTAGCGTTTGCCTACTTGAACCTACTTAAGTTAGAGTTAGGCGTCGATTACTTATTTAAAACAAACAATAGTAATAAAATACTGTGAATTCAAAGGATACTGGGCTGCCTTGCAGCGACGTTCTCTGCTTGTCTAGTGCCGGGAAGAGACGACGGTCGGTCGTGACCCTATCCTCTATTTGCCTCCATCCCTAAGTACCAGCAAGTAGGAGACAAACAATACGCGGCCAATCGTGACCGGTCATCGTCTTACCTTGGTTGATTTCTGCCATTGACTTGTCTTGACTTCTGACCGTGGCCTGAGACGATTCTGTTCCTTGCTACCACAAGATATGCATGTGCATGTGCATGTATGAATGTTTCTAATGCGATGATTTTCTTAGTGAAGGCTGGTTAAATTCAATTTTAAATAAGCGTTTGGGGCACCCCATGAACCGAGCGAAGAGGGCTCAGGTTACTACAAACTAAACAAAAGGTTTGAAACCAAAGGGAGGACTAAAACCTCGCCCATCTTTTCTTTTTAAAGAAACGAGACAAATACAGTGAATGGGAATCCCTAGAGGAAACCAAGAAGAATGAAAAAACTCATAAATAAAAACATGCAACGGTCCTTTCGATTGCCCCAGACTTTAAGCATAATATCGTTTAACAACAACGGAGTTCACGGGCGAGGGCAGCTCCTCGCCATCCATGTTGGTGAGTATCAGAGCACCCCCAGCAAAAGCTCTTTTCACCACAAAAGGTCCTTCATAATTCAGGGCCCACTTGCCTCGATTATCCTTAACGGCATGGGACATTTTCTTCAGCACAAGGTCCCCCTCGTTGAACTTGCGCGGGCATACCTTCTTGTCAAACGCGTTCTTTATCCTTCGTTGATATAGGCGCCCATGGCTCATGGCCATCAAACGCTTACCTTCAATAAGGTTGAGTTGGTCGTAGCGTGCTTGAGCCCATTCTGACTCTTCTAGGCCTGAATCTGCTATTATCCTCTGAGAAGGAACCTCAACCTCAAATGGGAGTACTGCTTCCATCCCATAAACCAAGGAATATGGCGCTGCCCCAGTAGAAGTTCGCACTGAAGTTCTATATCCATGTAGGGCGAAAGGCAACATCTCATGCCAATCTTTATATGACACGGTCATCTTCTGGACAATCTTCTTAATATTTTTATTTGCAGCCTCTACAGCCCCATTCATCTTTGGCCGATAAGGGGTGGAGTTATGATGCTGGATCTTGAAATCCTCGCACATTTCCTGCATCATCTTGTTGTTCAGATTGGTGCCATTGTCAGTGATGATCTTCCTGGGGAGTCCGTATCGACAAACCAACTCCTTCTTTATGAATCTGACTACCACAGTTCTCGTGACATTAGTATAAGAAGACGTTTCGACCCATTTGGTGAAGTAATCTATCGCCACAAGAATGAAGCGGTGACCATTCGACGCTTTGGGTTCGATGGCCCCAATGACATCTATTCCCCACATGGAAAAAGGCCAAGGGGCGGACATAAAATTCAGAGGATGTGGCGGAACATTGACATTGTCCGTGTATGCCTGACATTTATGACACTTCTTTACATGGGCGCAGCAATCGCTCTCCATGGTGAGCCAGTAATAACCGACCCTAAGGATCTTCCTGGCCATGGCATGCCCATTGGCATGTGTCCCAAATGAACCCTCGTGGATCTCCTCAATCATGAAGTTCGCCTCTTTGGCATCTATGCATCGTAGGAGGGTCATGTCGTAGTTCTGTTTGTACAGGATGGTATCACTTACAAAGAAACCAGTAGCCAATCTCCTCAACGTCCTTTTGTCTTTGTCAGAAATCCCTGGTGGGTATTCTTTGTTCTTGACATATTGTTTGATGTCGAAATACCACGGTTTCTGTCGCAACCTACCCTTCGGCGGGAGGGCGACGCGTGACTCGCGGGATGCATGTTCCACGAAAGGAATACGCGCGGAGTCGCCACCAACGTTTATTTGGGGAAAACGTCGGAAAAACCGGAAAAGACGCGATCTACGAACTTTTAAGTGAAAGGTTCGGGAGTTGTATTTACGCACGGGGAAGGTATTAGCACCCCACACGTCCGTCCCAAGGGACGGCAGCCTTTAATCAAATGTGCAAACATGACTTTGATTTTTATGTTCCCTTTTTATGTCTCTATATCCTTTATACCCTTTTTATATTTTTCTCTTTTTGTGGTCGACAAGGGTGTTTCCCTTTGCTCCTACGTATTCCTCAATTTGAGATGAGAAAATCAGACCTACGTAGTTCTTTTTTATCAAGTGATTCTTTTTTTACTTTAAGAGGTGATCATTTTAAGGCGTTGGACCTTAAAAATGATCCATTTTACTTAGTGAGAAAATGAAATGACAAACTTCAAAAGCCTATTTTTATGGACGAGCTTGACTAGGCGAATTGATTTTAGCCTTTAGTTTCACTTTAGTTATTAATCAATTCGATTAAGAATGAGAAATCCCAAAGAGAAAACGTCCGATTGATTTTCCGCTTTATTTTACTAAAAGATGTCTTTTTGATTATTATATTATTTTTTACCTCTTTTTGATTTCCAACGTGGTTACGGCACGACCGAACGGTCGGAATTTATTTTAACCGAAGTTAATGGATAATACAATTCAAACGTTCGGTGGAAATTTATTTTATTTTTAAGTTAAGCGAGAAATGACTTAAGTAAAATGGCTTAAGCACGTCAACAGGGGGTATAAAAAGTAAACAAAACGAGAATAAAAATGCACGAAACACAATGTGGACCACTACGGGTACATAGAATGAAACGAAAAGCTTGGTTCGAGGTACTTACCCGTTGAAGATCGAAGAACGATGAAGAACGAATGAAGAACGTCGAAGAACGGTTGAAACCTTTGCGAAATTCTTCACGGAAAACGTTACGGAAACGTTTCGGAAGCGCCTCGGCTTAGATTTTCTTCACGGAAATGATTTTTCCAAGCAAATTCGAAAGAGAGAGAAGTGCCAAAGGGGCTGAACCCTTTTCTTCTTCACTTCCTCCCCTATTTATAGCAAAATAGGGGAGGTGGTTGCCGCCCAGCTCGCCCAGGCGAGCTCAGCTCGCCCAGGCGAGCCAGGTTGCTTCCTCCAGAAGCAACAGCCTTCTGGAGGAATATTCTGGAGGGCCCAAGTGGGCCTGGGTGCTATTTGCACCCCCATTTTTACTAAGTACACCCCCCTCTGCTGTTTTTTGGTGATTCTTTTTTCGTAAAGTTACGGAAACTTACGAATTCCGTAACGATACTTGTTTTCTTTCCGTAATGTTACGGAACCTTGCGGATTACATAATCATCCCCCTTTTGACTTACGGAATGTTACGGAACCTCACTTAATTATGCAACGATGCTTCCATTTGATTTCCGGTGTGTCACGGAAACTTACGGATTGTGCATCAATATTTTTTGGTTTTTCGGCATGTCCTGGAATTTCACAAATTGCCTAATGATGGATGCCAAGCACCTCACAAGGACCAAAGAAAGGTCGCATGTCATCAAGCAAAGGTCCCCGGACGAAATTAGGGTATGACAGTTGCCCCTCTTTACTTGTCTTTTATTGGAGATAAAAGGAAAGTAAAGATAAGACACTAATTTCGTTCCTCTCGATTTGACGAGAGTCGCGGGTGACCATAAAATCTCCACATGCAAATGACTTGTTGTTCCCGGATTTTAACAAATTGCCTAATGATGGATGCCAAGCACCTCTCAAGGACCAAAGAATGATCGCATGTCATCAAGCAAAGGTCCCCGGACGAAAATCAGTGTATGACACTAATTTCGCTCCTCTCGGTTGACGAGAGTCGCGGGTGACCATGACTTGTCGTTCCTAGAATTTCACAAATTGCCTAATGATGGATGCCAAGCACCTCACAAGGACCAAAGAATGGTCGCATGTCATCAAGCAAAGGTCCCCGGACGAAAATCAGTGTATGACACTAATTTCGCTCCTCTCGGTTGACGAGAGTCGCGGGTGACCATGACTTGTCGTTCCTAGAATTTCACAAATTGCCTAATGATGGATGCCAAGCACCTCACAAGGACCAAAGAATGGTCGCATGTCATCAAGCAAAGGTCCCCGGACGAAAATCAGTGTATGACACTAATTTCGCTCCTCTCGGTTGACGAGAGTCGCGGGTGACCATGACTTATCGTTCCTAGAATTTCACAAATTGCCTAATGATGGATGCCAAGCACCTCACAAGGACCAAAGAATGGTCGCATGTCATCAAGCAAAGGTCCCCGGACGAAAATCAGTGTATGACACTAATTTCGCTCCTCTCGGTTGACGAGAGTCGCGGGTGACCATGAAATTTCCGCATGTAAATGACTTGTTGTTCCCGGAGGAACAAAAGGTGCAGAAGACTGTGTCAGCCTCTGCATGCTATCAAGCGTTCTGTCTTACAGATAGCAAAAGAATGTTTATACGGATAACCACTCGGGTATTTCCGCGTATCATCGGGCCCGCCGCCTCTGGATGACAAAAGGGTGCGGATAACCGTAAGGTATCTCCGCGTATCATCGGGCCCGCCGCCTCTGGATGATACAAGGGTGCAAAATGACCAAACTTGGTCTCTGCTTGTCATCGGGCCCGCCGCCTCTGGATGACAAAAGGGTGCGGATAACCGTAAGGTATCTCCGCGCATCATCGGGCCCGCCGCCTCTGGATGATACAAGGGTGCAGAATGACCAAACTTGGTCTCTGCTTGTCATCGGGCCCGCCGCCTCTGGATGACAAAAGGGTGCGAATAACCGTAAGGTATCTCCGCGTATCATCGGGCCCGCCGCCTCTGGATGATACAAGGGTGCAGAATGACCAAACTTGGTCTCTGCTTGTCATCGGGCCCGCCGCCTCTGGATGACAAAAGGGTGCGAATAACCGTAAGGTATCTCCGCGTATCATCGGGCCCGCCGCCTCTGGATGATACAAGGGTGCAGAATGACCAAACTTGGTCTCTGCTTGTCATCGGGCCCGCCGCCTCTGGATGACAAAAGGGTGCGAATAACCGTAAGGTATCTCCGCGTATCATCGGGCCCGCCGCCTCTGGATGATACAAGGGTGCACGTCACATGACCTCAGGGTCAGTATGACAAAGATTATGGGGCGGCCGACAAAAGCAAGGCTCTTGCTCCTACGTATCCTCCAATGAGGAACTCAGATCTACGTAGTTCTGGATAACTTGTGAGACTTGAAAAGTCTCCATCGGAAAATGCTGACATCTCCGGAAAAGGCGCAGATGACCACATTGGCCTTTGCTCATCAATCACACTTGGGGTCACTAAATGACGAGGTGCGGATAACCGTAAGGTGTCTCCGCGGGCTACCAGCTCTTGGGTCATGGTAACAGAAAGCGGCGCGGTCGACAAAAGCGAGGCTTTTGCTCCTACGTATCCTCCAATGAGGAACTCAGACCTACGTAGTTCTGGATAACTTGTGAGACTTGAAAAAGTCTCGGTGTTTTCTTCGCTAAAATGCAAACATGCTTTAGTAAAGAGATAAATATTCCAACTGTTTAGAGCAGCATATGCTTTTTTGAGTGACAAACAATGCGCCTACCAGGGAAGGAGAGTCTGCTGATGGGATCCCCCATAACCATAAATGAGATCTTGGATGTTAGCATTTCGTTTCTAAATGACCATTTAGAGGAAACACTGGGTTCGACAAAAATAGAAGAAAATCACTCAAAGTGTATCAATCTCGCACAGGTAAGTGTTTCATCCTAATTCCGGACCATAGATATGTCATGACTTGACTTTGCAAATTATTTCCTATCAAATCAAAAATTACATGCGTGATCATGGATCAATAGGGCTTCCCTTGGGAATGGGTTCTTTTGGTGGTTTTTTTTTTTTCGGCTTTTGTGTGTTTTTGGCTTTTGATTTTTCTGGCTTTTTTCTTTTTCTGTTTTTTTTTGTTTAGTGCGGGGCGAAAAAAAGTCGCTAGCGCACGGGATTTTGGTTGGTAATCAAAGGGAGAAGACCATTTTAGGTCGTGGTTTCCTTTCCTTCTTTTTTGTTCATTTGGTGACAATTCTGTATTGTTCAGATATTGTCCGGTCCAAAGACCTCTCTGCACATTTCTTCTGTTTTTCCTTCGATCCCCGATCAGGAGCTTTCTTTCCTTCTTCTTCTTCCTTTTTTACTTTCTCCCATTCTTTGATTGGGAATTTCCTTTCTTTTCTTTTTGCTTTCCCCCACTCTTTGATTGGGGAATTTTCCTTCTTTTCTCTTCTTCTTCTTCTTCTTCTTCTTTTTTTTTTTTTTTTTTTTTTTGCTTTCATTGGAAATTTTCCTTCTCTTTTTCTTTGATTGGAAATTTCCCTTCTATTCTTTTTTGCTTCCGAGGGTAAGGATTGACATTCTCACCCTGGGTCAAGGTTTATGGTGAGTCGGGATTTTGGCTCAAAGCTCGTAGAATGGCTAGACATGATACATGTCAGGGCTTGGTTTGGTTCAAGGATAAAAGGGATGCCCCACATTATTTCCATGACACAAATGCAAAAATGATGATTTAGAAATTTTATGCAAAACTGGTCATGCATGCACCTATGCGGACACTCAAGTGTCAAATTTTTATGGTCATGTGATGCTAGGGCTCAGGATTCATTTCCTCTATTTTAGTCAACCCAATGTTTCCAAAATATGTTCTTTTATCAATTTGTGCATTCCTCCAAGTCATTTTGGGCGTCCGGGGAAATTTCACAGCATTCACCCTTCAGGCGTAGACACGTTTTTTTCTCTTCAAAAATCGGTTATGATCAATGAATTTTTTTCAAAGAAAAGTTGGAAATCATCTCTTCTCAAAAGCATGTCGGTTTTTAGCTAGACAACTTATTTTCTCTTTTTCCACCTTTTTCCTTACTTGCTTTCCCCCCCCTTTTTTCTTATTTGCTCTCTTTTTCTTTACTTGCTCTCTTCCTTTTTTACTTGCTCTCTTCTTTTCTCTTTTGTTCCCTTTTCCATTTCATTTTCTTTTCTTTTCTATTTTTATTTTTATCATGATTTTTCGTTTATTTTACATATATATTTTGGACGATGTTCCTAAACGAAGAACTCTACACGGTCCCAGAATTTCAAACATCATCGATAGTAATGATGCATAAATACTAACGCAACAATCTAAACAAAAATGTATGCGCTGTACATATGTCAATCGAAACAACAAAAACAAACATTAGTCTCTCAAGTCAAAACAATAACATAGAATAAAAATGACAAAAGAACTATGAAAGAAAACATGAATCTGGGGATCTCCCAGTCACGTATCTCCACTCCCTCCCAAGAAGTCAAGCAAATCGGCCATCTCCTCATCCTCGTGGGCTTCTTCTCCATCGCCGGGAGCTTCTGGGGGTGCCTCTCCTGCTTGGGCCTCGGGCCAATCTCCGGGCCATGCAACCTCTGCCCTGAACTGGTCTGGAGTAGGGCATGGAAAAGAAGCGAAGCCCTTGCTCTGCATGCTAAGGCTCATCTGGTACAGACAATCATGGGTCCGTACATGTGCTCGGTGGTTGGCCGCCTGCTGGCGAACCAAATGCCGTAAATACTGCTCCATGTCAAATGCCCCAGCCTGGCCAGCCTGATGAGGTGGTGGGGGCGCGCCTGCGGCCTGTGGAGCATCACCCTGAGCCTGTCTCTGGGTACAGTACTTCTCAATAAAAGCCCGGGTGATGGGCGGCCGAATCACCTTGGTAGGTGCAACGGGGACTCCGAACGACTGGCAGAGTCCTGTGATCAGTGCGAGGAATCCCAGGGCCCTATTGGACTTATCTGGGTCCAAAGGGTGCCTAGTGGGCGCCATACCTGCAAAAATATAGATGGCATCAGCGATCAACTGAGCCACATGGATGCTCATCCGTGTCAGGATGGCGTACACCAGCTGGCACTTCGGCATGGGGAGGTCGGAATTATGATCGGTGGGCAGGATGTTGCTGAGGAGCAACGTCATCCATATCTGGGTCAGGGTGGTCATGTTGGTGCGCATGATTCGCACTCGCCTCCCTGCAGCAGTCCGGGCAAAATCCTGTCCCGGTATACATAGCAGCTGGGCGATGGCCTCCTCATCGAACCCGTCAGACCGGTTCCTCCTCTGGCCATACTCACATTCCTGGCCCTCTTCCAACACCAACGGATATCCTAGGAGTTGGCCGATAGCGTCGGCATCAAACGGGATCCACTGACCCCTTACCCGGGATCTCATGTCACGCACGCCCTCCTCTGTTGGCCAAGCATTGGCATAAAACTCAAGGACTATTTCTGGATCAAACTTGGCCATGGGAGTAACCAGTGATGCCCACCGCCGGCTCCCTATTTCCTCCTGGAAATCAGTATACTCGTCGTCCCTGAGCTGGACGCGTCGCTCCCGGAGAAACGACCATCCCTTGATGGCCTCGAAGCGCTGCTGGTGTACAGCACTCCTAAAGCGGTGACTATCATACTCCGGAGCGGAACTAGTTCCTTCGGCTGCCTTGTCCTTCCTGGACCTCTTCGAGGCAAGCTTCCTCGGAGCCATTTCCTGCGAAGGCAAACATTTGGAAAGTTAGTTTTACTAGTGGGACACTACTCTTAAAACAAAAATGACATACAACCTCCTCCCATAAATACAAACATCAATGTAAATTTAGAGCAAGCTTATGCGCATATTTCCCTACGTACGTTCACTTGCACAAGACATCCTATTAACTAAGAAAAATGCACCCATATACAATCAAGGTAGCTTCATTACCTAGATTATTTACATGTACTTCCAAGGTGTATTTGTTATTTACATCACACACGCCTCCTTGGCTAAATTTACATACATGCATACTCAAAGCATTTCGGGGTACCAAAAATTGCACATGCGCTCATCTTGGTATTTCTAATACCTATACATGTACAAACTTCATGATGAATCTTGACTATCTACACAATAAGGCGCTACATTTCATGCTTTTTTTTTTTTTTTCAAGTTTTTGCTACCTAAAGCCACATGCAAATTCAAGCATATTTTCCTTTGCTGACTAAAATTGTATTCAAATTAGAAGGTATATATTTTTTTGTAATATGTTTTCTTCACATAACATGCAACACATTTATATATATTTTTTTGTGAGACATTTTGACTACCAAAAATTATATATACATACATCCAAGTATTTTGCTATCATACCCAAAGTGTAAATTGCCAAAGGTATCTTGCTACCTATTCTAAACCTACACATTCATGACGAGCAAAATTCTTAAACATCTAGGCGTAGGGAAAATATTATAGTGTGGCCCATAGCTGATTGCTGGCCAAAAAAGGGTAACTTTACCCAATATGCACCTCCTTTTGTATTCTTTTTGCATAAAATTTTAGTTTCTAAGCCTAGGATATATGTGGGGCAATTACTCTAGCCTTTTTCGGGAATGAATACATGTTCCAAAAATAGAAAATATGTACAAACCAAAATGCCCCATGGGTTGTTTCCTCACAAAAGTCACGCGCTAATGCCATTGAGGCATTTCACCGAACACTTGGTGGGCGCGCGTTTAGGCGTCAATAGCAAGAGAACGGGGACAATGTGGCATGTCCCATTGTTTCGAAATGCATTATAGGCCTAGGGCCATCCCATACCAACCCCTAATTCAACCTAATCAAGCAAGAAAACAAACCAAAATTGCCCCATATATTTGAGCACACTCCCACAATTTAGAGCACCAAAAGGAGATCAAAATACACCAATGAAAAGTTAGAAAGCTTAGGGATGGAACACTTACTTGTTGGTGATGAACAAAAGCGCAAAACGAAATCAAAAAATGCGAAAAAGGATGACCCTAGGGCTGCAAACTCGTCAATCCCGTGGGTATGGCTTTTGAAAGGGGGGAAAAGAAGTTTTTGAATGTAAAAACGCCCCCCCTTTCGTCATTCTTATAATTTGGTGCAGGGGTGGCTCGCCCAGGCTCGCCCAGCTCGCCCAGGCGAGCTAACCTGCATATTTTTTTTTTTTTTTTTTTTTTTTTGAGGGGAATATTAACCATGTCCCCTCCCTTCTCATGGATTAGCATCTTGCCTAACTTGAATTTACTTAGGTTAGAATTAGGCGTTGATTACTTATTTTTTTACTTTTTAAAACAAACAAAAAGTAAAAGAAAGCTGCAAAATACAAAGGATACGGGGCTGCCTTGCAGCGACATTCTCTGCTTGTTTCGCACAGAGAAGGGCAATGATCGGTCGGTCGTGACCCCATCCCCACTTGCGTTCGTCCTTAAGTACCTGCAAGTAATAAACAACCAGGTATGGCCAATCTTGACCGCGTCATTACCCTACCTTGATTGGTTTCTGCCGTTCATGTTTTGTCTCTACTCCAGAAGGTAGCCCAAGGTGATCCTGCCCCTGTTTTACCACAACAATATACATGCGCATGCGTATGCGTATGCATGAATGTTTTCAAACGCAGAAAATTTAGGGAAAGTTGGTTCAGGTTCAATTCTAATTAAGCGCTTCGGGGGATCCCATGAACTGAGCGAAAGGGCTCAGGTGATCACAGATTAACGCAAGGTGTGAAACTAACGTGAGGACTAAAAGCCTCGAATCCATGTTCATTTCTTTGAAAGATCGTAACGAGAGATACAACAGACAGGAAATCCCTGGGGGAAATCCAGAAAACGCATAAAGATAAAGAACATGCAGCGACATCCTTAATTGCCCCAGCTTCTAAGCATAATATTGTTTGACGACATCAGAGTTCACGGGTGAAGGTAGCTCTTTGCCATCCATGTCGGTAAGCACCAGGGCTCCTCCAGAAAAAGCCCTCTTCACAACAAAAGGCCCTTCGTAGTTCGGGGCCCATTTCCCTCGATGGTCCTTGACAGCATGGGACATTTTCTTTAGCACAAGGTCTCCCTCATGGAACTTGCGTAAGCGTACTTTCTTGTCGAATGCACTCTTCATTCTTTGCTGGTATAAGCGCCCATGACTCATGGCCGTTAAGCGCTTACCCTCAATGAGGTTGAGCTGATCGTAGCGTGTTTGAGCCCACTCTGATTCCTTTAATCCGGATTCTGCCAAGATCCTTAATGACGGGACTTCTACCTCAAACGGTAACACAGCCTCCATCCCGTATACCAATGAGAACGGCGTTGCCCCAGTTGACGTTCGCACTGAAGTCCGGTAACCGTGTAATGCGAATGGGAGCATCTCGTGCCAATCCTTGTATGACACGGTCATCTTTTGGATAATCTTTTTGATATTCTTATTGGCTGCTTCCACGGCTCCATTCATCTTTGGCCGGTAGGGTGTGGAATTGTGATGCTGGATTTTAAACTCCTCGCACATTTCCCCCATCATCTTGTTATTCAGGTTGGTGCCGTTGTCCGTGATAATCTTCCTTGGCAAACCATATCGGCAGATGATCTCCTTCTTAATGAACCTGACCACCACATTCCTCGTGACATTGGTATATGAAGCCGCCTCGACCCACTTGGTGAAATAATCTATCGCTACGAGGATGAAGCGATGACCATTCGAGGCCTTGGGCTCAATGGCCCCGATGACATCTATTCCCCACATGGAGAAAGGCCAAGGGGCGGACATGACATTCAGAGGATGTGGTGGGGCATTGACATTATCTGCGAATGCTTGACATTTGTGGCACTTCCTCACATGGACACAACAATCACTTTCCATGGTAAGCTAGTAATAACCTGCTCTTAAGATCTTCCTGGCCATAGCATGCCCGTTGGCGTGCGTTCCAAACGAGCCCTCATGGACTTCCTCGATCATGTGATTTGCCTCCTTGGCATCCACACACCGCAGGAGTGTCATGTCGTGATTTCTCTTATACAGTGTGCTTCCGCTCATGAAGAAACTGGCTGCCAACCTCCTCAATGTCCTTTTATCGTTGTCGGCAATCTCTGGCGGGTATTCTTTGCTTACGACATATCGCTTGATGTCGTAATACCAAGGCTTTCCGTCGCGTTCCTCTTCCACTTGGCAACAATGTGCGGGTTTGCCACGACACCAAAATTCAATGTAGGGTAGATCCCCGTGCGGTGTTAGCTGGAACATAGACGCCAACGTAGCAAGTGCATCCGCCATTTGATTTTCCTCGCGGGGAACATGATGGAAGGAGATCTCATCGAAAGTCTTAGCCAATTCCTTGATATAGGCTTTGTAGGGTATCAGCTTGGGATCTCTAGTTTCCCATTCCCCTCTCAGCTGATGGATTACCAACGCTGAGTCGCCGTACACCTTGAGTAGTTTGACATTGGAGTCAATTGCTGCCTGGACGGCTAGGGCACATGCTTCATATTCGGCCATGTTGTTGGTGCAGTCGAATCCTAGCCTGGCTGTGAAAGGTACACATTGATTGTCCGGAGAGACCAACACTGCCCCAACGCCATGACCTAGAATGTTTGACGCTCCGTCAAACCATACAGTCCATTTGTCCCGATCTTCGTCCAATTTTTCCTCGAACAAGGCCATGATGTCCTCATCCGGGAATTCCGGATGCATGGGCTGGTAGTCGTTAAGAGGCTGTTGAGCCAAATAATCTGCCAAAGCGCTTCCTTTTATCGCCTTTTGGGTGACGTAGACTATATCAAACTCAGATAGCAAGACTTGCCACCGGGCGATTCGTCCTGTGAGAGCTGGCTTTTCAAAGATGTACTTAACCGGGTCCATTTTGGATATCAACCAGGTAGTATGACTCAGCATGTACTGCCTTAGGCGATGGGATGCCCATACTAAAGCACAACACGTTCTTTCGAGCAAGGAGTAATTCATCTCACAGGTCGTGAACTTCTTACTTAGGTAGTAAACAGCGCGCTCCTTCTTCCCGGATTCGTCATGTTGCCCCAGCATACACCCCATTGACTCGTCCAAGATTGTCATGTACAAAATGAGAGGCCTTCTAGGTACTGGTGGCATAAGCACGGGAAGATTCATTAGGCACTTTTTGATCCTTCCAAAAGCCTCTTGGCAATCCTCATTCCACCGATCAGTTTGGTTTTTGCGCAAGAGTTTAAACAACGGCTCACAAATGGCGGTGAGCTGCGATATGAATCTGGCAATATAATTCAAGCGCCCCAGGAAACCTCGGACTTGCCTCTCTGTACGGGGTTCTGGCATCTCAAGGATAGCCTTCACTTTTTCGGGGTCTACCTCTATCCCTTTCTGGCTTACAATGAAACCAAGCAATTTCCCTGATTTGACCCCAAAGGTACACTTAGCGGGGTTCAACCTTAATTGATACTTCTTAAGCCTTTCGAACAATTTCCGCAGGTTGACAAGGTGTTCTTCCTCGGATTTAGATTTAGCAATTATGTCGTCCACGTAGACCTCGATCTCTTGATGCATCATATCATGGAACAAAGCTACCATGGCCCGTTGATAAGTTGCCCCGGCATTCTTGAGTCCAAAGGACATCACCTTGTAACAGAACGTTCCCCACAGGGTGACGAAAGTAGTCTTTTCCATATCCTCGGGCGCCATCTTTATCTGATTGTAACCAGAGAAACCGTCCATGAAGGAAAATAAAGCGAAATTGGCCGTGTTATCTACGAGGATATCGATGTGTGGTAAAGGAAAATTGTCCTTGGGACTGGCCCGATTCAGGTCCCGATAATCTACACACATTCGTACTTTCCCATCTTTTTTAGGAACTGGTACGATGTTGGCAACCCATTCTGGATACCGAGCGACGGCCAGAAATCCAGCGTCAAATTGCTTCTTCACTTCTTCTTTTATCTTCAAGGATGTTTCGGGCTTCATCCTCCTCAGTTTCTGTTTTACCGGGGAACACTCGGGATTTAGAGGTAATCGGTGTTGTACAATGTCAGAACTCAAACCGGGCATATCTTGGTATGACCAAGCAAAGATGTCTTGGTAGTCTTGTAGCAGGATTATTAATTCTTCACGGATAGGTGCGGTAATACCTGTACCTATCTTTACTTCCCTCTTTCCACTGCCAATTCCTAAGTCTACTAACTCTGTTTCTTCTTGATGAGGCCCCATTTCTTGGTCCTCATGGGCGACCATTCTTTCTAGTTCTGGGGGAAGTCCCACATCCTCATTTCCTTCATCTTCCGTTTGATTCATTTCTTGCTCGAAGTCGATAGACGGGTCCCAGGTATTAGTACCTTCGGGGGACTCGTCATCGGATCTGCCGTTTCAGAAAAAGAAGTAAACATGCAAATGAATGAGAATGGGTAGAGACCAGGAACAGATGAAGAAAGATCCTTGTATTATAAATTCAAAAACAAAAGACACAAAGCCTTAACAAAAGGAAAAACTCTAAAGCCTAGGCCCAACTATAGAGCTTTTAAAACCGTAAAGGTTTACATTATGCTTGTTGCGTAAATGCCGGGGCGTTCCTCCACTCGCCAATTTCCCAGCTGGAAATCAGGAGGGCATGGTCGTACCAAATCCAAAGTACTCGGAATATCATCTTCGCATATCGCGAACGCTTGACCTTTGTCTCCCGAACCCGCGCTTATAAAGCTTCTACTTATGTGGCAGGGCGGGCTTCCTTCACCTTCTTGTCTCCAACGCGAACTTTGACCATTGTTCTTCCTTCCCGCGATGCTTCTTTTCATGTCCACCTGAGTGGGCTTATAGCCTAAACCATACTTCCCACGATTTCCTTGGGTATTTATCAGGCTAGTTATGCCGCCGTTGTTTTTTCCTAAACCCATCCCGGGTTCATAACTGTTCCCCAACATAACTCGGGCCATCATTACCGCTGCATCGGACAGACAAGGCTGCCCAAAGAGGGAGTCCACGGAGGAAATGCTGACCACCTCAAAAGACTGGAAAGCAGTTTCTAACGATTCTTCTGCGGCTTCCACATAAGGCATGGAGGATGGGCAGCTTACCAAGATATCTTCCTCGCCTGACACGATGACCAAGTGCCCCTCCACTACGAATTTCAGCTTTTGGTGGAGTGTAGAAGGCACAACTCCCACTGAGTGGATCCACGGGCGCCCCAACAGGCAGCTGTAGGGGGGGTTAATATCCATTATTTGGAAGGTGACTTGATAGGTGTGAGGGCCTATTTGTACTGGGAGATCGATCTCTCCCCTAACCTCTCGGCGAGTGCCGTCGAAGGCCCGAACCACCATTGAACTTGGTTTTAAGTGGGAAGCATTGAATGGTAACTTCTCCAAAGTGCTCTTAGGCATCACGTTTAAACTGGAACCATTATCGATGAGCACCTTGGCTACGATATGGTCCATACACTTGACTGATACGTGTAAAGCCTTATTATGCCCTCTCCCCTCGGCGGGGATTTCTTCTTCGGCGAAGGCAAGATAGTTGTTGGCAGTGATATTGTTGACCAGCCCTCTGAAACCTTCTACCGAGATATCTTGGGCCACGTGAGCCTCGTTCAGCACTTTTACTAGCAGAGCCCGATGAGGCTCGGAGCTCATAAGTAACTCCAACAGCGAGACCCTAGCCGGGGTTTTGTTGAGCTGTTCGATAACCTTGAATTCGCTCTGCTGAATTATCCGAAGGAACTCGCTGGCTTCCTCTAGCGACACCTCCTTTCTACCATCCTTTTTCTCCGGGGGCCCCTTTGCTGGAATATCTTTATTCGAAGCGTGGGGTGCTTCGCCATCTTGTTCCTCCACCACTTTTCCTTTTCCTTTGACGTCGGCGGGTTGGACTGGTAGGTCCGGAGGTGCGAACACACGACCACTACGGGTCACACCACTCAGTCCCGTGATATTTGTTACTTTAGCTGACAGCGAGCTGACGTCAGTGACTTCTTCTTCCTTCTTCCCCGGAGGTGTATATCTCCACGGGACCGCGTGACTATTTTGGTACGGGAAAGGAACAGGCTTGGCCATCAAGGGGTGTCCGGGCTTTTGCGAAGCTGCACTCTTAGTGAAGTATATCACCAAGGGTTTGGGCTTCACAACACCGCTCCCCTCCGTGGATTGCATGCATATATGCTGCTCTTCTTTTCCTTCAATGCCGACTTCCAGTCGACCTTGATCTATCATCCGCTGTAACAATTCCTCTACTTCCAAACACGTTTCCATGTCATGCATCTCGCCGGAATGTAGCAGACAGGAATCCTCCTTACACCCACTATGGGGAATCACACCTCCCTTTTGCAGGGCCTCAAAGATAAACCTCCTAGGGGTTGCCACATCCCTTAAAGGTTTAGACCTGTGCGGCCTATCGGATTCAACTGCATTAACTGCTCCCCCTCCATGATTGGCGAGCGGGTTGGTTCTCACATTGGGCCGATCCTCTTGGAAAGTCAGCCATCCAGCATCCATTAAATGTTGGACCTTGTATTTAAGGGCCAAGCATTTTTCGACGGAATGCCCCGGGACACCCCCATGGTACTTGCAAGTTGCGTTAGGGTCATACCACTTCGGGAAAGGGGGTTCGAGGACCCTTCCGGGAGTTACCACGGCCAAATGATTGGCGATGAGGGATGGTAGAAGATCTTCGTACGTCATTGGGAGCGGGGTGAATTCCGGCAATGGCCTCGGAGGGAAGTTCCTTGTCGTGTTGGAATTACCGGCCGGTCGAGTCGTGTTCGGAGTTGGAACTTGGGGAGCTTCCCTCTGGGTGGGTGCCTTAGGCTGCACGGGTGTTGAACTAGAGGCGTTCCCAGCATGAGCCGAGAAGCTTGGGTGATGTTGCGCGTACTGATGGGTACCATGAGGTGTTTGCTGGGGTTTAACCCACGCGGGTGTTGAAGAAACGGCATAGGCATCTCCTTCCTTCCTTTTTGCCCCTGTTGCCCCGATTCTTTTGGCATTCACGTTTGTGGAGGAAACGTAATCAAACTTTCCTCTTTTCAATCCAACCTCGATTCTTTCCCCGGCAAACACCAGATCCGCAAAGCTGGACGGCATGTAACCCACTAGCTTCTCATAGTAGAACACTGGCAGAATGTCTACCATCATGGTGATCATCTCTCTCTCAACCATGGGAGGAGCTACTTGTGCCGCCAAATCCCTCCATCGCTGCGCATATTCTTTAAAGGTTTCACCCTCTTTCTTGAACATATTCTGCAGTTGAGTACGGTCAGGAGCCATATCAGAATTGTACTGATACTGCCTTAGAAAGGCGGTAATCAGATCCTTCCAAGTACGGATACGGGAAGCTTCCAAATTAGTGTACCACACTACCGCAGCTCCAGCCAAGCTATCCTGAAAGAAGTGTATCAACAGCTTTTCATCTTTAGAGTGGGCGCCCATCTTACGGCAGTACATTTTGAGATGGTTTTTGGGACAAGTCGTCCCTTTATACTTGTCGAAGTCCGGCACTTTGAACTTCGGGGGAATAACAACATCGGGTACTAAGCAAAGATCTGTCATGTCTGCAAACGGATAGTCCCCAAATCCTTCCACAGCCCTCAATCTTTCCTCAAGGAGATCGAGCTTCCTCCTTTCTTCAGTTGCCGGGGGCGGCCCTTCCATGGACAAAACTATTGGCGATGCTGCGATGTTGGGTTGAGGCAACGTGCCTGGTGCCGGCCCTTCGGGGATCGGGGGATAGAACTCGACATCCCTCCGAGCATAATCTTGAGGGTCTTTGTGGACTTCGTCGGGCTGCTGAGGAGGCTCTCTTTCATGGACGGGAGAAGCAATGTGGCCCGCATCTTCTTGCAAGACGGGTGGTGAATAGTTGGGCGGCAATCCATAAGGGTAAGCCGCTCGGTTGTATCCTAGGTGAGGGCTGCCATCGTGCCCCAGTGTGTCCCTTCCCCGTCCTACTATGTTTGAGGGAGGATGGTGCGTAGTTGCCAAGAGAGTCGGGTCTGCTTCAGCAGCCGAACTGGCAGCGGCGGCGGTGGCCGCGTTCTTCTCTATGAGCTGCTTCATACTTAACATGGCCTCCATCATGGAGGCCATTTGTTCTTTCAGAGCCGACATGTCGGCTTTCATCTGTTCCTGCGTCTCCTCTTGATCACCCATCGTTCTAGATTTGGATCTGGTGCGATAGGGATCCCTTGCGGCGCGTTTAGTTATGGTGTTTTTCCCTAAAAAACCAAACGTGAGGAGTGGGTAAAGAAAGAAAATGCATGCTAGAGATGAAATGTAGGAGTGATTTGATTTGCACAAGCTTTTTGGAGTAGAAACATGGGACCAACTCATTTTATTTCAAAAAGGAAGTCGTATCTAGTCAAGGTCTTAGAGACCATACAAGTTTCCTAACGATTTCTAATTATGTGGGCCATTAAGTCTATCATATGCTGACAATAGCCGAGAAGCCCATGAATCTCTTTGGGGGCGGAGTAGGTATCTGCCATTGCCTTGGCTTTGGCTAACAAGCGGGGAAGTTCTTGACTCCCGTTCAAGGTAAGAGCAAACCGGTCCATCCACATGGTTGCCTCTTGGTGTAAAGAGTCGATCACCCTTCCTCTAGCCTCTTTTTCCGCATACACTTGAGCATACTCATCCGCGATTCTATGCTCGTGGGCCGTGGCTAGACCTAACTCTTCTTGGTACTTGGCGATGATAGCTAGCATGTTGGTCTCTGTCTCGCATAAACGCTGAGACAAGCTTCTTTTGGACCTTGAACAAGCAATCAACTCCTCTTTCAGAACCATGCTATGTGCTCGCGACTGGTCTCTTTCTTCCCTTCGCAACTTTAGTTCACTATTGCTACCCCATAGAGCTCCGCGAAATTTGTTCCGGCCATACTCTTCCTTGCGAGCCCTCTTGGTCTCTTGTTCAAGGGCTCTTGTGGTAATTGCATTCTCTTCCCGTAACCCGGCACACTCCTTCCGAACGTGTGTAGCGGCCAACTTGAACTTCTCCTTGGCAAGTTTTGCCTTTCCTAACTCGCTTTTGAGAGCTTGGACTTCTTCGTCCTCTTCCGGTGCTTCAAAACTCTCTTCGCTGACGACTTTTAACTTGGCGAGCCAATCTAAACCTCGTATATGAACTTTCAGCCATTCGTGGTACCCACCAATGATGCCATTACGAATGCCTCTAAGCTCTTGATCTTTCCTTAACGGGGTTTCCCATGCCTTATGGATTCTTTGTATAGTCTTGGAACTTTGTGCGCCGAGATCCCTCACAAGGAAAGGAGACATGCTTTCTTCCGTCGGTGCTCCCCTCATGGGGTACCCTAGTTGTCTTATAGCGAGCGCGGGATTGTAGTTAATACAACCCCTCGTTCCTACCAGCGGAATGTTTGGGTATCTTCCACATGAGAAAAGGACTCCTTCTTTTCCTTCCTTCCATCGGGGGAACCAACTGACTGTTCTACCTCCTATCCCGGCCAAGAGCTGGTCCCAATCTATTCTCCTCTTTTCAGTACACGAGCAATGGCTCAGGAGCGGACATGGATGTCTTGTGTCTTGTTGGAACAAGTGTGAAACCAACCAAACACAGAGGGCGGGTAAGCAACAGATGATCCGTGCGCTACTCTTTTCGCACCTTCGGTCAAATGTGTCAAATAGATCTGCCAAGACAGCTACCACCGGACTTTCCTTGCTATGGTGGTAGGCAAGGAAAGCGTCGATTGCTGCTAGGTCTACCAAACCATCCACGTTTGGAAAGAGGACGACCCCAAAAATTAGCAAAGCTAACACATCCATAAACGGGACCCAGTCTCCTTGATTGGCCATACCCCTCGCCTTGTCTTCTAGGTACTTCTGTGGTAGGCCCGCTATGCCGTTCCGAGTCTGTTTTATGCGGTCAAAACCTCTTGCTGAATCCTTGACCACAGCTGCAATTCTGCTCAAAGAGAGGAGACACCCGGAGGAAAGATATGGTTTTCTTCCCCCGAGAGGACATCCTAGAATTTCCTCAAATTCTTCAATGGTTGGTACTAATTGGAAGTCTGCGAATGTGAAGCACCTCAAAGGCTGGTCGTAGTATTGGGTAAGTGATGTAATGGCTTCTATGGACACCTCTGCTATGGTCAACTCTAAGATCTTTCCGTAAGTCTTGCGGAAGGCTTGCATTTGGAGGGGTTCCATCAACCGCCCTAATTCCTTGATGCTGGTGGTATCTAGGCTTTTGACCTTGACTTGGTAGAACCTCTTGCCGGTTTGATTTGTTCCCATGCTTACTAAAGTGAGACAAAAGCTGGTGCAAATCAAAACTCCGATATCTCATGGGTGGGATGGATGAATGCATGATGGAATGCATATGACACAGATGCAATTTACGAATACGGGGGTCCGGGGAATTTGTCACCTTCTTAGATACGACATCTAGGGGTAGCGAAATGCCCCAACGCACGTTTTTAAGAAGGCGACACGGACCCTCCGTTGGTTTGTTTACAATAGGGATCAAGACAGAACCCATATGCAATGCCTATGCAAAAGACACAATGCGGGAATGTGCACAGTATGACAATATTTACCGAACATAAGCAAAAGGGTATATGATACTCATGCATGGCAGTGTGAAAAATGGCACGCAGCGTGTTTGCTTCGTGCCCCTATTTAAGGGACCTATAAGGGAGAGAACTAACTAGGCTTTTAGCAATAATCCCCAAGGTAGTTATATCTCTCTTGATGGTTTCTAGAGGTATCATCCCCTTTGAAGAACATATTGTAGCAGTAGGGACTACTAGCAACAATAGGTTTTCAAAGAGAAAAGCTCTAGATGAGGGTTCACTGTAATCAAGCAAGTCGGAGACCTAGCATGATCACAGATTCACCTCCACTCCTTATGCTCCCATGAACCCGGGTATAGGGCCCTTTTTCACTCACAGTGTGTGCAAATAGTGTTGGTGTTTGTGTGCATCAAATGAATAAATATTTACTTCATGCATACATTTAAAACGCACTAAAAGCAACAAAGAGTTTATATACACAAGAACATAATGAAAGGAAACCAACAAAGGGGTAAGTCACGGTAAAACATTGCACAAAATTAAATGGCCTAACTCTCTAAAAACAATCCCCAGTGGAGTCGCCAACTGTCGCAACCTACCCTTCGGCGGGAGGGCGACGCGTGACTCGCGGGATGCGTGTTCCACGAAAGGAATACGCGCGGAGTCGCCACCAACGTTTATTTGGGGAAAACGTCGGAAAAACCGGAAAAGACGCGATCTACGAACTTTTAAGTGAAAGGTTCGGGAGTTGTATTTACGCACGGGGAAGGTATTAGCACCCCACACGTCCGTCCCAAGGGACGGCAGCCTTTAATCGAATGTGCAAACATGACTTTGATTTTTATGTTCCCTTTTTATGTCTCTATATCCTTTATACCCTTTTTATATTTTTCTCTTTTTGTGGTCGACAAGGGTGTTTCCCTTTGCTCCTACGTATTCCTCAATTTGAGATGAGAAAATCAGACCTACGTAGTTCTTTTTTATCAAGTGATTCTTTTTTTACTTTAAGAGGTGATCATTTTAAGGCGTTGGACCTTAAAAATGATCCATTTTACTTAGTGAGAAAATGAAATGACAAACTTCAAAAGCCTATTTTTATGGACGAGCTTGACTAGGCGAATTGATTTTAGCCTTTAGTTTCACTTTAGTTATTAATCAATTCGATTAAGAATGAGAAATCCCAAAGAGAAAACGTCCGATTGATTTTCCGCTTTATTTTACTAAAAGATGTCTTTTTGATTATTATATTATTTTTTACCTTTTTTTGATTTCCAACGTGGTTACGGCACGACCGAACGGTCGGAATTTATTTTAACCGAAGTTAATGGATAATACAATTCAAACGTTCGGTGGAAATTTATTTTATTTTTAAGTTAAGCGAGAAATGACTTAAGTAAAATGGCTTAAGCACGTCAACAGGGGGTATAAAAAGTAAACAAAACGAGAATAAAAATGCACGAAACACAATGTGGACCACTACGGGTACATAGAATGAAACGAAAAGCTTGGTTCGAGGTACTTACCCGTTGAAGATCGAAGAACGATGAAGAACGAATGAAGAACGTCGAAGAACGGTTGAAACCTTTGCGAAATTCTTCACGGAAAACATTACGGAAACGTTTCGGAAGCGCCTCGGCTTAGATTTTCTTCACGGAAACGATTTTTCCAAGCAAATTCGAAAGAGAGAGAAGTGCCAAAGGGGCTAAACCCTTTTCTTCTTCACTTCCTCCCCTATTTATAGCAAAATAGGGGAGGTGGTTGCCGCCCAGCTCGCCCAGGCGAGCTCAGCTCGCCCAGGCGAGCTCAGCTCGCCCAGGCGAGCCAGGTTGCTTCCTCCAGAAGCAACAGCCTTCTGGAGGAATATTCTGGAGGGCCCAAGTGGGCCTGGGTGCTATTTGCACCCCCATTTTTACTAAGTACACCCCCTCTGCTGTTTTTTGGTGATTCTTTTTTCGTAAAGTTACGGAAACTTACGAATTCCGTAACGATACTTGTTTTCTTTCCGTAATGTTACGGAACCTTGCGGATTACATAATCATCCCCCTTTTGACTTACGGAATGTTACGGAACCTCACTTAATTATGCAACGATGCTTCCATTTGATTTCCGGTGTGTCACGGAAACTTACGGATTGTGCATCAATATTTTTTGGTTTTTCGGCATGTCCTGGAATTTCACAAATTGCCTAATGATGGATGCCAGGCACCTCACAAGGACCAAAGAAAGGTCGCATGTCATCAAGCAAAGGTCCCCGGACGAAATTAGGGTATGACAGTTTCCCATCCCGCTCTTCCTCTATTGCATAACAATATGCCGGCCTGCCCTGAGATTTGAATTCGATGTACGGCAGATCCCCGTGTGAGGCAAGTTGAAACATGGATGCCAGGGTGGCTAATGCATCAGCCATTTGATTCTCTTCCCGAGGTATGTGGTGGAAAGAAATGTCGTCAAAGTACTTGGCTAACCTCAAGATGTGAGTTTGATAGGGTATCAACTTCGGATCCCTAGTTTCCCATTCTCCTTTCAACTGGCGTATCACCAAAGCTGAGTCTCCATACACCTTGAGTAGTTTTACATCAAAATCAATGGCCGCCTGAACCCCGAGGGCGCATGCTTCGTACTCGGCCATATTGTTGGTACAATCAAAACCTAGCCTAGCCGTGAAAGGAATACACTGATCATCCGGGGATACCAGGATTGCCCCTACTCCGTGGCCCAAAGCATTAGATGCCCCATCGAAGCAAACAATCCATTTGTCTATGTCCTCGTGCGTCCGCTTCTCTTCAAACAGGGCCATGATATCTTCATCTGGGAACTCGGGGTGCATCGACCGATAATCCTAGAGGGGTTGCTGGGCCAAATAATCCGCCAAGGCGCTTCCCTTTACCGCCTTTTAGGTGACGTAAACGATATCGAATTTAGATAGTAGTACCTGCCACCTAGCGATTCGTCCCGTGAGGGCCGGTTTCTCAAAGATGTATTTCACGGGATCCATTTCGGAGATAAGCCACGTGGTATGGATGAGCATGTACTGCCTAAGTCGATGTGATGCCCATACCAGAGCACAACACGTCCTTTCCAGCATTGAGTAATTCATCTCACATGCGATAAACTTCTTGCTTAGATAGTAAATGGCTTGCTCCTTTTTCCCAGAATTATCGTGCTGACCCAACACGCACCCCATAGACTCGTCCAACACAGTCATGTATAGGAAAAGAGGTCTCCCTGTCACAGGTGGCATGAGCACCGGGGGGTTTGCGAGACTCTGTTTGATCTTCTCGAAGGCCTCTTGGCAGTCGCCATTCCACTGGACTGTTTGATTCTTACGTAATAGCTTGAAAATGGGCTCACATGTAGGGGTGAGCTGCGAGATAAATCTCGCGATATAATTCAACCTACCCAAGAAACCTCGAACCTGCTTCTCCGTGCGTGGTTCCGGCATCTCAAGAATGGCCTTTACTTTCTCGAGATCTATCTCTATCCCTTTCTGACTTACGATAAATCCTAGCAACTTCCCCGACTTTACCCCGAAGGTGCATTTGGTTGGGTTTAGTTTTAGTTGGTATTTTCGCAACCTTCCAAACAGCTTACGCAGATTGACAAGGTGTTCGTCCTCAGTTCGAGACTTGGCAATCATGTCATCTACGTAGACCTCTATTTCCTTATGCATCATGTCATGGAACAATGCCACCATGGCACGCTGATAGGTTACCCCAACATTTTTCAACCCAAAGGCCATCACTTTATAGCAGAACGTTCCCCATAGGGTGACGAAAGTGGTATTCTCTACATCTTCGGGTGCCATCTTTATTTGATTATACCCCGAGAAACCATCCATAAATGAGAAAAGGGCGAACTTGGTTGTATTATCTACCAATATATCAATGTGTGGTAGGGGAAAATTGTCTTTAGGACTGGCTCGGTTTAAGTCCCGATAGTCTACACACATTCGAACCTTGCCGTCCTTTTTCGGGACCGGGACAATGTTGGCCACCCACTCCGGGTACCGCGCCACAGCTAAGAAACCTGCATCAAACTGCTTCCTTACTTCTTCTTTAATTTTTAAAGACATCTCGGGTCTCATTCTTCGTAACTTTTGCTTAACCGGGGAAGACCCAGGATTCAAAGGCAACTTATGCTGCACAATGTCGGAATCCAGACCGGGCATGTCTTGATATGACCACGCAAAGACATCTTGATACTCTTCAAGAAGGGTTATCAAGCCTTGGCGGATAGGCGCGGTCATACCGGTTCCTACCTTTACTTCTTTCTTTTCCTCTCCGGTCCCTAAGTTCACCAGTTCGGTTCCTTCTTGGTGAGGCTTCATTTCACGTTCTTCCTGAGCGATCAACCTCTCCAACTCTGGTGAAAGGACGTCCTCTTCCTCTTCTTCGTTCATCATTTGGCTTACATCTCGGTCGAAATCGATCGTCAAACCCTCATTGTTAGGATCCTCAAAGAATCGACCTTCATATCTATACCAAACAAGACAAAATAAACAAAAACATGCAAAATGATATGAGAAAAGGTGGAACTGCAAGAACAGATGAAACAAGATCTCTTTGTTTATTTAATAAGGTAGGTTTCACAAAACAAAAGAGAAAGGAAATCTATAGGCTCAAATTACATTGAATCAGCGGTATAGACTTCTGACTGGCTTATCACGCGCCAGTTCCCCACTTGGGAATCAGGGTGGCATGGTTGCACGAAATTTGGTGGGTCTTGAGGGAACTCCTCTCCTACTGCGGCCACTTCTTCCTCGGACACCATTCCGGCGCTGGTGAAAGATTGGCTAAGACGGTCGGGCCATACTTTGTCTGCCCGAAATCTTGACGGCATATTCCTCCTCCCCGGCATCCCGGGTTCGTACCCCAATCCATACTTGTACGGATTTCCCTTAACATCGACTACATCGGCATTTCCGAGGCCATCCTTGCCTAGACCCATTCCGGGCTCAAATCCGTTCTTGAGCATAACACGTGCCACCATTATGGCCGTGTTGGAGAGAGAAGATAGCAACGGACTTGGTTCCATAGAGGCGCAGCTCACCACCTCGAAGGATTGGAAAGCCATTTCCAATGATTCTTCCGCTGCTTCTATGTATGGGGCGGAGGAGGGGCAGCTCACCAACATATCCTCTTCACCCGATACTATCACCAAAAGTCCACCCACTGCGAACTTCAATTTCTGGCGAAGCGTTGAAGGGACCACTCCCAGCGCATGAATCCAAGGTCTCCCCAAGAGATAGCTATAGGCGGGATTTATGTCCATTACTTGAAACACCACATTGCAAGTCTAGGGGCCTATCTGAATGGGAATGTCGATTTCCCCCATCACTTCCCGCCGAGTACCATCAAAGGCTCGCACCACCATCGAGCTCGGTTTTAAACGTGACGCACTAAAAGGAAGCTTTTCCATAGTGGTCTTCGGCATCACATTCAAACTTGATCCATTGTCGATAAGTACCTTTGCGACAACATGGTCCATACATCTCACCGACACGTGTAGAGCCTTGTATTGTCCTCTCCCCTCAACGGGAATCTCTTCTTCCGCAAACGCGATATAATTGTTGGTGGTTATATGATTAACGATGCCTTCGAAACCCTCCACTGAGATATCATGTGCTACATGGGCATCGTTAAGGACCTTTATCAACAGCGCACGATGAGGCTCGGAGTTTATGAGCAGTTCAAGCAAAGAGATCCTTGCTGGAGTTTTATTCAGTTGCTTGACTACCTTAAACTCGCTTTGTTGGATGAGGCGGAGGAACTCATGGGCCTCTTCCAAAGTCACTATTTTTCCTTGAAGACCCTCTTTCTTTTCAGCCCCTCTTACTACCAGAGGATCTACTTCTTTCGAGGGGGTAGCTACATCTGTGGGCTCTTGGACCATGGGCGCTTTCCCCTTGGAGGGCAACTCCGCCGAGCGGGGGGAAATGAACACCCGGCCACTGCGGGTCACGCCACTAAGGCCGGTGATGTTGGTCACCTTAGCTGACAGGGAGTCAACTTCGGTTGCAACTCTTTCGCTGAACGCAGGAGGGGTATACTTCCACGGAAAGGCCTTATTGCTTTGATATGCAAAAGGTGTCGGCTTGGGCGCTGTTCGGGGGTATACGGGTGTGGAGCCGGTCCCCTTCCTAGTAAAACATATTACTAGGGCCTTGGGGGTTAGAGGAACCTTCTTTTCTTCCGATTTCATGCAAATTTGTGGTTCTTCCCTCTCTCCTTTGGACACTTCAAGCTGCCCCCAATCCATGAGCCGTTGAAGCAATTCTTCTACCGCGGGACAGGTTTCCATGTCATGCGACTCCCCGAGGTAAAACAAACACTCGTCCCTTTCGCCTCCGCCACGGGAGACCATACATGCCGCTTGCAGCGATTGGTAGATGAAGCGTCTGGAAGTAGCCACCTCTCCTAATCTCCTTGCCCGCGATGGCCCATCCTCTTGGATGGCGTTTACGCTAGCCTTTCCATGACTAGCCAGTGGGTTGGTTTTAACATTTGGACCTTCCTCTTGAAACGATAGCCAGCCGGCACTGATTAGGTGCTGCACCTTATACCTGAACGGGCGGCAGGAGTCAATGTCGTGTCCGGGAGCTCCACTATGGTACTCACATTTGGCACCCGGGTCATACCACCTGGGGTAGGGTGGCTGGAAGACCCTCCCAGGTATGGCCACCACCAAACGATTCTCCAATAATGAAGGCCATAACTCGGAGTATGCCATGGGAATAGGAGAGAAGTTATCTTTCGGGAGTGGGCGCTGCGCATTATTATAGCTCGGGTCGGGGGCTGTATTGTTGACTGGCCGGGGCGTGGCTGGAGTTATGCGTTGGGCCGACGTTCTCTCTGCCGCGGGCGGTCCTTTCACTTGAGTCAGGAGGGAACTCCCGGCTCGGATTGAAAAATTTGGGGGATTGGGCTGGTATGAGCTTTGGATATTTTGGGGTGCTTTCATCCACGTCGGGGCGGTGGTGACCGTGTGGGCGTCTCCTTCTTTTTTCCTCGCGCCCACTACTGGGGCTCTTCTGTTGTTGTTGGGGGCCACATTGGAAGCATATTCGAACTTGCCTTTTCGTAGTCCGGATTCAATCCTTTCTCCGGCGAAGACGAGATCCGCAAAGTTAGCTGGCATGTAGCCTATCAGCTTTTCATAGTAGAACGTGGGTAACGTATCTACCATAATTGGGATCATCTCCCTCTCCGTCATGGGCGGTACGACTTGGGCTGCGAGATCTCTCCATCTTTGGGCATATTCCTTAATGGACTCATGCTCTCGCTTAGTCATACTCTGAAGCTGGTTCCGATCGGGAGCCATATCCGTATTGTACTGGTACTGCCTAATGAGGGCAGTTGCCAAGTCTTTCCATGATCGGATCTGGGAAGCTTCCAGATTGGTATACCATGCTACAGCCGCTCCGGCCAAACTATCTTGAAAGAAATGGACCAACAACCTTTCGTCCGTGTCATACCCTAATTTCGTCCGGGGACCTTTGCTCGATGACGTGCGGCCATTCTTTGGTCCTCGTGAGGTGCTTGGCACCCATCATTAGGCAATTTGTGAAATTCCAGGACATGCCGAAAAACCAAAAGATATTGATGCACAATCCGTAAGTTTCCGTGACACACCGGAAATCAAATGGAAGCATCGTTGCATAATTAAGTGAGGTTCCGTAACATTCCGTAAGTCAAAAAGGGGATGATTATGTAATCCGCAAGTGTCATACCCTAATTTCGTCCGGGAACCTTTGCTCGATGACGTGCGACCATTCTTTGGTCCTCGTGAGGTGCTTGGCACCCATCATTAGGCAATTTGTGAAATTTCAGGACATGCCGGAAAACCAAAAAAATATTGATGCACAATCCGTAAGTTTCCGTGACACACCGGAAATCAAAAGGAAGCGTCGTTGCATAATTAAGTGAGGTTCCGTAACATTCCGTAAGTCAAAAAGGGGATGATTATGTAATCCGCAAGGTTCCGTAACAATTACGGAAAGAAAACAAGTATTGTTACGGAATTCGTAAGTTTCCGTAACTTTACGAAAAAAGAATCACCAAAAAACAGCAGAGGGGGTGAACTTAGTAAAAATGGGGGTGCAAATAGCACCCAGGCCCATTTGGGCCCTCCAGAAGGTTCCTCCAGAAGGCGGTTGCTTCTGGAGGAAGCAACCCTGCTCGCCTGGGCGAGCTGAGCTCGCCTGGGCGAGCTGGGCGGCAAGCATCTCCCCTATTTTGCTATAAATAGGGGAGAAAATGAAGAAGAAAAGGAGTCCAGCCCCTTAGGCACTTCTCTCTCTTTCGAATTTGCTTGGAAAAATTATTTCCGTGAAGAAAATCTAAGCCGAGGCGCTTCCGAAACGTTTCCGTAACGTTTTCCGTGAGGAATCTCGCAAAGGTTTGAACCGTTCTTCGACGTTCTTCATTCGTTCTTCATCGTTCTTCGATCTTCAACGGGTAAGTACCTCGAACCAAGCTTTTCGATTCATTCTATGTACCCGTGGTGGTCCACATTGTGTTTCGTGCATTTTTATTCTCGTTTTGTTTACTTTTTATACCCCCTGTTGACGTGCTTAAGCCATTTTACTTAAGTCGTTTCTCGCTTAACTTAAAAATAAAATAAATTTCCACCGAACGTTTGAATTGTATTATCCATTAACTTCGGTTAAAATAAATTCCGACCGTTCGGTCATGCCGTAACCACGTTGGAAATCAAAAAAGAGGTAAAAAATAATATAAATAATAAAAAAAAACATCTTTTAGTAAAATAAAGCGGAAAATCAATCGGACGTTTTCTCTTTGGGATTTCTCATTCTTAATCGAATTGATTAATAACTAAAGTGAAACTAAGGCTAAAATCAACTCGCCTAGTCAAGCTCGTCCACAAAAATAGGTTTTTGAAGTTTGTCATTTCATTTTCTCACTCGTCCACAAAAATAGGTTTTTGAAGTTTGTCATTTCATTTTCTCACTAAGTAAAATGGATCATTCTTAAGGTCCAACGCCTTAAAATGATCACCTCTTAAAGTAAAAAAGAATCACTTGACAAAAAGAAAGAACTACGTAGGTCTGAGTTCCTCATTGAGGATACGTAGGAGCAAAAGCCCCGCTTTTGTCGACCACCCCAAGAGATCGTTAATGGTCCAATGCCTTAACGTTTCTCTCCTTTCAAAAACAAGAGATCGTTAATGGTCCAACGCCTTAACGTTTCTCCCCTTTCAAAATCAAAAGACCGTTTAATGGTTCAACACCTTAAAAGACCTTTTGTTCAATAAAAACATATTTTGCAAAAAAGACAAAAACAACTTAACCAAACACTTGGTTCCGAAAGAACTACGTAGGTCTGATTTTCTCATCCCAAATTGAGGAATACGTAGGAGCAAAGGGAAACCCCCTTGTCGACCACAAAAAAGGAAAAAATATAAAAAGGGTATAAAGGATATAAGAACATAAAAGGGAACATAAAAATCAAAGTCATGTTTGCACATTCGATTAAAGGCTGCCGTCCCTTGGGACGGGCGTGTGGGGTGCTAATACCTTCCCCGTGCGTAAATACAACTCCCGAACCTTTCAACTTAAAAGTTCGTAGATCGCGTCTTTTCCGGTTTTTCCGACGTTTTCCTCGAATAAACGTTGGTGGCGACTCCGCGCGTATTCCTTTCGTGGAACACGCATCCCGCGAGTCACGCGTCGCCCTCCCGCCGAAGGGTAGGTTGCGACAGTTGGCGACTCCACTGGGGACTATTTTTAGAGAGTTAGGCCATTTAATCTTGTGCAAATTTTGCCATGACTTACTCCTTTGTTGGCTTCCCCTTATTATGTTCTTGTATATATAACTCTTTGATGCTTTTAGTGCATTTTTTTTGTATGCATGAGGTAAATATTTATTCATTTGATGCACGCAAACACTAACACTATTTGCACACACGGTGAGTTGAAAAAGGGCCCTATACCCGGGTTCGTGGGAACATAAGGAGTGGAGGTGAATCCGTGATCATGCTAGGTCTCCGACTTGCTTGATTACAGTGAACCCTCATCTAGAGTTTTTCTCTTTGAAAACATATTGTTGCTAGTAGTCCCTACTGCTGCAGTATGTTCTTCGAAGGGGATGATACCTCTAGAAACCATCAAGAGAGATATGACTACCTTGGGGGTTATCACTAAAAGCCTAGTTAGCTCTCTCCCTTATAGGTCCCTTTAAATAGGGGCACGGAGCAAACACGCTGCGTGCCATTTTTTACACTGCCATGCATAAGTATCATATACCCTTTTGCTTATATTTGTTTGTGAATATTGTCGTACTATGTACATCCCCGTGTTATGCCTTTCGCATATGCATCATGCGTGGGTTTCGTCTTTGATCCCCTCACTTTAGCAAACCGACGGAGGGTCCGTGTCGCCTTCTTAAAAAACATACGTTGGGTGCCATGCTGCCCAAACGTTGTATCCAAGAAGGAAACAATTTCTCGGGCTCCCGTATTCGTAAATTGCATCTGTGTCATATGCATTTCTTCATGCATTCATCCATTCCACCCATGATAGATGTAGGAGTTTTGTTTCGCACTAGATGTTATTTCACTTTAGTAAAACATGGGATCAAGTCAAAAGCCTTCACTTAAAAAGAGGTTCTATCAAGTCAAAATCAAGAGCTTAGAGGTCACCAGTTTACGAAAGTTGGGGCAATTAATGGGTCAACTTCAACGGCAAGCCTTCCGCAAAGCCTATGGTAAGCATTTGGGACCTAGCTAGGGTAGAAGTCTCCATGGAACCAATTGCCTCCCTCGCCCAGTATTATGGTCAGCCGTTGAGGTGCTTCATCTTTGGGGACTTCCAGCTATCACCAATGGTGGAAGAATTTGAAGAGATCCTAGGATGTCCTCTAGGGGGAAGGAAACCATACCTCTTCTCAGGGTTCTACCCCTCATTGGCCAGAATTTCTAAAAAAGTCCAAATCTCGGCGTAGGAATTAGACCGCCAAAGGCAAGTCGAAAATGGGGTGGTCGGAATACCGAGAAAATATTTGGAGGTAAAAGCAAGAATCTTGGCAGATAAAGGCGAGTGGACCCCATTCATAGATATTCTCACACTGTTGATTTTCGAGGGAGTCCTCTTTCCAAATGTGGATGGGTTGGTGGACCTGGCAGCGATCGACGTTTTTCTCGCCTATCATAACCACAAGGAAAGTCCGGTTGTCGCTATGCTAGCCGACCTATATGACACCTTCGACCGAAGATGTGAAGAAAGCAATGCAAGGATTGTTTGCTGTACTCCAGCTCTCTATGTGGGGCTGGTTTCACACCTTTTTCTCCAAGAAGGTAGGCCCGTCTATCCGCTACAAGGTTACCGCTCGTGCGTCGAAAAAGGAAAGGCGAATTGGGACCAACTCTTGGCTAGCATGGGGGGGCGTCTGTTAATTGGTTCCCTCGCTAGAAGGAAGGATCAAGATTCTATCTTCATGCGAAGGATGTCCAAATGTTCCCTTGATGGGAACAAGGGGTTGTATTAATTATAATCCCGTTCTCGCCATAAGACAGCTTGGCTACCCCATGAGAGGAGCGCCATTAGACGAAAGCATCACGCCTTTCATCGCACGGGGTTTTAGTGACCACAACGCGAGGGTACTCCAAGGAGTTCGCAAGGCATGGGATGCGGCGTGAAGAAAGGACAGAGAGCTTAGGGGAAGCAGTAATGGGATCATCGGCGGCTATCATAAGTGGCTGAGAGTTCGAACACAAGGATTGGATTGGCTCCCAAATCTAAAGACTGTGAGGGACGATGAGGTTAAAGCTTCGGAAGAAAGGGATGAGGTACAAGCCCTAAAGGCAGAGCTTGAAAGAGCCCGAGTAGTCGAAGAGAAGTTCAAGTCCATAGCCATCAAAGTTTGAAAAGAGTATGATGAACTAAGGGACGTCAATATGGCCACCGATGAAGCCTTGGAATGAGAAACCAAGAAGGCCCGAAAGGAAGAACACGTGCCAGCAAATTTTTGAGGGGCTTTATAGGGCAGCAATAGTAAGCTCAAGCTCCGAAGAGGTGAAAGGAATCATCACGGGTCAAAGGCATGATCTTGAAGGACGAGCTAAAGGCTTACCTTAGGTCGAAAAGAAATTTGTCCCAACAGTTAAGCGAGACTGAAGGGAATATGTGGGCCGTCATCGATGAGTGCAAAGAGAAGCTAAATCTAGCAGCGACTCACGAGCAAAGGCTAGAGGATGAATACGCCAAGATATCAGCAGAAAGGGAAGTAAGGGAAAGGGTAATTGATTCATTGCACCAAGAGGCAACAATGTGGACGGACCGATTTGCTCTTACTTTGAACAAGAGTCAAGAACTTCCCCGATTGCTAGCCAAGGCCAAAGCAATGGCGGACACCTACTCCGCCCCCAAGGAGATCCACGGACTTCTCAGCTATTGTCAGCATATGATAGACTTAATGGACCATATGATTAGAAACCGCTAGGAAGTTTGTATTGTCGCTCAGATCTTGACTAGTTATAACTTTTTGAATAAAATGAGTTTATCCCATGTTTCTACTCCAAAAAGCTTGTGCAAATCAAATCACTCCTACATTTTATCTCTAGCATGCATTGTATGTTGGTCTCGTCCTTTGTCACGGGAAGCCGGAAGGTCCATATCACCTTCTTAATTGTACACATGGGGCACTGCGCCCCCAAATGCGCAAGTAAGAAGAGATAATTTTCCGGGCTCTCGTGTCCGTAAAATGCATTCATATCATGCATCGCATAAGCATCTCTTCATAACATCATAATGGACATATCCTGCATTTGTCCGTTATCATATTCCGGCCTCACATTTTGCATGAGTCATGGCATCATCATGCATATGCATTCAACAAACTTTTTGATCTGCAAAATTGCATACCATTTGTTTTCATGTTTGCTCATCCTTGCGTTTTCCTCTACAAAACAAAAACAAAAAAGGGGGAAGCGTGAAACTTCACACTACATTCTTAGTTTCATGTGTTAGGCACCACGAGCCAACCATGTTGGGATCATAAACCCATTTCACTTAAAAACAAAATAATTGAACATGGTACCTAATGCATGGTTAACTAGGAAATGGTGTTTCTTCGGGCATCTCAATTTCATAATTACATTTTCCGTGCATAAGCTTAAAGTATGCCCGAGTCATTCATCCCTATGAGATGTTGTTGAAGTATTGGCGATCAGAATTGCCATTCCTTGGATTACGGGGTTGAACCAAGCTCACGCTTTTACAAAAAGGTTCATCAAGTCAAGTTGAAATATGGAAGTAACCGTCTTGCAAAATTGGGGCAAAAGATGAATCGAGTCACATCACTGCTTCATCTACTGCCAAACATATTTAGGATTATTGATGTCCTTGTTACTTCCAGTTTCACCTTGACAAAGATATCATGGACCATGTTGAAAATCTAAATTGATTCAACCCCATATCTGGCGTAAAAATTCGTAATACTTCAACTGTACATCATTCGCATGCATCCATGCTTTTCATTGGTTGCATTGCTCGTTGCATTCTTTCCTTGAAAAATAAAATAAAATGAACTTAATCATTGTTATAAAAAAGAAAGGGACACGCTTTACGACGCCCTTACCGAACTCGTGCTGGAGCTAGAGTAATGGGTGAAGTAGAGGAGATACAAGAGAAGATGAAGGCCGACATGGAGGCCATTAAAGAGAAAATGGCCACAATGATGGAGGCCATGATGAGCGTGAAGAAGATAATGGAAGCCAATGCGGTTGCAATTGCCGCTACCAGCGTTGTTGCTAAGGTGAACCCGACGTCCCCATCCGGCCTCAAGCAAATGAATCATCCAACCTCAAATATGGTAGGCAAAGATTTAGGAAGTACGGGCGGCCCCCATGATGTGCAAATTCAAAACGAGCACGCCTTCCCGTCATATGGCTTGCCTCTCAACTATACGCCACCCAAAGTGGCGTACACTCCCAATAAGAATGTCAATAACTCCACTCCTATACCCATTGAGAGCCAACAACCCCAAACTGATCATGCACATGTCTCTTAAAACCGTGGAAGAGACCCATGAAATTCCCCATCACAATCTAGACGACTTCGAGCCTTGGCTCGGATATACCACTGAAGGGCAAGCAGTTGGTGGTATACCCCTACAAAACCCTTTGGAGGGCCCTCAGTATCACCCACAACTGCACCTCTTGCATTCCACAGCGGTTAAAAACCCTCATGACTATGGCAGGAATGGGAAAGTTGGATCATCTAGAGGAAAGGCTCAGGGCCATTGAAGGAGGTGAAGATTATGCCTTTGCCAACCAAGAAGAGTTGTTCCTAATACCCAAACATGGTCATTCCCAAGTTCAAGGTGCCGGACTTTGGCAAGTACAAGGGGACTACTCGCTCCAAGAACCATCTAAAGATGTACTGTCGGAAGATGGGGGCATACGCAAAAGATGAGAAACTGCTGATACATTTTTCCTGAGAAAGTCTTACTAGGACAACTGTCGCCTGGTATACTAACTTAGGAACCTTCTTGAGTCCATTCTTGGAAGGACCTAATGGTTGCCTTCATTAGGCAGTGTCAGTACAATTCTGATATGGCTCCGGATAGGATGCAACTACAAAAACTGTGCAAAAAGGGGGCACGAATCTTTCAAAGAATACGCCCAAAGATGGAGAGACTTGGCAACTCAAGTAGCACCCCCAAAAACAGAGAAAGAGATTATCACAATGATAATAGACACGTGACCGGTGTTCTACTATGAAAAATGGTGGGTTACACACCTTCAAGTTTTACAGATTTGGTCTTCGCCAGTGAAAGGATCAAGGTGGGTCCGAAAAGAGGCAAGTTTGATCATCCTACTAGGACGACTGAGAAAACTGGGGCAAATAAAGAGGGTGAGGATGAGGGAGAAACCCATGCTGTGACTGCCATTCCTGTACGGCCAAATTTCCCACCAACCCAACAATATCTTTACTCAGCCAATAACAAACTTTCTCCTTACCCACCACCCAGTTATCCACAAAGGCCATCCCTAAATCTACCACAAAGCCTGTCTACCGCACTTCCAATGACGAACACCACCTTTAGCACAAACCAAAAAAACACCAACAAAAAGGAATTTTGCAGCAAAAAGCCTGTAGGGTTCACCCCAAATTCCGTTGTCATATGCTAAACTTGATCCCATATCTACTTGATAATTCAATGGTAGCCATAACCCTAGCCAAGGTTCATCAACCTCCATTTCTCCGAGAATACGACTCGAACGCAACATGTGCTTGTCACGGAGAAGCCCTGGGGCATTCCATTGAGCATTGTATGACCCCGAAGCATAAAGTGTGAAGTCTAATTGATACGGGCTGGCTGAAATTTGAGGAGAATTGCGTGTAAATCCTGACATTGACAAGAGATGCCACACATGGGGCAATTTTGAAAGCTGTTGTTAGGTGTCCCTAATGACTCATCAGGGTTTCCAAGTTTATGCCATTATTGTAAACCACAGCTACAATGTTAAATGAAATGGATAAAGTTGATATCTTTGTCCCTCATCCCCTCACAAACGCATGTTTGCTTATTCAACTTTCACCGGAATGTAGGTGTAAGCCATTGGTCTGTTTGCTCAAGCAACCTGCGCTCCTGAGTGTTGATTTCCAAGACCGTTCAATCAGAGATTACTCATCTTGCACGTTGGTGGGGGTGCCGTAAAACAATGAGCAAAGTTCAAAACAAATAAGTTTCAAAATAAAAAATAAGTTTCAAAATAAAAAATAAAAAGGCATTTGATTGACTGTGTTTTCAAGTAAAAATATAGACGTTCAGCGACCTCATTTGATTGACTGTGTTTTCAAGTAAAAATATAGACGTTCATGTGGCCTCAGTTACCTTAAGGAAAAGGGGGGTTGAATTAAGATGCAAAGACTATTCCCCAATTGAACTATCAATCTCTTTTTTCGGATTAACAATGCACACAGGGATAACCCTTCCCTTGTGTTCAGGAATCCTCTACAACAAGAGACCCACGGTCTCTTAATCCCTTTTCAGAAATAAGAAGAAGAGAAGAAGAGGTCTCTCGTAAAAGAGGTAGATTGTAAAATGAAGATCAATCAAAAATTCCTTATTGAATAAGCAAGTGGTTGACCAAGGAATCTTTTTGAGAGGATAAGACATTTCAGTTCAGAAAAACTCTTGATCTTTCGAGAGGATAAAACTGTTTGGGCAATGAAAACTCTCTTTAAAACATTTGAATGGCCATTCATAAAACATTTGAATAGATATGTCTCTTGGAAATTATTTTCTGAAAATCCCCTCTGGTAATCAATTACAAGACTTATGTAATCGATTACAGGTTTTAAAAATTTGAATTAAAACATTTTAAACTACTGATAATCGATTACCAGAGAGCAAATCTCAATTTGAAATGATAGAATTCTTTGGTCAAACCTTTTGTTTGTTTCAATTTGGAAACTTCTTCCTAAAGATTCTAAGAGATCAAACTTGATCATATATCTTGATTTTCTTGGATTCTAGTCTTGAATAAAAATTAGAAGCACTTGATCCTTTAGCATCATCAAGACATCAAAACATCTTGCTTCTACATAGGAGTCATTTGACTTAATCCATCAACTGAAAAATCCTTCAATTATTTCTCATCCTTGGAAAATTCTTTTTTGCAAGAATCAACTGCTTCTTTCATTCTTCCTCACTACGAGGTCATGACGAAAGATAACAATTGGTACCTCAAAGCCTTACACTGGGGCAATGAGGGGCATCGTGCATGAGCCTTAAGCGAACCTAGGGGCAGATTAGAAGTTCTCACCCAATAGGTTCCCTCTTACAAGGTCATGACGAAAGACAACGATTGGTACCTCAAAGCCTTACACTGGGGCAATGAGGGGCACCGTGCATGAGCCTCAAGTGAACATAGGGGCCGATCAAAAGTTCTCACCCATCGATGTTTTTAACAAAAAAAAAGGGGGGGGGACAAACCCTAGGATTTCAATGGATTGATCAAACATCAAATGACTCCATTGTCGTCACTCCAAAATGGTCAAGTGACTAAATCAAACAGAACACACACTCTGAGGGAGTTCCCGGAGAGATTTGCAAAAAGGATAGGGTGAGGTTGCATGAATTATCACCTCTTTCAAAAGGACCGTCAATCTGTGTTTTCCAAAAAAATTAAATCAAAATCAAAATCACAAAATAGGGAAAGAATGTCATGAACGTTGCACAACTTTCCATTACATTGCATTGTTTCATATGAAGTCTGCATTTTCCGCATTTCAAGACAAAGGTTGCATGCATCTGCATCCCTAAAAATCATGTTAACTGCATAGATTTCCTACATCTAATATCCAGTCGTGTGGATTTGGGATGACCGGCCCTCTCGATGAGTCGATCTCTTGCTTTCTCATAAGGGTGGACCCTTGGGTGCTTGTACCTATCACCTTGAGGGGACTACATGTCCTCGCCATCAGAGGACTGCATGTCCTTAACTTGAGAGGACTACACGCCCTCACCTCCAGAGGACTACATGTCCTCGCCTTGAGAGGGCTACACGTCCTCGGGTACTAGTTACCCTTACCATCAGAGGACTACACGTCCTCGCCTTGAGAGGGCTACACGCCCTCACCTTGGGTACTAGTTACCCTCACTGTTGAGAGGACTACACGTCCTCGCCTTGAGAGGGCTACACGTCCTCGCCTTGAGAGGGCTACACGCCCTCACCTTGGGTACTAGTTACCCTCACCGTTGAGAGGACTACACGTCCTCGCCTTGAGAGGGCTACACGCCCTCACCTTGGGTACTAGTTACCCTCACCGTTGAGAGGACTACACGTCCTCGCCTTGAGAGGACTACACGTCCTCACCATCAGAGGGTTGCACGCCCTCACCTCCAGAGGACTACATGTCCTCGCCTTGAGAGGGCTACACGTCCTCACCTTGGGTACTAGTTACCCTCACCATCAGAGGACTACATGTCCTCGCCTTGAGAGGGCTACACGCCCTCACCTTGGGTACTAGTTACCCTCACCGTTGAGAGGACTACACGTCCTCGCCTTGAGAGGACTACACGTCCTCACCATCAGAGGGCTGCACGCCCTCACCTTCAGAGGACTACATGTCCTCGCCTTGAGAGGGCTACACGCCCTCACCTTGGGTACTAGTTACCCTCACCGTTGAGAGGACTACACGTCCTCGCCTTGAGAGGACTACACGTCCTCACCATCAGAGGGCTGCACGCCCTCACCTCCAGAGGACTACATGTCCTCGCCTTGAGAGGGCTACACGCCCTCACCTTGGGTACTAGTTACCCTCACCGTTGAGAGGACTACACGTCCTCGCCTTGAGAGGACTACACGTCCTCACCATCAGAGGGCTGCACGCCCTCACCTCTAGAGGACTACATGTCCTCGCCTTGAGAGGGCTACACGCCCTCACCTTGGGTACTAGTTACCCTCACCGTTGAGAGGACTACACGTCCTCGCCTTGAGAGGACTACGCGTCCTCACCATCAGAGGGCTGCACGCCCTCACCTCTAGAGGACTACATGTCCTCGCCTTGAGAGGGCTACACGCCCTCACCTTGGGTACTAGTTACCCTCACCGTTGAGAGGACTACACGTCCTCACCTTCAGAGGGCTACACGCCCTCGCCATCAGAGGACTGCATGTCCTCACCTTCGTAGGGCTACACGTCCTCACCTTTAGAGGACTACTTGTCCTCGCCTTGAGAGGGCTACACACCCTCACCTTGGGTACTAGTTACCCTCACCTTGAGATGACTACACGTCCTCGCCTTGAAAGGACTACACGTCCTTGCCAGCAGAGGGCTGCACGCCCTCACCTCCAGAGGACTACACCTCCTCGCCTTGAGAGGGCTGCACGCCCTCACCTTTAGAGGGCTACGTGTCCTCATTTTCAGTGTGCTCGACATCCACACCTTAAAAGAATTTAAGGTCCTCTGCCCTTAAATGCTTAACCGAGACTTGCCCTTCCGGTTAAGGGGCCAGTAGTTTCCTTTTAACGGTTCCTGGGCCACCCCTGATATTGGAGGAGGGCCAACTGTGCGAGCACAACCAGAGAGGGAGGCTATCACACAGCTACTATGCATACCGGGGCAAGATTTCACCCGTGCCGCTGCAAAGAGACGAGTGCGGATCATGTGCACCAACATGACCACTCTTACACAGATATAGATGACATTGCTACTTAGCAACATTCTGCCCAGCGACCGCAATGCCAATCTCCCCCTGCAAAAGTATCAGTTGGTCTGTGTCGTCCCGACATGGGTAAGTATGCATATGGTTCAACTGATTTCTGATACTATCTATTGTTTGCAGGGATCGCACCCACAAAGACACCCAGTGGACCTGAAGAAGTCCAACAGGGCCCTGGGGTTTCCAGCTCTGGTTACGGGCCTCTATCGGCCCTATAGGGCGCTCGTCCCCCCAGCAAGCTCATGCCATCATGACATAGGTAAGTATGCACCTCCCCCAACTGATTTCTGATGTCATCTATTGTTTGCAGGGATTGTGCCCGCAAGACACCTAGTGGACCCAAAGAAGGCCAACAGTGTCTTGGAGTTGCCAGCTCTAAATACGGGTCCCTATCAGTTCAAGGGAGTGCCTGTTGCCCCCAGCAGGGTCATCAGGCCCCCTACCAATCGAGTTTTCGTCTAGAAGTGTTGCGCCCCCAGGCAGGCGCAGGGCGAGACACCACAGCAGCATTGGGATGGACGGTAGCGGGCAATAGACACACCGCCATCACCACTAAAGTTCACCTCAGCTCATCCATAAAAAGGTTAGAGCGTTGCCTACGACACATGGCCGACCAATAGGCAACCAAGTCCAAAGCCAAAGGTAAGCAAAGTACTAGGTCAGTGACCGACAAGTCATAAGGCGTCCAGCTAAAGACGTTAAAGAAGCGCTACTAGGAGGCAACCTAGTACCTTTTGAATCTATGTTTGTTATTTGATCGCTTTTTATAGTAGGATGCACCTAGTTGCTCATGATCCTGGGGATTTAAATAAAACAAGCGCAAGCTCGGAAGGTAGTCATACCTCACAAAATATATATATGTATGTTTAGGTAGTGAAAATACCTTAGATATGCATGTATGTAAACAAAAAAAAAAAAACACTTCAC